>NC_091065.1:118679213-118990559 GCF_000393655.2 Nicotiana sylvestris
TTAAAACGAGAGTTTTATTCATTTAGCATATTTTGAGTTGGGGAGCTCGGAATTGGGCAATTGTTGAGGCGATTTTCACCATATGAATTGGGGTAACTGTTCTCTACTCAATTTTGGTTATATTCCATGAATCTATCTTTGATTTTAGTTTTTGGCTGATGAATTTTAAAGAGGAAATTGGGTATTTTGGCCTAAAATTTCATAATATGAATTTTGAGTTTTGAACATCGATTTGGAGTCAGAATTGAGTGAAACTAGTATGGTTGGACTCGTAATTGAATGGGTTATCGGATTTTATAAGTTTTATCGGGTTCCGAGGCCTGGGCTCGAGTGTATTTTTAGCCGGATTTGGGATTTGATTTAGGATTCGATCTTTATCATTTGGAATTGTTTCATTGGCATTTATTTGATGTATTTGAGTTGTTTTTGGCTAGTTTTGAGCTGTTCGGAGGTCACTATGCACGTGTTGGCATTTTTGGAGCATCACTTAGCTTGCTTGGTATTGTAATTGGCTTGTTCGAGGTAAGTCTTTTGCCTAACTTTGTTGAGGAAATTTTTCCTCTTATTTGTCATTGTTTGCTACATGCGGGGGTGATACATAAATGAGGTGACGAGCGCATATGTATGTGCTAGTGTTAATCATGCTTTGGGGGGGTGGATTATGTTACATTTATGTTTGTAGAATTTCGTGACCTCCTGCTTCATGCCTTAATTGACTCTTAGTGACTAAGGATACAATATTAAATGATAGAAATCAAGACTTAGATTATTATAACTTGATCAAATGTGACGAAAATTTTGAGAATACATTGATGTGTCTAATTCGGTCATCTCTATGTGAAATCATTACTACATTACTATGGTCGATATTCTTGAGATACAAGACTCTATACTTGTATTGTGGATCATTTGTGAGATTTGTTGAAGTATTTGAATAATACAGATCTTGAGGGCTGTTGAATCATTATTGACTTGGAAAGTTGTGATTGGGATTTGTTTGAAATATCCGTTAAAACACTCTCCTTGATGTTATTAATGCTTCTTGTCTTGTAGTCATTGATATGCATATGCTTGGTAAGGAATAGTGTAAAGCATGAAGGGTGATGCCGTGCCATTATTTATACATTATCATGTGAGGGAGAGTGTAAAGCAATAAGGGTGATGTCGTGCCATATTATTGAGAGTAAAAGCACGAAGGGTGATGTCGTGCCATATTATTGAGAGTAAAAGAATGAAGGGTGATGTCATGCTATGTGATTATAGTGTAAAGCATGAAGGGTGATGTCGTGCCATTTTATTTATATTGTTATGCTTTTATATCATCGTGAGTTCATGGCACGATGGATGTTTCCATGCAAGCGAGGATGAGGGATATGCATTATGTTGTGATATCTGTTTTCTCGTGTATATGTTCATGTCTTTACCTTGAGCTATTGTTGTCACAATCTCAGATTTGATGTGACTTGTTGTTATTGTTCAATCATTTATTTTTATTTCAATTGTTGTTGTGTCGCTCATATCTTTTGTTAATTTAACTTGAAAATATCATGCACGTTTCCCTACTTTTAGAATTACACTCATGTCGTATCTATTCTGTTGCACTTGTAAAACAAGCCCTTTTTTCTATGTTAGTCATTCATGCCTCTACTTGTTAACTTATAAAGATCATGTGTTTCCTTCTTATTTGTTATACCTGTATTTAGGCCTTCACCATGCTAGTTAGTTGAAGCTGATATTCCTTGTTTCCAATTTCTATCATCATTCACATGCTTTCCACTTAGTCTTCTATTGTTGCCCATATGGTTGTCCTTGTTCATTATTGCTAATTGCGTATTTCCTACCTTTTAATTCATGTTATCGGTATTTTTGTCATCTGGTTGGTTCTGTTATACGTATATTGGGTGAGGATGAGATAAAAACATGAAGGGTATTGCCGTGCAATTGACTTGATATCTGGGTACATCCCTCATGCTATGAAAGTTAAGAATTGACTGTTGTGGTTTATTGGTTTCATTCTAAGGAAAGGATTGGTTGAGGTATTTGAGGATGCTAAATTATGATATCTGTTAACACTCGGTTATTGGTTTACGTATCCGTTTTCTTGTATTCTTCTCTATTATATTGTGGTATAGTTCTATTGCTGATTCGTAATGCGGATTTTATCATTAAGTGTCTTTTAATTAAAACCTCATCAATACATCGACGAGGTTAGACAAAATACTTAATAGTACATCGGGTCGGTTGTACTGATACTACACTTCTGTACGATGTGTATAGATTTCTGGAGTAGAGTTGCTGGTCAATGTCGGGTGCTGATTCTGAAGATGTTCGCGCATTTTGGATATAACTGCCTCTTGTCCTAAGTAGCTTAGTTTTTGCTATTCTATTTATGTATCTTTCAACAGAATGTGTATTTATTCGTACTAGCTTTGTAAATTCCAAAGCTTAGAAGCTCATGAGTCGTACTACTGGATCTTAGGTCAATTTGTAAATATTCAGCTATTTCTTTACTATTTTCCTATAATCTCTTTTGGATTGTATTTTCTATTAGTTGGCTTACCTAGCAGATCGACTTAGGTGTTATCACGACTAGTGGTTATTGGGTCGTGACAAGGTGGTATCAAAGCACTGGGTTCATAGGTTCTACGAGTCATGAGCAAGTATCTAGTAGAGTCATGCGGATCGGTATGTTGACGTCCATACCTATCTTCGGGAGGCTATAAGCATTTAGGAAAAAATTCCCTTTCTTCTTTCCTTATCGTGCGGCCTTGTTTCAGCTTGAAATCTATGACTTTGACTCGTCCCTATCACTTATATGTGGTGTTGTGCACTCAGTATTTGTTATGTGCCGATGATCGGTGATGCTACAAATAGATTACGATGTATTGTCTAGCCTCAGAAGCAGATGTAGTGTTAAATCTTCTAGTCGTTCATTTGTTTTATGATGCGGGTTCATATGTCTAGTTGGTAAGCACAGATTTGGGAAGATTGGCTGGTGGCCTGGCTATTGTGACTAAGGTGGGTTCATGGTAAGGTGTCGATTTGAGTATAACCGGTGGGCCATCTCCTGCATGATGAGTTTGGATCATGTGTCTCGTGTGAGGTTTCCACTCGATAGAGTGCATATGTGATCATTTCAGAGCATTTGGGGAAGTTGTTTGACTATTGTAATGATGGGTAAGCGCTTGACAGAGTCTTTGGGGCATTCTATGACTAGTATTGCATGAGTTTTTGAAGTATTCAGCTAAATAGTCGTGCAAGATCAGGGCATGCTAGGAATATATGGTACTTTGGGGTGCCAATGAGCTAAGTGGTAGAGTATGCTAATAAAGATCCGATTGTAGGGTCATGGACCGTATCAGTTTTCGGACCGAGATATTGCTTGGTTATTTCTTTGGATGGTCATATGCTGGTGAAGCATGGGTTGCTCAATGCATATTAGTTGTGTATTGGAGATCAGAGTAAGATGAGTTTTATCGAGAAGGCTCTAGAGAGTTTAGGGTCTTATGTAGCCTTTAAGGATTTTTGAATTTGTCTGCGGCGAGCTTGAAAATGGTAGCGAATGGTAATCGGATCTGTGGCATTTCCTTGTCAAGGAAGGTCTACATGTCAATGTTGGAGTGATGCAAGAAATGGCTTCGGGTTCCCAGGAAGTTCTCTTAGGGCGGTCATATCGGATTGAGTTACTTTCTGGTTGGCAGGCTGCATGACTCGATTGAGTTAGAGGCGATTGGTTCTGATTACTCAATTATGTGTTAATGAGTTCTGAATAATTTATCATGGTTATGACCACAGTCGGAGTTGATATTTTCTACAGGTATATAAGCTATATTGCGTGCGGTGGTGTTCTCCTAGATTGAGTTAAATGAAAGATTCTCGGGTGATGAGGTGTTCAATTTGCTTATGGTTTAGAGTTGACTATGAGACTTTCGTAATGTTACGAGTTAGCATGTTAGAGGCGATGTGTCGTGTGGGGTTGAAATGTTGCATGTACAAGGATGCAGATAGTTTTGGAGTGAAGGATAAGAGTTCTTGATGACATGGTCAATTTCAAGTGTTTAAAGTCTTGCTGGCACTATATGATCCCGTCATAGGAGAATTTGCCTGTTGGCAGGTACATTGTATTTTGACTTATGAGTATTTTTTTTTCAAGGTGAGGGGGTATGAGTTACGTGTCAGCCATTTGAGTAGCGGTGTTGAGATTGGATATGAAGTTTATGGTACTCATAAGGCTAAAAGACAGGATGTTCTCGTTGGTAGACTATTCCTTGATTGTGAGTTGTAAAGAAATGTCGATTATTGGATGATGGATAGTAGGTGTTATGGAAAGGTTGCTATGGACTTTTGGAAGGTTAATTGCATGTTGGGGGATGATCGGAAATTGGTTTGGGGGTTGCTTTTGAGTCTAATGAGAATATGTATTTTGTATCGGATCGGACCTGTTTATTCTTGCGCTGTTGTTACCATATGTATATCATTGGGCGGAATGGATGTTATTTGCGCCTTGGTTTATGCTATATGTTTCTCTCTTATACTATGGCAGGATGTGAGGGTTACATGATTCTTCACATGCATATTGTGATTCAGTTTAGGACTCATGGCATTATGGGCAAGGTGACCTTCGTGATGTTGATTTGCTTATTGCACCATAGTTGTACTTGTCCTTCTCGGTATTGTTTGTTCCTAATAATTTTTTCCACAGTTATATCTTTGTGCACTCGGTTGTTCTTGATATTGACGCACATGTGATCAGTGAGCCCTAGTATTATAGCTCAATGGGTACCCTATGTGGATTGATGTGATGGGATCGGGTTGCACACCACAACGGTATAGTGATGAAATGTGACTCTTTATTCCTATTTCGTGTATTTTACTTTCACCTTGTTGAAAATAGTTCATAGTAAAATGATAAAATTTCCCTGTATGCTTAACTTGCTTAGTAGTCTTCTTATTTAGTTTTCTTTTTGTTATGCGTCATGTTTAAATTATGAATTGTTGGTGCACAGAACCGGGTTGTGTGGGGCTCCATATGATTATTGTTGGCACTTATCGGTGGTGTTGCTTGTATTGGCAGAGAAGAGGTTTCTAGACCTGAGATTTGCACTATTGTATTGTGATGAGGAAGGTTTGGAATAATAACACTATATGTTGTTGAGGATTTGGACAATGGCCCTGGTTGGGCGAGTGAGTTTCTTGACTTATTAATCAGATGAGTGGTTAAGCGGTTATGCGTGTGTATTTCATCATCGGTAGGGTATGAGGGTTTTGAACGAGGTTCTAACCGATAGCAGGTTTTCTACTACCACCAGATTTGTTTTTGGGCAGTAATGGTGGTCATCAGTTCCTACTATGAGTGCCGAAGTGATGGGGTATATCATGTGATTACATCTTGGGTTATGGTTATGACTTGATACAATTTGTTCAAGCTTATACAATGTGCAAATGAGGCATTCAGGTCTTGTAATGAATTCTAGATGATAGAGATTGGGTTCTAAGGTTTAAGGACCAAGGTTGAAGTAAGGATCTCTAGTTATGTTGTGTTGGCGAGCTTATATGGAGTAGGGTGACGTGGGATCACCCCCGGATTTATGCTTAGTAAGGCTACACCGTGATTTGATAGCTTTTGAATGCCTCCTGGCACGTTCGAGGATGAACATATGTTTAAGTGGTGGAGGATGTAATGACTCCTGGCACGTTCGAAGACTTGATTAATTGGTTGTCCTTGTGTTCCTTTGAACGGTACTTTACGGTGTTATTATTGCCTTACTGCTTATATCACTGGTTGATTCTTGTTGCCATTTGCTGCTCCCTGTTTTCCATTATTATCATTATACTTTTGTACTTCACATGTTATTTTGACTAGTGAGTATCTTGACTGTACCTCGTCACTACTCCACCGAGGTTAGTCTTGATACTTACTGGGTACCGATCGTGGTGTACTCATACTACACTTTTGCATATTTTTGTGCAGAGCCAGGTATTGGAGATATCGGACTCGGGCAGAGTTAGCTTGTTGATCGTAAGGATTCAAGGTAGAGTTGTTTGATCATTGCAGTACATTGGATTCTTTTCCTTCTATTGTACTATTAGTTATCATTTGAACAGTATTGTATTTCGATCTTTGAGATCATTTGTATTCAGTTATAGTTTGTGACTCTGTATTACCATTCTTGGGAGGTTGTATGAATATTTCCGTTTTTGGTATTGATACTTGTATTAAACTCTATTTCAAATTCAAAAATAAATGGCTTAAAATTGTTATTGTATTCAGCTTAGGCTTACCTAGTCTTAGAGACTAAATACCATTACGACGCATGTGATGGAATTTTTGGTCGTGATAATACAACTGCGTGAACAAATACATTTGATACACGCATTTGTTGCGCGAATGAATACAATTGACACATGTTGTATTCATTGTGCATTTGAATACAAGTAATACAAGTTAGTAATAATTAAATAGTGGCAACAAAAGCTAATTAGGCAAACTAAAGTTACTAGGCTCTAAACAATAGTGATTTATTAAAATTCGTCATTCCTCCAAATGAAAGAAAAACAGACCCAAACCGCACAAAACATCCTTAATCCTTGGTTGAAAATTTCAGAGTCACACACTACTTTAAAACTTTTTACATCACGGGACTTAATTAATTTTCAGGCTTTTGGGATATTTTAAAAGTTTAAACTAGGGGTGTCAATGGATATTTAAAAGTAGTATTGCACCGCACTGAATTGTATTTTAGTAACAAAATTGAAAGTTTTATATAAATGTAATTGTACCGTTAATTAGGGTACGTTTTTTATTTTATGAAAACAAACCAAAACAATACCGAATCATATCGAATAAATTTACATGTGAAAAATATATTTATATATTTTTGAGCACGTAACTTTTGCCCTACAAAAAATATTTCTACAAAATCCACACAAAAAAATTCTAATTATTGTTAATTTTTATAGATTTTCTATAGATTTTTTTTAATTATTGTCTACATTTAGTTGCATATTTAATATCTTAAAATCATAAAAAAATCATAAAAATGTTCAATTCTTCATGGCATAGCATTTAGCTACATTTTTAGATTTTTAGTCTGAATTAAGGATTTCCTTTCACTAGTTCACATTTTAAAATTAATTGATTAGTTAAGTGTAAGAAAATAGGTAATTAGGTTAATTTTAATTATACTTGAGTTAAGATTTAATTTATTATGCTAAGTATTTTGTTTATAATTTTTTTTTTAAAAAGGAAAGAAACAAATGGGTTTTACTTAGTCTATTCCGAATCTGGGGCAAAACAACTTCAGTAGACCAATTTCCCACAAATTCGCCCCAACCCAAAACCCCACCTGCCTGACCTGCCTGGCCCAACATACCCCCTCTTCGTTAAAACACTCCACATCTCCCCAAACCTATAGAGGAACCCCCCTCCCCCTTACAAAAAAACCCTAATTTCACTCCTCTAAGAAGAACAAAAAATCAGCCACATGACCTCCCCCACACTCTTCGAAGAGACCACAGTCACGCAGAGAGAGATGAGAATATCCATTCATTCACACTCTGCTACGCTCATCTCATTCACACACTGACACACATTTAGTCATTCTTTCATCAGCTAAAACACACTCGCGGAACTCACAGTCCAAATAGCTGAAACAAAAGTATTGAATTTGTATTGAATCTCAGATCCGACTCAGAAAAAATATTCAAAAAAACAAAGAGCTAAATCAAGAGGAAAACAACATAAAAGAGGGATTTCTGTAGCTGTGGAATTGCATTTTATTTGCTCTCATCTTCTGGGTTCTAAGAGGTGAAAATCCTTGTGGTTTTGTAACGACCGACTGGTCGTTTTGAGCATTTGCACTTCGCTCAGTAATTTATGGACTTATGTGAATCATCGATTTTTGTTTTCAGGTTATTCCGGACTAATTTGGAAGAACTATTCTCAACTAGGGAGCTTTAAATTTGAAAGAGTTAATCGAGTTTGACATTTTAGTATTTGACTTCGGATTGAAATTTTGATGGTTCTGTTAGATCCGTTGGATGATTTTGGACTTAGGAGCGTGTCCTGTTTGTGATTTGGAGGTCCGTAGTTGAATTTGGCTCGAAATGGCGAAAGTTGGATTTTTTTGGAAAGTTTGACCGAGAGTCGACTTTTGGATATCGGGGTCGGCAATTCCAAAAATTGGGGGCAAGCCCGTAATATCAAATGTGACTTTTATGCAAAATTTGAGTTCAATCGGATGTGATTTGATGGGTTTCGGCATCGGTTGTAGAAGTTTCAAGTTCATTGATTTTTGGATTAAGGTGTGATTCGTCGTTTCGATGTTGTTATGTGTGTTTTGAGGCCTCTAGTAGGTCCTTGTTATGTTATGGGACTTGTTTGTATGTTTGGGCGTGGTCCCGAGGTGCTCGGGTGAGTTTCGGATAGGTTTGGGTTGTTTGTGCTCGTTTTTTTATGTTTTGACGTTGTTTCTTCAAACATAAATGCTACTACATTAAGCACATGAGCTCCAATTTCTGTTTTTATTGAAGCATTAGATCTGTATCGTAATTGCAGAGCCATATAAAAAAGAATCGTTGAATTTGGACATCGTGTGAGGGTTTATGGTCATTTTACTAAGAATTGGGTTGCTAGATTTTTCAAATTAATTGCCACTGACTTCGTATTTAAAAATCTGCACTATTTTCAAATATTGAAACCAACAATATCTCCTTCAATATAAGGTCAAATGGAGTGATTCAAGATCCTAACTTGACTAGAACTTTACAAGGAATCCATTGGGGGCATCAAAAGGAGTTTCGAGATTATTTGGCATAAGAAACGAGGCAGAACAATGTTAAAACGAGGGTTTTGTTTATTTATCATATTTTGAGTTGGAGAGCTCGGAATTGGGAAATATTTAGGCCATTTTCACCATACGAATTGGGATAAGTTTTCTCTACTTGGTTTTGGTTATATTCCATGAATCTATCTTCGATTTTAGCTTTTTGTTGATGCATTTTGAAGAGGATAATGGAGGTTTTGGCCTAAAGTTTCAAAATATAAATTTTTGAGTTTTGAACATCGATTTGGAGTCGGAATTGAGTAAAGCTAGTATGGTTGGACTCGTAATTGAATGGGTTGTCGAATTTTGTGACTTTTGTCGAGTTCCGAGGCATGGGCCTGGGCGTGATTTTTGGCCGGATTTGAGATATGATTTAGTATTCGATCTTTATCATATGGAATTGTTTCCTTGGGATTTATTTGATGTATTTGAGTTGCTTTTGGCTAGTTTTGAGCCGTTCGGAGGTCACTACACACGCGATGGCATTTTTGGAGCATCGCTTGGCTTGCTTGGTATTGTAATTGACTTGTTCAAGGTAAGTATTTTGCCTAACTTTGTTAAGGAAATTATTCCTCCAATTTGTCATTTTTTGCTACATGAGAGGGTGATACATATATGAGGTGACGAGCGTATATGTATGTGCCAGTGTTAATTATGCTCGAGGGGGGGAGGGGTGGATTATGTTATATTTATGTTTGTAGAATTTCGTGACCTCCTGCTTCATGCCTTACTTGACTTTTATATACTAAGGATACAATATTAAATGATATAAATCAAGACTTAGCTTATTATAAATTGATCAAACTTGACGAAACTTCTGAGAATATATTGATGTGTCTAATTCAGTCAGCTCTATGTGAAATCATTACTACATTACTACGATCGATATTCTTAAGATACTAGACTCTATACTTGTGTTTTGGATCATTTGTGAAATTTGTGGAAATATTTGAATAATACAAATCTTGAGGGTTGTTGAATCAATATTGACTTAAAAAGTTGTGATTGGGATTTGGTTGGAATAACCGTTAAAACACCCTCCTTGATGTTATTTATGCTTCCTTCCTTACTGTCATTGATATACATATGCTTGGTAAGGAATAGTATAAAACACGAGGGGTGATGTTGTGCCATTATTTATACATTATCATGTGAGGGAGAGTGTAAAGCATGAAGGGTAATGTCGTGCCATATTATTGAGAGTAAAAGCACGAAGGGTGATGTCGTGCCATATTATTGAGAGTAAAAGCAAGAAGGGTGATGCAGTGCCATTTTATGATAGTGTAAAGCACGAAGGGTTATGCTGTGCAATTTTATTTATATTGTTATTCTTTATATAATCATGAGGTCATGGCACGATGGGTGTTTCCTGCAGGCGAGGATGAGGTACATGCATTATGTTGTGATATCTGTTTTCCCCTGTATATGTTCATGTCTTTACCTTGAGCTAATATTGTTGCAATCTCAGATCTGATGTGACTTGTTTCTATTGTTCTGTTATCTCTATATCAATGGTGTTGTGTCGCACATATCTTCTGTTTGTTTAACTTGGAAATATCATACCTATTTCTCTGCTTTTATAATTTCACTCACATCGTATCTGTTCTGTTATACTTTAGTACAAGCCCTTTTTTTATGTTAGTCATTCATGCCTCTACTTGTTAACTTGTAAAGATCATGTGTTTCCTTCTTATTTATTATACATGTATTTAGGCCTTCACCATGCTAGCTAGTTGAAGCTAATATTCCTTGTTTCCAATTTATGTCATCATTCACATGCTTTCCACTTAGTCTTCTAATGTTGCCCATATGGTTGTGCTTGTTCATTATTGCTAATTGCGTATTTCCTACCTTGTAATTCATGTTTTCGATATTTCTGTCATCTGGTTGGTTCTGTTAAACGTATATTGGGTGAGGATGAGATAAAATCATGAAGCGTGTTGCCGTGCAATTGACTTGATATCTGGGTACATCACCCATGCTATGAAAGTTAAGAATTGATTGTTGTGGTTTATTGGTTTCATTCTAAGGAAATGATTGGTTGAGGTATTTGAGGATGCCAAATTGTGATCTCTGTGAACACTCGGTTATTGTTTTGCATATCCGTTGTCATGTACTCTTCTCTATTATATTGTGGTTTAGTTCTATTGCTGATTCGTAATGCATGTTTTATCAGTAAGTGTGTTTTAACTAAAAAGCCTCGCCAATACTTCGACGAGGTTTGACAAAATACTTTCCAGTACATGGTGTTGGTTGTACTGATACTACACTTCTATACGATGTGTGCAAATTTCTAGAGTAGAGTTGCTGGTGAACGTCGGGTGCTGATTCTGAAAATGTTCGCACATTACGGATATAGCTGCCTCTTGTCCTTGGTAGCTTAGATTTTGCTATTCTGTTTATGTATCTTTCAACAGAACGTGTATTTATTCGTACCAGCTTTGTAAATTCCAAGTCTTAGAAGCTCATGAGTCGTACTACCAAGTCTTAGGTCAATTTGTAAATGTTCAACTAATTCATTACTATTTTCTTATAATTTTGTCAGGACCCAAACCCCGCTCCGATCGTGATGACGCCTCTCATGAAGACAAGGTCAGCCAACAAACCCATATCGCCTTTTCAAAAATAGTTAAATATTAATAAATAGATTAAATATGATTTAATGATATAATTTACGGAAGCACAACCCGACACATCCCTAACCGGGGTGTCACAAGTCACGAGCATCTACTAGGGTATAAATACAACTGAAAGCCTGGAGTGTACAAATACAGACTAATGAAATGAGGAGAGAGAAAAGTAGTGCTGCGAACGCCGGCAGCTACCTTGCTAAACCCTGATGACTCTGCCTCCGATCAGCCAAAACATACCTGAATCTGCACACAAGGTGCAGGGAGTAATGTGAGTACTCCGACTCAGTGAGTAATAATAATAAATAAAGACTGAAGGCAAGAAATCACGCAAAAACACAAGGTATTCCATACTGAAGCAGTAAAATCACTTTAAACAGTAAAGTAGTGAGAAATCAAGTGAAAATCCCTTCTTCTTTTTTTTTCCAACAAGTAAAGCAAGTAGTTTACAAGTGAGTAACAAAAATGATAGAAATGTAAACAGCCCCTCGGGCAAAACATGTACAACAAACCACCCTTCGGGTATAATATCAATAGAACCAGCCCCTCGGGCTCAATATCAGAATAGTGCCAGCCCCTCGGGCTCAATATCAGAACAGTAACATCCCCACGGCTCACTCTCAGAATAGTATCAGCCCCTCGGGCTACCTCACAATCACTCATATCAGCCCCTCGGGCATAGTATCAATCACTCAGAACAATGGGTACCCGCGCTCACTGTGGGTGTGCAGACTCCGGAGGGGCCCCTTACGGCCCAAGCGCTATATCAAGCCACCTCGTGGCATCATCACTCAGCATATCCTCACATCACTCAAGCCACCGCGTGGCGTATAAAGTATCCCAGGCCCTCGGCCTCATATCACTCGGCCTCACATCACTCAAGCCACCTCATGGCATAAATAGTATCTCAGGCCCTCGGCCTCATATCACTTGGCCTCTCATCACTCAAGCCACCTCGTAGCATAAATAGTATCTCAGGCCTTCGGCCTCATATCACTAGGCCTCACATCACTCAAGCCACCTCGTGGCATAAATAGTATCTCAGGCCCTCGACCTCATATCACTCAGCATATCCTCACATATAGCCCTCGGCCTCACTCAGTCCAGAAATCATCATAAGCCCCTCCGGCATTTGTAAAACAGTAGTTCTCAGTCTAAAATACCATTTAGAAATATCATTTGAGTTTTCAAATCTGCATAAAAGCGCTAAGTTTGTAAAACAATAATTATCAACAGGATTGAGTTTAAATATAAGTCAAAATAGTGAGGAAATAGAGATAAAAATTCCCAAAGGATTCAAATAATTGGCACGAAGCCCAAGTATGGCAATCAGCCCAAATCATGATGATAACAAATAAGTTTCAATCAAATATGCGGTAAAATCATCAATCGGGATGGACCAAGTCACAATCCCCGGTAGTAAAAGACCTCGCGCTCATCATCCAGCGCGTGTCTCACCTCAATATAGCACTACGATGTGCAAATCCGGGGTTTCAAACCCTCAGGACATTATTTACAATCATTACTCACCTCAAACCAGCTAATCATCTAGCTAGCGATGCCCTTGGTCTCTCAAATCGACCTGCGAATTCCTCGAATCTAGACACAATAATTCGATTCAGTTAATAAAAATTATAGGAATTAATTCCATATGAAATTCTACATTTTCCATTAAAAATCCGAAATTGCACTCAAAATTCGCCCGTGGGGCCCACGTCTCGGAACCCGACAAAAATTACGGAATATGAAACCTCATCCAACCACGAGTCCAACCACACCAATTTTACTAAAATCCGACATCAACTCGACCCTCAAATCTTCAAATTAAACCAAGAGGGTTTTCAAAATTTTCCCAACTAAAATCACCAATTAAATGCCAAAACTAGTAATAAATTCGGGTAATCTAACCAAAATTAAGTTAAGAACACTTACCCCGTTGTTTTCTCTGAAAATCTTCCAAAAATCGCCTCTCCCCATCCTCCAATTTGGTAAAAATGATCAGAACTCAACATTCTATCCAGAATTTCCGTGGTTACTGTTCACGGGGACTATTCATGGGTATTGTATACGGGGGTACTGTTCATATGTACTGTACACGGATACTGTTCATGTTTACTGTACATGGTACTGTAAACGGATACTTTTCACGCATGTGCGGTTACTGTTCACTCGTGCGAAAAATGTAGAAACTACCCAGAAAATTGCAGTAACTTTTCTTTTCTCTAAAAAGGCTCTAACTCCATCATACAAACTCGGAATTCGATGATTCTTATTCCTATGAGTCACAAATAATAATACGTACATATCCCTTCAGTCAAAACTCAATTCGGAGATCATTTGCTCAATTCAATACCCATTTCACTCGTTAAATAATTAACTCATGTTTCGTGTCAAAAACACAATCGCGACTTGATGAAATTAGACCAAACTTTCCAGATCAGTCCTATAATTCATTATCAAAATTTCAGAAGTCTCGAAATCAAATTTCGATCTCTAAAACTAAATATGGAACTTTGGATCATTACATGCTTATGCTCAAAATGGCAAAATCTTCCAAAAACTCTTCCAAAACTTATCTGAGCCTCATGGGACCCCAACCAAACATGCTAACACACCCCATGGAATCATTCAAACTTGTTCCAGCCTTCGAAATGCTGAAAACAACATTAAAACATCGAATCACCCTCGAATTCAAGCCTAAGAATTCCAAAACTTCCAAATTCCAAATTCGATCAAACAGTCTATCAAACCTCGTCCGAATGACCTGAACTTTTGCACACACATCCCAAATGACATAATAAAGCAACTGCAACTTCAGGATTTCCATTCTGACCCCTATATCAAAATATCGTTTATCAACCGGAAAACGCCGAAATCTCAATTTCGCCAATTCAAGCCTAAACCTTCCACGGACTTCCAAAATACATTCCAATCACGCTCCTAAGTCCAAAATCACCTAACGGAGCTAACCAAATCATAAAAATTCAAATCCGAGATCAAATACAAACAAGTCAAATCTTGGTCAAACCTTTCAAATTTCAAGCTTCAACTGAGAACTGTTCATCCAAATTCATTCTGATTAACCTGAAACCCTATACCAACGATTTACATAAGTCATAATACACCACACGGGGCAAGTCATGCCCGAGAACTGGCGATCAAAGTGCAAAATCTCAAAACGATCGGTCGAGTCGTTACAAATCTCTTTTGGATTGTTATTTCTGTTAATTGGCTAACCTAGAGGATCGACTTAGGTGTCATCATGACTAGTGGTTTGTAGGTCATGACAGGGTTGCTGCTGATTATTGACTAGGATTTTTAGCTGGCTTCATCATTTTCTTCCCCTCCATTTTTTTGTTGAAATCAGTCATGCTCTTTGCAATCAAGGTATTATTTCTTCGATGTAGATATGTTGTTTTAAAGGAAGATTTGTGTTGATATTATTAGTGATACTTTATCATTTAAGGCTTATGACATGTTTTCTCATGGTTAAACTTGTTGAATTTAGACTTTTAATGAGATTTTGCCCGAAACAGTCTATGATTCCCTTATAATTTAGTAGTGATGATTGATGTTTGTTTGCCCGAATTGTTGTTTCATTGTTATTATAGTTTTATTCATGTGGGTTGAAGTGTACAGAGCTGACATTGAAGTGGTTAGGTCTGTTCATCTCATGTGCCCAAGCTACGAGATTGGCTAAACTATTTGGATCGAATTAAACACCCATTGCTCATTTTGTTTTAAAATTAGTAAGTATCGGATGAAATGGATGTTGATACCCAATATTTTCCTACATATTTTCAATATGCAAAATGTAACGACCCGATAGTTCGTTTTGAGTTCTAGCGCGCCGTTCAGAAGTTTGAGGCGGAGTTGATTTGGAAAGAGAATTCTCATTTTGTAAGCTTTTAGTTGGAAGAATTAACTAAGATTGGATTTCAGAGTAAATGACCTCGGAATCGGAATCTGAAGGTTCCAGCATGTTTGTGAGATGATTTTGGTCTTGGGCGTATGCCTGGATCGGGTTTTGGATGACCGTGAGCGTTTTGGCGCATATTATGGAAGTTAGCAATTTGGAAGAAAATTCATAAGTTTGGCTTGAAGTGCATTTCAGCATTATCGATGTCCGTTTGGGATTCCGAGTCTAAGAGTAGCTCCGTATGGTGATTCTGGAGTTGGGAGCCCAACCGGAAGTGAATTTGGAGGTCCGTAGGTCATTTTGAAGTCATTTGGCTAAAGATAGAAATTTGAAGGTTTTTGAGAAGTTTAACCGAAAGTGAACTTTTTGATATCGGGGTCGGAATCTGATTCCGGAAGTTGGAGTAGGTCCGTAATGCCAAACGTGACTTGTGTGCAAACTTTGGGGTCAATCGAACGTGATTTGGTAGGTTTAAATAGCGAGAGTAGAAGTTTGATGTTCTAAAGTTCATAAAGATTGGTTTGGAGGTCGATTCATGGTTTTAGCGTTGTTTGATATGATTTGAGGCCTCGAGCAAGTCCGTAATGTGTTTTGGGACTAGTTAGTATGATTAGTTGGGGTCCCGGGGGCCTCGGGTGGATTCCGGGTGGTTAACGAATCAAAAATGGAATTTTTAGAAGGCTGAAGTTGTTAGTTGTTGTCATAACCGCACCTGCGAGAAATGGGCCGCAGGTGCAGAGCCGCAGAAGCGGCTAGAAGAGCCGCAAATGCGGTATTGGTGGAGGAGAGCTGGGACCCAGATGCAGTCATTTTGCCGCAAAAGCGGGACCGCACCTGCGGTGGAGAAGACGTAGAAGCGGAAAAGGGCAGCATGGCGAGTAACCGCAGAAGCGGTATTTGAATCGCACCTGCGGAACCGCAGAAGAGGTCAAGAGACCGCAGGTGCGGAAAGTGCTGGAGGCAGTGAGTTGTTTTAAAGTCGGGTTTTGGCCATTTCCTCTCATATTTTCTTGGCTTGGGCGATTCTTGGAGGGTTTCAAGAGAGGATTTTCATCATCAATGATAAGGTAAGCTATCCCCCACCTATCTTGAGTTAAATACATGATTATATACGGATTTGGGCATGGAAATTTGTAGAAAACTTGGAGTTTGAGGGAAAACCTAGAAAATTGATATTCTTGGAATTAGACCACGGTTTTGGGTATGAAATTAAGAGAAAATCATATATTAGAGTTTGTGAGTTCATGGGTAAACTTTATCTTCATAAAAAAATTTAGGAATCCGGGTACGTGGGCCCGAGGGCAATTTTGTCAACTTTTCGATCGAGGTTAGGAATTGATATAAATTGCATTGTAATGAGTAATTGAACATATATTAATGGATTTGCATAATCAGTGGCTAGTTTTGGAGCATTGTGCATAGATTCAAGTCTTCGGAAGGGCGTGAAATGCCGGTTATGGATCTTCGGAGCGAGGTGAGTCTCCTTTCTAACCTTGTAAGAGGGAATTGTCCCCATAGGTGAAATAATTGGTTATGTGCTCCTCTTTGTGGGGGCTACGTACGCACGAGGTGACGATAGTCCGTGCGTAGCTACTATTATGCTATTGTTCGGGTAGCCTAGGACCCAAAAGCATACTATACTTGAAATATTTGTAACCTTATTGACAGTTGATTGCTTAAATCCTATCGAATTGGTAAATGGATTTCAAAAAAAAAAGAATTAAACTTCATTTTTTTCTAAATTGTTAAAAGAGAATTGGTTTTCTTTGGGTAATTGTTTCCTGGTGACTTCTTGATTAGTTGTTTGTGCGTGTTTAAATTCTAGAATGGGCCGAAAGCCTCGGCAGATTAAATAGATGCATCTATGGTTCGTGCCTTTTGACCCCCGGTAGTGCACAGTTTAAATATTGTTGGATCGGGCCGTACAACCTCGACATGAGTTGCGCATGTGTGTATGCTTGCCTTGAGATTAATTTTTTTGAGATTGATACTTGCTCTCCCCGACTTGAGATAATTGGAGACTATTGGATTATGAATCCGGAGACTTCTAATATAAAAATGAACTTTCACCCGTTTATGACTTACTTGAAATTACCGTCATTCTTAATAAATCCTTGATTATTCGCATTAATAATATATCATTATTGGACCACTAGTAAGGGTTGAAGTCGACCATCTCGTCTCTACTTCTTCGAGATTAGACGGGATACTCATTGGGTACACGTTTATTTCGTACTCATACTACACTTCTGTGCATTTTTGTTGCACAAGCATGAGTCTCTAGTGGCCTACGAAGCGTGACAACATGGTTGATACGGAGACTTAGGTGAGTTGCACTTCTCGAGGCGACCCGCAACCAACAGAGTCTCTTTCAGATTACTGTATTTATTTTTCGTCCAATATTGTATTACGGACGGTTGTTGTATTACATTATTTCTTAGAAATTGCTCATGCACTTGTGACACCGGGTTCTGGGATGTCTATGGGTTTATTCAGAAATTTTAAAAGTTGTTAAATGTTTCATTATTTATTCAGAAGAATTTACTATGTATTGTTTAAACTTAAAAAAAGAAATGATTTCGGAAGTATTTAAAATGAGAAGTTAATTGAGTATTTTGGTTGGCTTGCCTGACAGTGGTGTCCGACGCCATCACGACCCTTAGTGAATTTTGGGTCGTGACACAAAATACCTTCAAAATAACATATATGTGTATATGTAAGCATATCTAAATATCTTATTATTTTTTTTCAAAATTTTTTAAAGGATTTTAAATCAATTTATTTCCCTATTTTATCCATAAAAATCCAATAATTATTTCCAAAATTATTATTTTGGTAATTCATTTGTTGGAATTTTATATTTATACTAAAATATAGCTAAGGTAATTTATGCATATTTTTACAAATTTATTTAGTATTTTTAAGCTAAATTGCATATAATTGCAATATTAGCCCTTTTAAGATTCAATCGTATTTTATATTTATAAAATTAAGTCCTGTATTTTTAAATTGATAATTATATGTTATAAATCATTTTAGTGCTTTCAGTTTATTTTCAGAAATTTATTTACTATTTTTTATAATTTAAAAAGGGGAATATTGGCTATTCAAATAATAGCCCATTGGTATTTAAGTTCTAGCCTAAATTAAACCTCAAATCAGACCCAATTTCCCAGCCCAATTTCAATTAAACCCGACCCCAACCCAATTAAACCAACCCTAACCTGGATTCCCCACCTACCCTTTTAAATCTAGGTCGTTGATCATTTAGATCAACGGCCACTGTTCCCCCTTACCATGTTTAACCCTAAACGACCCCTTACCCTACCTCATTCTTCACCAAACGCCGCCCTTGAATCCCTTTTCTCTCTCAACTCTCTCTAAAATCCCTCATGAACCCTAGCCGCCGCCATCTAATCCCACCCTAATCTACCTCAACCCTGCCTAATCCATGGCTACTCATGGTCATTTGAGATGTGTATCAGCCTCCTATGGCTCCTGGGTATTTGTTTCTATGGTTTCATGGCCAGACCTCGAAGGGATCTGGTCCACTCCTTGCTCGACTTCTATTCATGGCCTTTCTCCGGCCATTCATGACCTTTCAAGGCAGGTCCTTGACTTTTCTGAATAGATCGGTAAATTTTAAGGTCTTTCTCACCTTTTTTGGGTTTTCTGCAACCCTAACATTTAAGGTCTTTCAATTTTCTTTCAGATCTACCTTAGATATGTACTTACTATGAATTTCTTAAGTGCTTTCTCGAAGGTTCTTCAAACTTTTCTTTCAAAATGACTCTTCATTTTTCGATTAGGGTTTCTCTTAACCTCTCTTTTAAAGATCTCTTCCTTGATTTTGGTGTTGTTTCATGATTTTGCTATGTTACCTGTTTATGTTTTTCTTCTACTTGAGTCAGCATATTTAAAACCCTAATTCATTTTAGTCTTATTCGAGTTCCAAAATTATTTGTTTAAATGTGTACTTGTTCGATTAAGTTCTTCGTTCTTGTTTGACTTATTTGATTTTGAGTTTTACCATCTTTTAAACTCGATTATTGTGGAAAACCCTAGGTCTTTTGGTATAAGACTACTTGTTTGAATGTATACTTGACTTGATTAAAGGTTCCTTGTTTCAGTCTCTCTTTTCTATATGTGACTTATCTGATTCTGAGTTTTACTATCTTTTTAACTCGACTATTGTTGAAACCCTAACTTCTTAAAAGGTTTTCTCACCTGTTACTGTGAGACCTTTACTTGTTTTTGACTCTCTTCTTTGCTTTGGCTAATACGTGTGAGCCCCGACTACTTGACTTTGTTCACTACTGAATCCTAGCTTATTTCTGCCACTACTGTATGTTTGTGCTATCTCTTTTGCCAATATGTTTGGCCTCGCATGTCTGATATTCCTATTCGCTCTATTTATATGCTGAAGTTTCTTCCTTGATTGATCTCGATTTTGTGACTGATTACATAAGTTTTTCTTTTACGAACCCTAATTTCACTTGCCTACTTAAAATTAATTGATTCATTTCCCTTTACTGTGATGTTTTACTTTGCTGAATCCTTTCCCAAAATAAGCATTTTTTGCTTAGACTTGATTGTTTTCTTCATGCTTTTACTGCCCCTTTTATGGCAATAATCAATCTGTCTCAAACTGATTTTCTTTCCTTAAGTAGACCTGTTGCTACCCGTTAAACAGTGATTCCTTAATTAAAGGGAATCACTTGTGGTAATTGATTATGACTTGTGATTGTTTTCATGTTTGTGTTAAGACTTTACTTACTACCTTATTCTTCACCTGTTTTCAAAACTATAAATACCCACCCTCTTTTCTTTCAAAGACACGAACAATTGAGTTCAAGAACACACACTTACACTTAAAACTTTCTCTCTTTTCTCTACTACTACTTGTGCTACTACTTTGTCTAGCCGGCTAAAAGCCAAGGCTAGAGTGTAGAATTTTTGATTACTTTTCCTTTCTACACTTTGTTTCTCTACTGATATGTCCTAGTTTATCTTTAACCATCAACAACAACATGTTTCTTTAGCTGTTTCAGTTTCCTTCACTCTTGCCTGCTTCTGCTTATGTTTATGCAATGAAGTTACATTACTAAGCATGCTGTAATCTGCTCCCTCTCCTTCTAAATTAATGTTTTCCCTTATGTATGCACTATGTCAGTCACTTGTTATGTGATTTGCTGACTTATGAATCCCAAACCCCCATATCCCCCTATGTGTTTGTGTTCTCTGGCTGGTTTGTGGGCATGACAACATTATCTATTGTTGAACATGACCAAACTTGACCCTTTCTGGGGTAATATGCTTCATGCAATGTAATCCCAAAACCCTGACCCCTTTGTGTAACTGCTGATTCTGTATAGTTTGAGTTTTATAACTATTGTTTTCAAATCACCCTTACCACTTACTATTCTCAATCCAGTTTTAAATAAATTTCTGTGTTCTGCACTTCCATTATATTCTTAGAACCTAGGTTCTGCCCTTATTGTGTGAGCCTTGCCTTGGGACCCTTGAGCTCCCTTTGAACTTGGACACATAAGGGTTGGCCCTTCCATACTGCACTTATCTCTATTTGGTTATACAAACTTGGGTGTAAGCACTGCCTGGGGTCCCTTGAGACCCTTAGGGAACTTTGACACACCCAGGAAAGGCTTTGAAACAAGTGACATTTGAGGTGGTTTATTCCATAACTCATAGAGGAAGTAAGAATCAGGCTTCCTATGGTTGTAATTTCTTATTTTACACTTTTCTGATGTAATTCAGTGTTTGGTCTGTAATTTTGTAACAAATATTGGGGTTGGCTAGTGAAAAAAGATGGGGTAATTATGCATGTTTTAGCTATTAGAAGGGTAGAGAACATGCCTATAGGATCTGTTCTGTTCTAATTCAAGTTCTACATGCTTCTACACTTAGACACCATGCCTATAGGATCTGCTCTATTTTAATTCAAGTTCTGCATGCTTTACTTTCACACAAATAGAGATCATGCCCATAGGATTAAAATTCATTTTAATAGAAATCATGCCTATAGGAATTTCACTTTAATCAAATAAATCATGCCTACTTCACTGCATATTCAATTAGTTACCATGCTTATAGGATCAAAATCAGCCTTTAATACTTAGATACCATGTCTGTAGGAATTAAAATCAGCTATAATAGAGATCATGTCTATAGGATCTAAAACCAGTTTAGTTAAAAAATTAGGTTGACTCATACTGTTCTGAATCAGTTTAAGCAACCTTCTCCTTTTATTAATACGGTTTAGAAAGCATGCCTATAGGATCCAAATCGCCTATTTTGAAATTAACCACTGTTCTGCTGCTTTCTTAATCAGTAATAGATATCATGCTTATAGGACATCACCAATATACACTTAGGCAAGCCTTAGGTAATTACTTGATAAAACTGAATTCGAATTTGTTAAATTAGCACTGCTACAACCAGCAGGCAGGCCTGATTCGGACTTCTTATCTGAGTTATGTAATAAATATGGTCTGCTTCAACAATTAAAGCACCCTGCCTTAGTACCTTTAAATTCTGACCCTAAATGTGTTTAAGTCATGCTATTTATGTGCTTTATTTGAGGAGGTATATATGAGCCTCTTAGTTATTTATATGCTTCCCCTAATATGCAGTCCTACGTGTTTTGTATGTCGCCTTAGTATTTTTACCTTTGAAAACCAAGAGTCTGCCTAAAATCCTCCCTCTTATAGGAATAGTAGTCCTAAATCCCTTCGGGACTGATAGGAATGGGTCGGGTAATAGCATGCAATAGAGGTCGAGGCCAATCCCCGCTTTAATACCTTAACGGGGTGGGAAGGGTAGATATGGATATGATGACCAGTACGCTAATACCACATGTATCCCCTCTTATGAGAAGTCTCATACTGGGTATCGCATTGATGTGATCCATATTATAAATAAACCTAGAACCCCCCTCCTTTTTATATTCTCAAGTATTTGTAGAACTGTAACTTCTTTTCAAAATTCGCCTTTTAATAATTATTTTTTTTAACTCTTATGTGTTAAACTTAAATCCCCTACTATTTGACCCTATATTTGTCTATCTACTAATTGTACAAAATTCACAAAAATTGTCTGGCCGGGAACCACACTAGTGAATCCTGAATGGTGCCTAACACATTCCCCTTAGGATAATTTCAAGCCCTTACCCTATCTCTAGTTATCAAACAAACTTAGAAATGAACCTTATAAGTGTCCTAATTCACCTTAAATCATTAGGTGGAGACTCTTCAAATGCAAACCCAGTTCCCAAAAGGAATGAGTTGTCTCATACCCAAAATGTCATAAATCCGATTTTTTGATGCAAAGAGGGAAAAAGGGGCGCGACAGCATGGCGACTCTGCTGGGGATTTTTAGGCTTTTACCATTTTGAATTGTTCTTGTGAATTTGTACCTCCTTATGTGCAATTACTTGTTTAATTCCATTAAGCATTTAATATACTTTCCAACTGCAAAACTGACGTATCTTCCTAGTTTCTTTCCTTTATTGATGCGTTAAATTATGAAACTGCTATATTTATCGCTTTTTTAACGTGCAAATATGTGCCAACATGTTTTAATTATTACATAATCATGCTCAACATCATACTCCACTCGTGCCAAACAAATACTATAGCAACGCTTATAATAAATGGTTGCGCTCTTCCTATATCATTACCCCCCCCCCCAAATTCAAAAAGGCATATTTGCGGTAAAACCAGTCGATCAGCGGTGCAGTCGACGGTTCTATGTCTTCCCCCTTGAGTTGTCCGCTTAAGGGTACCAGTCTAAAACCCTACAAAAACCTTACTCTGTTCAAATTGTGCATGTATCATGGTAAAATCTAGTCGGGTCAGTTATGTTTTCCACATAATGATCCTTTAAGATAGCGTTGTCCAAAGTCCACCGGGTTTCCCTGAACCCAAACGAAAACCACCATGTTCTGTGCATTTATTTGGAGAACTAAATGCTTCATGCTAATTGTTGGTATTAAATAGTCGAGTCTGGTGGGGGTAAGGGCCTAACCCTGTTTGTTTTGTAGAAATATGAGACACGAAGTCCCTAGATTCGGCATGGTCACCAACATCCACCCAAGACTGCTAAGCTGGTGGAAAGATCTTCACTATAGTGATCAAACACTCGTCCGAAAATATCTGGGAAATCTACCATCCCTTCTGGAGATCCAACCTAACAACAAGATCATAGAAGCTGCCACACTATTTTGGGATTGTGAAAGGGATGTATTCTGCTTTGGGGACATTGAAATGATACCCTTGCTAGAGGAAATAGGAGGATTGGCCGGTCTAGTGTGGGAAACTCCGGGTCTGCTGATGCCTGAAAACCGCAAAGGCAGGGGTTTCCTCAAAATGATGGGTTTGAAGAAAAATCCAGAATTGACATGTCTCCCTTTTGACTATTTGTATGAAAGGTACGGTCACAGAAAATCCTACTGTACCTACCCTGACGAGTTTGCCATCGCATCCTTGGGGCACATCCATCGAAGGGTTTTCATCTTCATGTTTTGTTTCCTGTGTCTGATCGTGTTTCCGATGAAGAAGGCAAGAATCCATACCAGGATGGCTATGGTAACTAAGACCCTAATGGAAGGAATTGGTGGGAAGCCATTCAGCATCGTGCCCATGATCATTGCAGACATATATCGAGCCTTGGAGAAGTGTCAATGAGGAGCAAAACATTTTGAAAGCTGCAATTTATTACTTCAACTCTGGCTCATGGAACATCTCCAAAGGGGCAAATACCGACAAGAGATTAAGCGAAGGGACTATGATGATCACATCGCTTTCCATCATCCAAAGCGAATGAATTACATCCCCAATATGTTCGCTCAGCCGGAGGATGTTAAAGGATGGTTCGAGCTATTTGATAATCTCACTGAGGAACGGGTCCAATGGATGTTCGAGTGGTTTCCGACTGAGGAGTTCATCGCCCGATCCAAAGATGCACCTTTCTTGATATTGATTGGTCTGAGAGGAACATACCCTTACGTCCCTCTCCGAGTTATGAGGCAAGTTGGTAGGAAGCAGGTTATACCCAGGGTCGACAAGATGAGTCATTTTCGGGCTGACTTCCAGAATGATGATAGTCCTTACAAGTGCCAAGCTCAGCACATGTGGCACTGCAAGATCATAATGGAGAGAGAAACCATCGAGCTAGACAGGTATTATGCTGGTTGCGCTCCTTTCTACTCCGGTTGGTTGGAAGACAATCATGATGGTCTAGGCCAGCCAGGGTTTACTCGAGGTCACAGGATCATAGATGAAAGGGCCGAGGCATAGGTTAAATACAACCAACTGCAAAAAAGGATCCGGGAGTACGAAAGTGAATACCGCGAGATACAAGAGTCCAACCAGAAGCTGAGTGAGGAATGGAAGGACATGGTTGTCAGTGCCAACAAGCGGCTAGGATACTTGGAGCAACGCATAGTGGAATTGGAGAGAAAGTTTCTCAAAAGGGTCGAAGATTGTCAAAATGCTGAAGGGACCGAAGGTGGACACCTAGCCAGAGCATACCTGTTGCTCGGACTTCGCGAATTGGGAAAGTTGTTCGATGGAGCCAAGGATGCCGAATTTGGGGAAGGTCCTTCTGGGACCAAACAGATAGGAGTTTATCTTTTCGCTTTATAAATTGTAATAAGGCCCATGGCCATTAGTGACTTTTATTTCCTGTTTATTTAATATCAATTTGGGATTCATCTACTTTTTATCTATAAAATAAGGCATTTAGCATCCTAAGTTCTCCAAATTAATTTGTTGCTAGGCCTACCTTGGGCACAAAGAGGTTCCCAAATTAGGACACGTTTTATATTCCGCACTATATGTGTTTAAATACTGCAACACTTTTTATATTCCCCACTAACTTGATTACCTTTTGTTTTTATTTTTTATTATTCCCCTCCCCAAAGGTTAGTTCGTGCACTCTGGGAACATCATCTTACTCCACGAGATCCAGGGGCCCTCCACCCACTCCTCCTCTTAGTCTTGTCAAAAACAAGAATAAAGGCAAGATGGAACATCAGAAAGGAGAATCTAACTGAACGGGTAGAGGCCACTAATGGCCATGGTACTCAGGTTCCTAAGGAGAATGTATCCCAACTTGAACAAAAGCTGTTGAAATTCCAAGAATAGCTCGATCAGGTTCGGAATCTGGCAAGCCTGTCATTTTCCCTCAGCACCCCAGATATCAATTTTCCCAACACTCAGAACCCTACACCTCCGAATATCCCAAAGCAACAGAACCATCTCGCTCCTTAACATCATATTATTCCACCAAAAAACAAGTAGACACCTGCCATATCCCAAACAACACTCCACTACTCATCCCAGAACCTCAAAACCCCACAAATGACCATTTCCACAACCACACACCAGGCTACCATAACATCTCTATCTACATGGAGACCACGCCACACTCCACCCAACCTATCTCAAGCACACCTGATCTGATGAAAAAGACCTGCTTATTAGAGACCTGGCTGAGGAACTTAAGAAATTGACTAGCCAGATTCACGGCGTTGAAGGAAGTAAAGGAATCGAGAGGCTGAACTATGAAGATCTTTGCATACAGCCTAATGTCGAACTGCCCGAGGGGTACAAACCTCTGAAGTTCGAAATGATTGATAGTACAGGGGATCCAAGGGTCCATTTGAGGACGTACTATGACAAGCTAGTTGCAGTAGGGAAAGACGAGAGAATCTGCATGAAGCTATTCATGAAGAGTTTGAAAGGAGATGCGTTGTCCTGGTACATCAGATAAGATCCAAAGAAGTGGTCAAGCTGGGTAAGCATGGCATCCGACTTTATGGATAGGTTCAGATTTAACACAGAGAATGTGCCAGATGTGTTCTATATTCAGAATCTAAAGAAGAAGCCTACAGAAACGTTTCGCGAGTATGCTACTCGCTGGAGGTCCGAAGCCACTAAAGTCAAACCTGCCTTAGAGGAGGAACAAATAAACAAATTCTTTGTCTGGGCTCAAGACCCGCAGTACTATGAATGACTGATGATGATCGAGAGCCAGAAGTTCTCCGACAATATCAAACTAGGTGAAAGAATTGAAGAGGGTATCAAAAGCGGAATGGTTACAAACTTTGAGGCCTTGCAAGCTACAAATAAGCCTTGTAGTCTGGTGGTGTGTCCAAGAAAAGGGACGTAGGGGCCGTGATAGTTGCACAAAGGACCAAATCTCCCATCAAATACCAAACTTACCCAACACCTCCACTCACATATCAGCCAACTCCGAACTACCAAGCACCCTCACCACCAATTTATCAATCACCTCCACCTCCCACAGTTCAACCTACTTCACCCAGATACTAAAAACACGCTTATGTCTACCAAACCTATAATGCTCAACCATCCCACTATGAATCACCTCCTGTACGCCAAAACATCCCTAGACCTTGACCTAATTTTGATAGCAGACCTCCGAAACAATATACAGCCATTGCCGAACCCATTGACTAGTTGTACGAGATACTCAAAGTTGTTGGTTATGTCACTCCCATCCCTGATATGACCCCTGAGAACCCTTCTCAGTAGTTTAACCCAAACAAATCTTGTGCATACCACTCCAGCATGAAAGGGCACACTATCGATAAATGTCGTTCTTTGAAAGACAAAATCCAGTCCTTAATTGATAACAAGATCATTGTGGCAAAGGAACCCGCACCGAATGCCCGTAACAACCCCCTGCCAGACCATAACGGTGGAGGTATCTACATGATTGAAATAGAAGATAACTGGGATCCCGAGGGATCAATCGGGTTGATCGCAGAAGGCGATGACCCAAAGAAGCCAATAGTTACTCTCAATCAAATCATAGTCCAGATTCAACCATCTGAGGACATTGAGGTAAATACGTCTGTGCCACTTGAGTTTGAAGCAACGTCATCTGCAAAGACACCAGCACCGATTGAGGTCGAATTCATGTCTCCGACAAATGCACCTGCATCATTCGAGGTTGCAGTTTTGCCACCCAAGGCACACACTCCGTTCGGAGTAAGGATATCCACGCCGATCCCAGTGGCAATGTCGACCATGACACCATTCCATACAAAGGTTGTACCCTGGGACTATACAACCGAGGAAAGGAGGAAGGGCAAGGTCACATTCGAAGAGACTACTGCGGCACAGGGTATAACAATAACTGGTAGAGTCTATGCCCCTGAACATCTAGCTGAGTCAAGCAAGCAGGCCTCCAATCGGCTGCCTCTCATCGAGACGGGTCCAGACGATCTTTGGAGAAAGATACAGGCCAAGGAATACTCGGTCGTCGACCAGTTGAACAAAACACCAGCGCAAATCTCCATTCTTGCTTTGCTACAAAATTTTGAGGCACACAAGAATGCTCTGTAAAAGGTACTAAGTGAAGCATACGTGCCAAGTAACATCACTGGTGGGGAAATGGCTAACATGGTAGGACAAGTTCTGGAAATCCATAAGATCACCTTTCATGAATACGAGCTGCCACTTGAAGGGCTGGGGCATAACAAGGCACTGCACATAACCGTGCAATGCAAAGATTATTTCATTACCAGAATCCTGATCGATGGAGATTCCAGTCTCAACATTTGTCCGCTGGTAACACTCAAAAAGTTGGGTAAAGGACTACACGAGATAAAATATGGATATATCAATGTGAAAGCCTTCGACGATTCCCAGAGATCCACCATTGGTGAGATTGTCCTATGCCTGCAGATGGGGCCAACATGGTTCGATGTCGATTTTCAAGTGATAAACAATCCAGCATCTTACAACCTGCTGTTGGGACGGCCATGGATTCATGTTGCTGGGGCTGTAGCATCAACACTGCATCATGAAGTAAAATTCAAATGGAATCACCAGGAAGTGATCATTTACGGCAACGGTAGCAACTCTATATACAGTCGCCAAACCATTCCGACAATCAAAGGAAGAGGGAAGCTAGGTCGAGAGACTTACCACCACATTGAACGGGTAAATGTTGTTGACAAAGCCAAATGGTGGGATAAAAAATTGAGAGTACACTTACACCCAAAACTTTCTCTCTTTTCTCTACTACTACTTGTGCTACTGCTTTGTCTAGCCGACTGAAAGCCAAGGCTAGACTATGGAATTTTTGCTTACTTTTCCTTTCTGCACTTTGTTTCTCTACTGGTATGTCCTTATTAATCTTTATGCATCAACAACAACATATTTCTTTAGCTCTTTCAGTTTCCTTCACCCTTGCCTGCTTCTGCTTATGTTTATCCAATCAAGTTACATTACTAAGCACATTGTAATCTACTCCCTACCCTTCTAAATTAATGTTTTCCCTTATGTATGCACTCTGTAAGTCACTTGTTGTGTGATTTGTTGACTTATAAATCCAAAACTCTCATATCCACCTATATGTTTGTGTTCTCTAACTGGTTTGTGGGCATGCCAGCATCATCTATTATTGTACATGACCAAACCTGACCCTTTCTGGGGTTATATGCATCGTGCAATGTAATCCCAAAACCCCTGACCCCTTTGTGTAACTGTTGATTCTGTGTAGTTTGAGTTTTATTTCTACAATTTTCAAATCACCCTTACCAATTACTATTCTCAATCCAGTTTTAAATAAATCTCTGTGTTCTGCACTTCCACTATATTCTTAGAACCTAGGTTCTGCACCTCTTGTGTGAGCCTTGCCTTGGGACTCTTGAGCTCCCTCTGAACTTGGACACATAAGGGCTGACCCTTCCATACTGCACTCATTTCTATTTGGTTATGCAAACTGGGTGTAAGCACTACCCGGGGTCCCTTGAGACCCTTAGGAAACTTTGACACACCCAGGTCTGAGAAAAGCTTTGAAACAAGTGGCATTTGAGGTGGTTTATTCTATAACTCAGAGAGGAAGTCAGAATCAGGCTTCCTATGGTTGTAACTTCTTATTTTACACTTTTCTGATGTAATTCAGTATTTGGTCTGTAATTTTGTAACAAATATTGGGGTTGGCTAGTGAAAAAGGATGGGGTAATTATGCATGTTTTAACTATTAGAAGGGTAGAGAACATGTCTATAGGATTTGTTGTTTTCTAATTCAAGTTCTGAATGCTTCCACACTTAGACACCATGCCTATAGGATCTGCTCTATTTTAATTCAAGTTCTGCATGCTTTACTTTCACACAAATAGAGATCATGCCCATAGGATTAAAATTCATTTTAATAGAAATCATACCTATAGGAATTTCGCTTTAATCAAATAAATCCTGCCTACTTCACTGCATTTTCAATTAGATACCATGCTTATAGGATCAAAATCAGCCTTTAATACTTAGATACCATGTCTGTAGGAATTAAAATCAATTATAATAGAGATCATGTCTATAGGATCTAAAACCAGTTTAGTTAAAAAATCAGGTTGACTCGTACTGTTCTGAATCAGTTTAAGCAACCAACTCCTTTTATTAATACGGTTTAGAAAGCATGCCTATAGGATCCAAATCGCCTATTTTGAAATTAACCACTGTTCTACTGCCTTCTTAATCAGTAATAGATATCATACTTATAGGACATCACCAATATACACTTAGGCAAGCCTTAGGTAATTGTTTGATAAAACTGAACTCGCCTTTGTTTATTAGCACTGCTATAATCAGCAAGCAGGCTTGATTTGGACTTCTTATCTGAGTTATGTAATAAATATGGTCTGCTTCAACAATTAAAGAACCCTGCCTTAGTACCTTTAAATTCTGACCCTAAATGTGTTTAAGTCATGCTATTTATGTGCTTTATTTGAGGAGGTATATATGAGCCTCTTAGTTGTTTATATGATTCCCCTAATATGTAGTCCTACGTGTTTTGTATGTCGCCTTAGTCTTTTTACCTTTAAAAACCAAGAGTCAGCCTAAAATCCTCCCTTTTATAGGAATAGTAGTCCTAAATCCCTCCGGGACCGATAGGAATGGGTCGGGTAATAGCAAGCAATAGAAGTCGAGGCCAATCTGCGCTTTAATACCTTAAGGGGGTGGGAAGGGTAGATATGGATATGATGACCGGTGCGCTAATACCACGTGTATCCCCTCTTTTGAGGAGTGTCATACCGGGTATCGCGTTGATGTGATCCATATTATAAATAAACCTAGGATCCCCTTCCTTTTTATATTCTCAAGTATTTGTAGAACTATAACTCCTTTTCAAAATTCGCCTTTTAATAATTATTTTTTAAAACTCTTATGTGTTCAAACTTAAATCCCCTACTATTTGAGCCTATATTTGTCTAACTGCTAATTGTACAAAATTCACAAAAACTGTCTGGCCGGGAACCATACTAGTGGATCCTAAGGGGTGCCTAACACCTTCCCCTTAAGATAATTTCAAGCCATTACCCTATCTCTGGTTATCAAACAAACTTAAAAATGAACCTTATAGGGCACCTTAAATCATTAGGTGGCGACTCTTCAAATGCAAACCCAGTTCCCAAAAGGAATGAGTTGTCCCATACCCAAAATTTCATAAACCCAATTTTCCGATGCAAAGAGGGAAAAAAGGGGCGCGACAATGGAAGTTAGAGAAAAGACTTCAAAGTTAATTATTGTTGATTGATATGGTGATTGTATATGTAGTAGATTAGTGATGTAAAATGAAGATCCAAAGAGGAGTTGTCTCTATACGATGAATTCATAATTGCACTGAACGTGGACATTTGGTAAAAATATTTTCTCTGCATCTAGTTTTCTAAAAGTATGGTTTATTAGAAGACCATGACTATTCTAATTTGCATTAAGTATAAACTTTATTGCCAATAACACTCCTGATTTTGGGACACTGTCCAATTTTCATGACCCTAAACCCAAACCTGGTCGTGATGACGCCTCTTGAAGACAAACCCAGCCGACACACACACCCAATTCATTTTAAGTAATTAAATAATATAAATTAAGTCTTTAACATAATAATAATCCCAAAGTAAAGGTGACTAATACAATTTGCGGAATAGACATAGCCCGACATCGAGGTGTCACCAGTTATGAGCATCTACTAATCGATTAGAACAGGAAGAGTCTACATAGTCTATTACAGAACTAAAACAAGAGAAAATAAGATAGGGGGAGAAGCATTGGGCTGCGAACGCCAAGCAGCTACCTAGTGAATCTCTGAAATCTGCTGGAAGCTCTCAACCCTCGCAAGCAGGACCTGAAGCGCCTGAATCTGCACACGAGGTGCAGGGAGTAAAGTGAGTACTCCAACTCAGTGAATAATAATAATAAATTAAGGCTGATCGATAAGAAATCACGTAAAGGCGCATCAACATGCTATAAAGAAGCAGTATAAAGCCAGTAAAAGCAATGAAACAGTGAAAACATATAAAGTCACCTTAGTTCAGTTTAAGCTTCTTTAAAATACCTTTTTTACAGTTAAACAAGTAAATGACAGGTAGTTAGAAAAGATAAACACATAAAGAACAGCCCCTCAAGCAAAATACCAACACAATCAGCCCCTCGGGCAACACATGGAACAACACCAGCCCCTCGGGCTATATCTCATATTACAATGGGTATTCGCGCTCACTGGACGTGTACAGACTCCGGGAGGGGCCCCTTATGGCCCAAACACAATATCAATCCATATCGTGGCATAATCAATAGGCTCTCGGCCTCATATCAACAAGCCACCCCGTGGCATACAATCTCAGGCCCTCGGCCTCATAATCATACATCAGTGTATCCTCACAACACAGGTGTCACGACCCTAACCCCGAACCCAGTTGTGATGGCGCCTCTCGTGAAGACAAGGCCATCCAATTAGACCCAGGTCACTTATTAAAATAGTTAAACAAGATAAAGGCAGTCTAAACATGATTTATTGATAATAAGTAGCGGAAATACAACTCGACATAGCCCTAACCGGGGTGTCACAAGTCACAAGCATCTACTAGGGTAATAAATACAACTAAAAAGTCTGAAATGTACAAGACGTAGACTAATGAAATGAAGGGGGAGAAAAGCGGTGCTGCGAACACCGGCAGCTACCTTGCTAAACTCCGGTGATTCTGCCTTCGATCAGCCAATACCCGCTACTGGGTTCATAAATACCTGAATTTGCACACAAGGTGCAGGGAGTAAAGTGAGTACTCCAACTCGGTGAGTAACAAATGTAAATAAAGACTGAAGGCAAGAAATCACGTAAATCATATCAAGATGCTGTATAGAAGCAGTTCAAAAACCAGTAACAAAGCAATGAAGCTGTAAAATCTCTTAAAACATTTTAGCTCGGTTTAAACTTCTTTGAAAATGGTTTTTTCAATAGTTACGCAAATGAATGCAAAACAGTTAGTGCAGCTAAGCACAGAAATCCGCCCCTCGGGCACAAATACCATAGTTTAACAGGTAAAATGACAAGTACATATGAAAGATAAACACATAAAGGTTCTCCCCTCGGGCACAATGTCAACAACTCCGCCCCTCGAGCAACATCTCAGAACAATACCAGCCCATCGGGCAATCACATAGAATAATACTAGCCCCTCGAGCAATCACATAGAACAATACCAGCCCCTCGGGCTATCACAAAGTAAAATATCAGCCCCTCGGGCTATATCTCACATCATAATGGGTACCCGCGCTCACTGGGGGTGTACAGACTCCGGGAGGGGACCCTTACGGCCCAAGCGCAATATCAAGCCATCTCATGGCATCAAATCTAGGCCTTCGGCCTCATGTCAATCAAGCCACCTCGTGGCGAATATGTATCTTAGGACCTCGGCCTCAAATCAGTGTATCCCCACAACTAGGACCTCGGTCTTACTCAGTCCGAAAATGATCACAAGCTCCTCGAGCATTAGTAAAACAGTATTTTTTAGCCTAAAACATCATTTAAAATATCATTTAAGTCTCAAAACTTAGTAAAAATGGCTGAGTAGTAAAACAGTGGAAAATAACATGATTGAGTTCAAGTAATAAGTCAAAACAGTGAGGAAATGGTAATAAAAATCCCCGAAGGGTTCAAATAGTTGGCACGAAGCCCAAATATGGCAATCAACCCAAATAATGATGATAGCAAATAAGTTTCAGTCAAATACGCGATAAAATCATCAATCGGGACGGACCAGGTCACAGTCCCCAATAGTGCACGACCCCACGCTTGTCATCCAGCATGTATCTCATCTCAATATAGCACTACGATGTGTAATCCGGGGTTTCAGACCCTCAGAGCATCATTTACAATCATTACTCACCTCGAACCGGCTAAATCTCTAACTCACGATGTAGGCCTCCACGCGCGTCAATTCTATCCAAAATCAGAACGATTCACAATATGCTAAGGGAACAAAGCCCAAGCAAATACAATCAAAAAATACCAAAAATCCCAAAATTAGCAAAACCCAATCCCCGGGCCCACTTCTCGAAAATCAGAAATTTTTACATCAATAGATTTCTTGTCTCCCCACGAGTTCATACATATCAAAAATTCTCAAATCCGACCCCAAATGGTCCTCCAAATCCCCAGTCAAAAGTTCAAAGTTCCAAGCCCTAGTTCTTCCATTTTTAGCTTAAGTTTCCATGATTTCTTGGTGGATTTCACAATATAATCGAGTTTTTAGTCCAAAATGCTTACCTCCAATCGTTTCCCCTTGAATCTCTCTTCAATCTCCTTCAAAAATCTCTCAAAGTGAGCAGCTATGGGTGAAAATAGACCCACATTCGCGAACTAGACGACTTAAAAACATTTTGGCCAGGCCTGCATTTCCTTCATCGCGATCGCGAAGAACAAAACTTAAACTTCCCAAAATTACACTGCGCGAACGTGACAAGGACCACGTGAACGCGATGACCAGATGAAATAACCTTACGCTATTGCGGACATAACCCCGCGTTCGCAATGCACAAACGACCTGCCAAGATCCAAGTCCAATTGACCCTATGCGAACACGACTTCCCTCACGCGTTCGCGATGAACAATTCTCCTATGCTATGCGGTCGCGAGCCTCCAATCGCGAACGCGAAGAACAACTGGACGCCCTCCTCGATTCCTTCTATGCGATCGCGAGACACTCTACGTGATCGCGAAGAGCAATTTCCTACTACACTGAACCTGCAACTTTCTGCTATCTTTTAAGGCATAAAATGGTCCGATTGACCATCCGAAACTCACCCAAGGCCCCCGGGACCTCAACCAAAGGCACCAACACGTCCTAAAACCTTATTCAAACTTGTTCCAATCATCAAAACATCTCAAACAACATCAAACTACCCAAAACACATCGGAATCAAGCCTAAGTTTCTAAAATCTTCCGAAATACGCTTCGATCAAAAACCCAACCAAACCACATCCGAATGACCTGAAATTTTACACACACATCCCAAATGACCCAACAAAACTATTGCAACTCTCGAAATTTCATTCCGACCTCTATATCAAAATCTCACCCATCAACCGGAAAACGCCGAAATTTCAATTTCGCCATGTCAAGCCTAAACCTTCCACAGACTTCCAAAATGCATACCGATCATGCTCCTAAGTCCCGAATCATCCAACGGAGCTAGCCAAATCATAAAAATTCTGATCTGAGATCATATACAAGTAAGTCAAATCTTGGTCAAACCTTTCCAATTTCAAGCTACAAACTTAGAGCTATTTCTTCAAATTCATTTTAATTTCCCTAAAAACCAAAACTAACGATTTTCATAAGTCATAATACACCGGTCGAGTCATTACATCCTCCCCCACTTAAACATACGTTCGTCCTCGAACGTGCCCAAAGTTGTTCCAAAAGCAAACCAATTGTTGAATAACCTCACCATGCACATACCCGGGGGTGATCCCGCGTCACCCTATCTCACATAGGTTCGATAACACAATATAACTGAAATTTCACAATCCATCCTAGTCCATAAACGATAGAACCACATTTCTGCCTCTAAAATCATCAATATGATCAGAATCTCACATTTATACTGTGAATAAGTCCGAACAAGATGTAACAAACCATATCTGCTATCTCAGGTGCAATCACAAGATATACCACATAACTCAAACACTTGTAGTGATAACTTCTAATCACAGCAGTTGCATACAACATCCGAATACCGATAGAAAAAATCTTATCAACTAAAGTGTCATCCCAATACGTTCATATACTGCCAATGATCACTAAAACACACAGTAATCCATAACCATTTCCCAGATCAACCATTCACGAAGTCACTTCTCCGTTGGCGAATACCATAGCAAATTTCTGAGCCGAAGCTCGATATTATCCTTCCAACATGCTGAAATCGAATCCGCTCATATTTATTAATGACCCCAACAACCTCTTCTAATCCAACACATCACTCTGGTGACATGACACATCAATATAGGCCTAAGCCACAACTCATACAATACACGCACCAATACGCAACAGTCCGGACATACTCAAACCATGAAAATGACTCAAATGAAAGAGTTGTACCTCAAGCTCACCAGTACCACCACAACACAAGGCTGAAATACGTCTCACACCATAGGAACAAAACACATGAATCTAACCCGCAAGGTCATACCCCCACATAACTTCGCTGCGATGCGCGATCCCATCCAAACATTGCTCTATATGAAACACCTTAGGTCGTTATGCTCGAAATCGAAAACCACGCGTAATTTGATGTCTGGAACTAAAGAAAATCATCATACCCACTGTAAAGCAAATAACCTACACCGCACAAACCTGAAAGGACATAACCGATACGCCATTAACTAAGCAACACCCAATTTCTCTTCCCGCTCAACTTCCACTATGAAACCCCAACAGAACCGAACCATATGTGCCCATAACCAACAAATCATACATCTCGCAACACAGAAAGGTAACTCATTGACCTCCCCGGATTACTAATAAGCTCAATAACAATCGAATCAATGCATCCCTCAATAATACAATGCAATTTGGTGCCAACAAAGCCGACTCAAGTTAGGACAGGCATCCACATTGGCCTGCCAACGAACTCCTTATCAAGGAAGTCCTGAAGTTGCTCCTTCAACCCCTATAACTATGTCGGTGCCATATGATACACAATTCCCAGCATCAAATCAATACCAAAATCAACAACCTTGCCCGGTGGCATGCCCGGCCACAAGAAACACATCCGAAAAGTCCCTCACCACTGGAACTGAATCAATGGTAGAAGCCTCTGCACTGACATCTATCACCAAAGCCCACATAAGAAAGATAATTCTTCCCAATTATCCGCTGGGTCTTCGAAATATAAAACCACTCCACTAGGACATAATCCGTCAAACCTCGCCACTCAATCTGTGGTATCTCCGGCATAGCCAACAGCGCCGCCTTAGCGCAATATTCCAGAATGACACAACATGGAGACAACCAATATGAACCCAATATTACATCCAAAATCTAACATACCAAGCAACAAAAGATCTGCTCCGGTCTCCAAACCCCGATAGTCACTAAACAGTGCCGATACCCATGACTCACAACCACAACATAGCTTGAATATGAGAACTCTCCGTCTCCAAATCCATATGGCACATGAATCAACACACCTAATCCCAATTTCGCCGTCTGAATGCATATCACACCTCAAATACCCAATCATCCCACAAAAGATACTCTAAAGTTCCACTGTGCCATCAAGCGATTTCGAATATCAGTAGTCGATCTAACAAGAAAGTGCCACAATACTACCGAAGTACCATCAACTTAATCACATCGTCTTTCCTGAAACATTTACCTTCGTCAAATTACTCCAATTAGCAATACCATTTCCTTAATCATCAGAAGATCATCCCCCTAATAATCTGAAGCCCATTTCTCTAATCATCTGAAACTTCCCGTGCTGCCTAAGAATTTTATGACTATCCGTTCAGAACTGAACCAAAACCTTACACATGCAAATCTCAATCCTCCACCACATACCGCATATTCCATACCATCCTAGGATAACATGAGAACTTCATCTCCCTTCCGAGCCACAAACATCTACATGCTCAACTAGTCAAAAACTTTCCAGTGATCCCATCTAGAAGAAAGTCACGATACATCCCATGCTCCTCATGCCTATAGAAAATATACATCTCCAACTAAGGTAGAAACTATCAAGAACTCTCCGAGTTCCCCTTGCAGAAATCAGACCTGCCCAGACTGAATCCTTCTAATTCGACCAAGCTATGCAAGCCATCAAAACCTAAGAGCATTGTCGTGAAATACTTGTAGGAACTCATTACCTCGTACACACCCAAGGAACTAATCATATCCTTACCATACTGATCCGGTCTACTACCAAGATATCCCATCTATCCGAGTTTCCTTCTGATTTATCTTCAACTTGATATTCCCTCTTGATGTATCACCACAATTCCTCAACCCAGACTTACCACACGAGACTCAAGCATAAAACCACACCGTCTAAGACTCATAAGCCGCTGAATACTCTCTTAAGTATTCCCAAAAGCACCACATTCAAAATACTTTACTCTGAGGAAACTTCCTGCGAATCTAAATCTGTTACCTTTACCTTCCTTATACTGATACACGGAATCCCATAATTAATATAGAAAATACCACAAGTCTTGACATCTTCCAATGAAAACTCAGTCTCTAACCACACATACAACTTTAACTTACCCTATTGTTACATGTAGAATCTTGAACACATTAGAACCACTCCCACAAGTTATTCACTCTACTCAAATTGCAATTAGTCTAATCAAACGAACTGATCAACCTGTGTCTCATTAGCACTCTGACACCGCAGAATGTGACATCATTCCATTACAACCAAGCAACTTCCTGCTCTATACACCAAGCATCCTTTACCAACAACAACTCAAGACATCCCGTGATTCTCCCACACTTGGCCCGAAGCCATAGATAAAAACATGCTAAATGGCCACAACACACTCTATTGCTGCCATAATAACATAGTGAGATTAAACTCCAATCCTTTGTAAGCTTGTGAAAACACAGATCATCTAGTACTTTAAATCTCCTGTAAATCTCGCATTCACTCTCGCAACAGTTACACCCACTCTCTAAGCGACCCAATTTACATTACAACACATATCCTTCACTTGCAAATGAGATCTTCTAGCAGACACATAAGAATCGCACAACCTCAGAACAATTTGCAGGAGATAACCCACCTACTTTGCCTCCAACTAACATTTCTGTATACCTTTCACCATCATAAACTGTACGCAGTTACTTAGTCTTCCTGAGTCTGAACTCACATCGCAACATGAAATTTACTTCACTCACAACTGGCAAACATGAAAAGATTCTTCACACGCCTATAATTCGGGGCTAAACCTCGAATCAATATGGAATTCAAGCAGCTAATAGTTCTTCTATCCTCTAGCAGACCCTTCTCGACGCTTCCAAATCATATGGATACATCTCGCAGTACTAACATACTCATCACATAGCCACCCAGCCGTCACTACCACTAACGGGGACACCACCAAACATATAAGTTCAAAAACACTTGCTCACACAATCGGCACCTCGGTGCTCAAGCCATAGGCAAATATCCGGTCTCAAGTCCTCCGGACTGGTCCAACATTAACTCACAGAGATCACATCTCACGCCTCGATCACAGAATCTCAAGCCATCGAGGCACATCTGATACTGAGTGCTCATATGCGCATACGAACACGTGGAAGGAATTTCAAGAGTAACTTTTCAAGCTGAATCAAGGACGCACGATAAGAATTCAAGAATGTGAAGTTTTTCCTAAAGGTTCTGTAGCCTCTCGAGGATAAATACAGACGTCTCCCTACTAATCCGCGAGACTCTACTAAACCTGCTCATGACTCGTAAGACCTATGTAACCTAGACTCTGATACCAACTTGTCACGACCCTAACCCCGAACCCGGTCATGATGGCGCCTCTCGTGAAGACAAGGCCAGCCAATTAGACCCAATTCACTTATTAAAATAGTTAAACAATATAAAGGCAGTCTAAACATGATTTATTGATAATAAGTAGCAGAAATACAAGCCGACACAGCCCTACCCGGGGTGTCACAAGTCACGAGCATCTACGAGGGTAATAAATACAACTGAAAAGTCTAATATGTACAAGACACAGACTAATGAAATAAAGGGGGAGAAAAGTGGTGCTGCGAACGCCGGCAGCTACCTTGCTAAACTCCAGTGATTCTGCCTCCGATCAGCCAATACCCGCTACCTGGTTCATAAATACCTGAATCTGCACACAAGGTACATGGAGTAAAGTGAGTACTCCAACTCAGTGAGTAACAAATGTAAATAAAGACTAAAGGCAAGAAATCACGTAAAGCATATCAAGATGTTGTATATCAGCAGTTCAAAAACCAGTAAGAAAGCAGTGAAGCTGTAAAATCTCTTAAAACATCTTAGCTCAGTTTAAACTTCTTTGAAAATGGCTTTCTCAACAGTTACGCAAATGAATGCAAAACAGTTAGTGTAGATAAGCACAGAAATCCGCCCTCGGGCACAAATACCATAGTTTAACAGGTAAAATGACAAGTACATATGAAAGACAAACACATAAAGGTTTGCCTCTCGGGCACAATGTCAACAACTCCACCCCTTGGGCAATATCTCAGAACAATACCAGCCCCTCGGGCAATCACATAGAACGGTACCAGCCCCTCAGGCAATCACAAAGAACAACACCAGCCCCTCGGGCTATCACATAGTACAATATCAGCCCTCGGGCTATATCTCACATCATAATGGGTACCCGCGCTCACTGGGGGTGTACAGACTCCGGGAGGGGCCCCTTATGGCCCAAGCGCATTATCAAGCTATCTCGTCGCATCAAATCTAGGCCCTCGGCCTCATATCAATCAAGCCACCTCGTGGCGAATATGTATCTCAGGCCCTCAGCCTCAAATCAGTATTAGTGTATCCCTACAACTAGGCCCTCAGCCTTACTCAGTCTGAAAATCATCACAAGCCCCTCGTGCATTAGTAAAACAGTATTTCTCAGCCCAAAATATCATTTAAAATATCATTTAAGTCTCAAAACTGAGTAAAAATGGCTGAGTAGTAAAACAGTGGAAAATAACATGACCGAGTTCAAGTAATAAGTCAAAACAGTGAGGAAATGGTAATAAAAATCCCCGAAGAGTTCAAATAGTTGGCACAAAGCCCAAATATGACAATCAGCCCAAATAATGGTGATAGCAAATAATTTTTAGTCAAATACGCGGTAAAATCATTAATCGGAACAGACCAGATCACAATCCCCAATAGTGCATGACCCCACACTCGTCATCCAGCATGTGTCTCACCTCAATATAGCACTACGATGTGCAATCCAGTGTTTCAAACCCTCAGAGCATCATTTACAATCATTACTCACCTCGAACCAGCTAAATCTCTAACTCGCGACGCCTTTGCTCTCGAATCGGCCTCCACGCACGTCGAATCTATCAAAAATTAGAATGAATACGTCATAATATCCTAAGGAAACAAAGCCCAAGCGAAAACAATCGAAAAATACCAAAAATCCCGAAATTAGCAAAACTTGAGCCCCGGGCCCACTTCTCGAAACTCAGAAATTTTTACATCAATAGATTTCTTATCTCCCTACAAGTTCATACATATCAAAAGTTCTCAAAATCGACCCCAAATGGTCCTCCAAATCCCCAATCAAAAGTCCAAAATTCCAAGCCCTAGTTCTTCCATTTTTAGCTTAAGTTTCCACGATTTCTAGGTGGATTTCACAATATAATCGAGTTTTTAGTCCGAAATGCTTACCTCCAATCGCTTCCCCTTGAATCCTTCTTCAATCTCCTTCAAAAATCTCTAAAAATGAGCAGCTATGGGTGAAAATAGACCCACATTCGCGAACAAGATGACTTAAAAACATTCTGCCCAGGCCGGCATTTCCTTCATCGCGATCGCGAAGAACAAAACTTAAACTTCCCAAAATTACACTACGCGAACGTGACAAGGACCACGCGAACGCGATGACCAGATGAAATAACCTTACCCGATTGTGGACATAACCCCGCGTTCGCAATGCACAAACGACCTACCAAGACTCAGGTCCAATTGACCCTACGCAACGCGACTTCCCTCACACATTCGCGATGAACAATTCTCCCATGCTATGCGGTCGCGAGCCTCCAATCGCGAATGTGAATAACAACTAGATGTCCTCCTTGATTCCTTCTATGCGATCGCAAGACACTCTACGTGATTGCGAAGAGCAATTTCCTGCTACACTGAACCTGCAACTTTCTGTTATCTTTTAAGGCATAAAATGGTCCAATTGACCATCTGAAACTCACCCGAGGCCCCCGGGACCTCAACCAAAGGCACCAACACGTCCTAAAACATTTTTCAAACTTGTTCCAATCATCAAAACATCTCAAACAACATCAAATTACCCAAAACACATCGGAATCAAGCCTAAGTTTCTAAAATCTTCTGAAATACGCTTTCGATCAAAAACCCAACCAAACCACGACCGAATGACCTGAACTTTTACACACACATCCCAAATGACACAACGAAACTACTGCAACTCTCAGAATTTCATTTCGACCTCTATATCAAAATCTCACCCATCAACCGGAAAATGCTGAAATCTCAATTTCGCCAAGTCAAACCTAAACCTTCCACGGACTTCCAAAATGCATACCGCTCATGCTCCTAAGTCCCGAATCGCCCAACGGAGCTATCAAAATCATAAAAATTCTGATCCAAGATCATATACAAGTAAGTCAAATCTTGGTCAAACCTTTCCAATTTCAAGCTACAAACTTAGAACTGTTTCTCCAAATTCATTCTGATTTCCCTGAAAACCAAAACCAACGATTTACATAAGTCATAATACATCACACAAGGCAAGTCATGCCCGAGAACTGGCGAGTGAAGTGCAAAAGCTCAAAACGACCGGTCGGGTCATTATAACAGACCATTGGCCTTACTCAGTCAGAATCTCATAATCCACTCGGGCAACAGTAAAACATGATGCTCAGCCCAATTATAATTTAACATATCATTTAATGTATTAAAATAGAGTAAACATGGCTGAGTTATGAAAATAATAGAATATAGCATAACTGAGTACAAGTATAAAGTCAAAACAGTGAGAAAATATCAATAAAAATCCCCTAAGGGTCCAAATAGATAGCACGAGGCCCAAATATGGCATTCCGTCCAAAGCATGATGATAGCAAATAGTTTTCAATCAAATACGTGGTAAAGCAGTCATTCGGGATGGACTAAGTCACAATCCCCAATGGTGCACAACCCCACGCTCGTCATCTAGCGTGTGCATCACTTCAATATAGCACAACGATGTGTAATCTGGGGTTTCATACCCTCAGGACAACATTTAAAATCATTACTCACCTCAATCCGGTCCAAACTCTAGCCCGTGATGCCTTTGCCACTCGAATCGGCCTCCACTCACGTCGAATCTATCCAAAATCATAATCGCGACATCAAAATATGCTAAGGGAACGAAGCCCATGCGAAAATAATCAATTTACAACATAAATCCCGAAATTAACCAAAACCCAAACCCCGAGCCCACGTCTTGGAATTCGATAAAATTCATAAAAATAGATTCTTTATCTCCCCACGAGTTCATACATATCAAAAGTACCCAAATTCGACGACAAATGGCCCCTCAAATCCTCAAGTCAAGGTCTCCAATCTCAAGCCCTAGTTTTCCAAATTTTAACCCTAACTTTCCATAATTACAGCTCTAATCCATGAAATAATACCATAGAAACGAGTTTTAGGTTCAACAATCTTACCTCCAGACGTTATCCCTTGAATTCCTCTTCAAAATGGCTTCCCCAAGCTCAAACCCGAATAAAAAAGGTGAAGAAATAGCTCAAGATCGCGAAGGAAACCTTTTATACTTTCTGGCCCAGGCTTTTCGTACCTGTAATCCTTTTCCCGCTTCTGCGGTCCCTCTTTTGCGGCCTAATCCATCGCATCTGCGGTTTTCACTTAAATGGCCATTTCCGCATCTACAGTTAAAAACCTCGCACCTGTGCTACTGCAGATGCGCCCACTTCACTGCTTATACGGTTCCTGATGATCTTCTTCTTGGCCGCATTTGCGGCTGCCTTCCGCTTCTGTGAGCATCACACTTGCAGCCTCCCAACCGCAGGTGCAGTTATGACAGCAACAATATGCTTCAACTGTCCCAACTCAACTTCAAACCTTTCGCCAACCATCCGAAATCTCCCCGAGGCCCCCGGGACCTCAACCAAAAGCACAAACCAGTCATATACCACCACCCAAACTTATACCAATCTTCGAAACACCTCAAACAACATCGAATCCATCAAATCACATCGAATTCAAGCCTAAGATTCCAAAATATTCCGAATTCCGTTTTCGATCAAAAAGTCTATCAAACCACATCCGAATGACCTAAAATTTTGCGCACACATCTCAAATAACACAACAGACCTACTGCAACTCCCGGAATTCCATTCCGACCACTATATCAAAATCTCACCTATCAACCGGAAAACGTCAAAATTCCAATTTCGCCAATTCAAGCCTAAACCTTCCACGGACCTCCAAAACACATTCCGATCACGCTCGCAATTCCCAAATCACCTAACGAAGCTAACCAAATTATAAAAATTCTGATCCGAGATCATATACTAACAAGTCAAAATTTGGTCAAATTTTTCAAATTTTAAACTTCAAATTGAGGATTGTTCTTCCAAATTCATTCTGATTACCCCGAAAACCAAAACCGACGATTTGAATAAGTCATAATACATCACGCGGGGTTAGTCATTCCCAAGAACTGGCGAGCGACATGCAAAAGCTCAAAACGACCGGCCGGGTCGTTACATCATCCCCCACTTAAACATATGTTCGACCTCGAACGTGCCCAGAGTTGTTCCGAAAACCATCAAATCGCTGAATAACCTTACCATGCACATACCCGGGGGTGATCCCACGTCACCTTATCTCATATAGGTCCAAGAACACAATGCAACTACAATTTCGCAATCCAACATAGACCATAAACCTTAGAACCACATTTCCACTGCTGAAATCATCCACAAGATTAGAATCTCACATTTATACCCTAAATAAGCCCGAACAAGCTGTAACAAACCATACCTGCAAACTCAGATGCAGTTACCCGATATACCACATAACTCAAACACTCATAGTGATAACTTCTAATCACAGCAGTTGCTCAAACTAACCGAATATCGATAATAAGCCTCTTATCTAATAAAGCCTCATTCCAACACTTCCGTATACTGCCAATGATAGATGAAACATGTAGAAAGTCATAACCATTCTTCAGATCAACCATTTGTTAATCCACTTCTCCTTTGTCAAGGACCATAGCAAATTTCTGAGCCGAACATCGATATTATCCTTCCAACACGCTGAAAGCGAATTCGTTTGTATTCATCATAGATCCCGACGATCTCATCTAATCCAATGCAACTACTCTGGTGACATGACACATCAATACCATCTAAAGCCGCAACTCGTGCAATCCACACACCAATAAGCAACAACCCGAACGTACTTGAATCATGAAAATGACTCAAATGAGAGAGTTGTACCGCAAGCTCACTAGTACCACCACAATACAATGCTGAGAACCTGTCACACATCGTAAAAATAGAACACACGAGTCTAACCTGAAGGGTCATACCTCCACATAACTTCGCTGCAATGCGCGACCCTATCCAACCACTGGTCCACATAAAATACCTCAAGTCACTCTGCTCAGAATCGATAGCTACGCGTAATTTGATGTCTAGAACCAAAGCAAATCATCATGACCATCGCGAAGCAATTGACATAACATTACACACCCGAAAGGGCACAACCAATATGCCATCCGCCGAGCAATACCCAGTACTCATCCCGCTCGACTTCCACTATGAAACCCCAATAAACCAACAAATCATAATGCCTCGCAACACAAAAAAGTAACTCATAAATCACCTCAGCATATTAATAGCTCAATAACTACCGAATCAACACATCCCTCATCAATAGCAATTCGAAGTCAACAAAGCCATCTCGATGCAGAACACACATCCATATAGGTCTACTAATGAACCCTTTATCAAGGAGTTCCTGAAGTTGTTCCTTCCACCCCTTCAACTCCGCCGGTGCCATACGCTACGGTGCCCAGCACCAAATCAATACCGAAATCAACAATATCGTCCGGCGACATGCCCGGAAGTAGAAAACACATCAGGAAAATCCCTCATCACCGAAACTGAATCAATGGCAGGAGTCTGCACTGACATCCATAACGAAGGCCAAATAGGAAAGACAACCCTTCCCAGCCATTCACTGGGTCTTCAAAAATGGAACCACCCTACTGAGTACATAATCCATTAAACCTCGCCACTCAATCTGTGGCATCCCCGGCATAGCCAATGCTGCTGCCTTAGTGCAACAGTCCAGATTAACACGACACGGAGACAACCAATCTATGCCCAATATCACATCAAATTCTAACTTACCAAACAGCAAAACATCCACTCGGGTCTCCAAACCCCGATAGTCACCACAAAGTGCCGATACACACGACCCACAACCATAACATAACCAATTTATGAGAACTCACAGTCTCCAACTCCATATAGCACACGAATCACCATATCTGATCCTAATTCCGTCGTCCGAATACATGCCATACCTCTAATACCCAATCATTCTATGAGAGATACTCCAAAAATTCTCTCGTGCCACCAAGCAAACTCGAATATCAACAGTCGATCCAATAAGAGAGTGCCACAATACTAATGAAGTACCATCAACTCAAATACTTGCCCTTTTTTCTGAAACGTATACCCCCATCAAGCCACAATAATTAGTAATATCATTTCCCTAATCATCTGAAGATTATTTCCCTAATCATCTAAAGATCATTTCCCTAATCATCTTAAGATCATTTCCCTAATCATTTGAAGCTACCCGTGCTGCCTAAGAATTTTATGACCTTCCTTTCAGAACTGAACCATGACCTTACACATGCAAATCTCAATCCTACACAACATACCACATAAACCATACCATCCTAGGATAACCATGAGAACTTAATATCCCTTCCGAGCCACAAGCAACTATGTACTCAACTAGCCAAGAACTTTCCATTGATCCCATCTAAAACAAAATCACTATACATCCCATGCTTCTCACACTCGTAGAAAATATACATCTCTAACCATGGCAAAAACCATCAAGGACTCCCTAAATTCCATTTGCACAACACTAAACCATCAGGACTGAATCCTTCTAACTCAACCAAGCTACGCATGTCACTAAAACTCAAGAGCATTGCCGCGAAACACCTATAGGAACTCTTTACCTCATAAGAACCCATCATATCATTTCCCATGCCGATCCGACCTACTACCAAGCTATCTCATCTATAGAAGTTACTCCGAATTTACTTTCAACTTGATACTTCTTCCTGCTATCACATCACAATCCTTGACCCAGACTTGCCATACGAGGCTCGAGCATAACACCATACCGTCTAAGGCCCATAAGCCGCTGACTACTCTCTCAAATATCCTAAAAGCACCACATTCAAAATACTTTACTCTGAAGAGACTTCATGCCAATCTAAATCCATTACCTTCACCTCCCTGATGATGTGTAGAATCCATAATGATATAGAAATACCACAAGTCGTGACACCCTTCAATGCCACTTTAATTTCTAGCCAGATATATAACCCAAAAATCTCCAATTAGTACATGTAAAATCTTGAACATATTAGAACCATTCTCGAGATTTATCCACTCTACTCAAACTGCAATTAGCCTGATCAAATGAACCGAACAACTGATGCCTCGTTAGCACTCTAACACCGCAAAATGTAACCTCACTTTAATGCAACCAAGCAACTTCCCATCCTAAGCACCGCACATCCTTTACCAATAACCACTCAAGACATTATGTGATTCTCATACACCTATGAAGCATGATATAACCTTTATTGAAATTTCCTTTACTCGAGCTATCCTCGGTCTCAACCTCCGTAAGCTATAACCGATTCACCCGTACGCCTGAAACTGGAACCAGCATAGCACATAACCGTGCAATCAACTAATCAATAGCAGACTCCCCAACTTGGATCGAAGTCATAGATCAAAACACACACAATAATTCATAATGCACATACCCTATTACTTCCATAATACCATAGTGAGATCAGACTCAACCCTTCATACACTCGTGAAACATAGACCATCTAGTACCTCAAACCTTCTGCAAATCTCGCATTCACTCTCAAAATAGTTAAACTCACTCTCTTAGGCGACCCAAATTCAAGTTGCAGCACATACATTTCACTGGTAGAGGAGATCTTCCATCAGACCACATAAGGATCACACAGCTTCAGAACACTCCGCAGGAGGTAACCCACCTGCTTTGCCTCAAACTAAAATTTCTTTATACCTTCCACCGTCATAAACATTACGCTGTCACTAAATCTTCCTAAGTCTAAAATCATACAACGTGAAATCTTCTTCACTCCCCAACTAGAAAACATGAAAAAATTCTTCACACACCCCTAACTCGGGGCTATACCTCAAATCAAGATGGAAATCAAACACCAAATAGCTCTTCTATCCTCTAGCAGACCCTTCTCGCCGCTCCTAAATCATATGAATACATATCGTAGTCATAACATACTATCACATAGCCATCCAGCCATCACTTCTACTAATAGGGACACTACCGAACATATAAGTTCAAAAACACATACTCACACAATCAGCGCCTCACTGCTCAAGCTATAGGCAAAACCTGGCCTCAAGTCCTCTAGACTGGACCAATATCAACACACAAAGATCACATCTCGCCCCTCAATCAAGGAATCACAAGCCATCAATGCATATCTGATACTAAGCGATCATGCACACATACGAACGCGTGGAAGGAATTCAAAGAGTTACATTCCGAGCTGAATCAAGGACGCACGATAAGAATTCAAGAATGTGAAGATTTTCCTAAAGGTTCTGCAGCCTCCCGAGGATAAGTACAGACGTCTCCGTACCGATCCGCGAGACTCTACTAAACCTGCTCATGACTCGTGAGACCTATGTAACCTAGGCTCTGATACCAACTTGTCACGACCCTAAACCCAGACCTGGTCGTGATGGCGTCTCTCGTGAAGACAAGTCCAGCCGACACACACACCCAATTCATTTTAAGCAATTAAATAATACAAATTAAGTCTTTAACACAATAATAATCCCAAAGTAAAGGTGAATAATACAATTTGCGGAATAGACATAGCTCGACAACGGGGTGTCACCAGTCATGAGCATCTAGTAACCGGTTAGAACATAAAGAGTCTACATAGTCTATTACAGAACTAAAATAAGAGAAAATAAGATTGGGGGAGAAGCACTGGGCTGCGAACGCCGAGCAGCTACCTAGTGAATCTCCAAAATCTGCTGGAAGCTCTCAACCCTCGCAAGCAGGACCTAAAGTGCCTGAATTTGCACACGGGGTGCAAGTAAAGTGAGTACTCCAACTCAGTGAGTAATAATAATAAATGAAGGCTGAGCGATAAGAAATCACGCAAAGTCACATCAACATGCTATAAAGAAGCAGTATAAAGCCAGTAAAAGCAATGAAACAGTGAAAACATATAAAGTCACCTTAGTTTAGTTTAAGCTTCTTTAAAATACCATTTTCACGGTTAAACAAGTAAATGACAGGCAGCTAGAAAAGATAAAAACATAAATAAACGCCCCTCGGGCAACACATGGAACAACACCAGCCCTTCGGGCTATATCTCATATCACAATGGGTACCTGCGCTCACTGGGGGTGTACAGACTCCAGGAGGGGCCCCTTACGGCTCAAGTGCAATATCAAGCCATCTCGTGGCATAATCAATAGGCTCTCAGCCTCATATCAACAAGCCACCTCATGGCATACAATCTCAGGCCCTCGGTCTCATAATCATAAATCAGTGTATCCTCACAACACAGACCCTCGACCTTACTCAATCAGAATCTCATAAGCTACTCGGGCAACAGTAAAACATGATGCTTAGCCCAATTATCATTTAAAATATCATTTAATGTATTAAAACAGAGTAAACATGGCTAAGTTATGAAAACAATAGAATATAGCATGACTGAGTACAAGTATAAAGTCAAAACAATGAGGAAATATCAGTAAAAATCCACTAAGGGTTCCAAATAGTTGGCACGAGGCCAAAATATGGCATTCCGCCCAAAACATGATGATAGCAAATAGTTTTCAATCAAATACGCGGTAAAGCAGTCATTCTCGACGGACTAAGTCAGAATCCCCAATGGTGCACGACCCCACGCTCGTTATCTAGTGTGTGTGTCACCTCAATATAGCACAACGATGTGTAATCCGGGGCTTCATACACTCAAGACAACATTTAAAATCATTACACACCTCAATCTGGTCCAATCTCTAGCCCGCAATGCCTTTGCCCCTCGAATCGGCCTCCACTCACGTCAAATCTATCTAAAATCAAAATCGTGATGTCAAAATATGCTAAGTGAACGAAGCCTATGCGAAAATAATCAATTTACAACATAAATTCCGAAATTAACCAAAACCCGACCCTCAAGCCCCCATCTCAGAATTCGATAAAATTCACAACAATAGATTCCTTATCTCCTCACGAGTTCATATATATAAAAGTACCAAAATCCGACCACAAATGACTCCTCAAATCCTCAAGTCAAGGTCTCTAATCTCAAGCCCTAGTTTTCCAAATTTTAACCCTAACTTTCCATAATTACAGCTCTAATCCATGAAATAATACCATAGAAACGAGTTTTAGGTTCAACAATCTTACCTCTAGATGTTATCCCTTGAATTCCTCTTCAAAATGGCTTCCCCAAGCTCAAACCCGAATAAAAATGGTGAAGAAATAGCTCAAGATCGCGAAGGAAACCTTTTATACTTTCTGGCTCAGGCTTTTCGCACCTGCAGTCCTTTTCCCGCTTTTGCGGTCCCTCTTTTGCGGCCTAGTTCACCGCATCTGCGGTTTTCACTTAAATGACCATTTCCACATCTACGGTTAAAAACCTCGCACCTGCGTTACCGCAGGTGCACCCACTTCACCGCTTCTACGGTTCTTGATGATCTTCTTCTTGGCCGCATCTGCGGCTGCCTTCCGCTTCTACGAGCATCGCACCTAAGGCCTACCAACTGTAGGTGCAGTTATGACAGCAACAAAATGCTTCAACTGTCCCAACTCAACTTCAAACTTTTCGCCAACCATCCGAAATCTCTCTGAGGCCCCCGGGACCTCAACCAAAAGTACAAACTAGTCATATACCACCACCAAAATTTATACCAATCTTTGAAACACCTCAAACCATATCGAATCCATCAAATCACATCGAATTCAAGCCTAAGGTTCCAAAATATTCTGAATTCCGCTTTTGATCAAAAAGTCTACCAAACCACGTCCGAATGACCTGAAATTTTGCACACACATCCCAAATGACACAACAGACCTACTGCAACTCCCGGAATTTGATTTCGACCACTATATCAAAATCTCACCTACCAACCGGAAAACGTCAAAATTCCAATTTCGTCGATTCAAGCCTAAACCTTCCACGGACCTCCAAAATACATTCTGATCATGCTCTTAAGTCCCAAATCACAAAAGGAGCTAACCAAATTATAAAAATTCTGATCCGAGATCATATACCAACAAGTTAAAACTTGGTCAAATTTTTAAAATTTTAAACTTCAAACTGAGAACTGTTCTTCCAAATTCATTCTGATTACCCCGAAAACCAAAACCGACGATTTACATAAGTCATAATACATCATGCGGGACTAGTCATGTCCGAGAACTAGCGAGCAAAGTACAAAAGCTCAAAATGATTGGTCGGGTCATTACACCAATGCTTTTGAATAATCATTGTTTGGGCACCATTTTCATTTGGCCTAAAGACTTGGGTTAGCCAGACTGGAAGCTCACGAATGCTAGGTTGTAAAATCACATGAAGGGGTATTGGGCTTCATTTTCTTGGGCATAATGTTATTGATAAATTATTTTCCTACTTCCACTACCTGAAGTACAAACCATTTACACTACTTTGTGGGATGAAATTTTAATTACTAATAAATCAAACATGGGTGTACTCCACTGATTTTTATTAAGTGAGTGTATTGAATAACTCAATTAAACAACAAAACAGGGAGACTCGACTTCAAGAATTAAATGACTTATTTCCTCAAGTAAACTCCATAATTCTAGACTTCCACAGGTAATCTCAAATCTTAGAAAAAAATGAATAATAATTGAATATCATAGCTTGTTTTAGGCGCGATTAATAATAAATTATCGTGACTGTGGATACGGTTCCCGTGGTACAGTCATGATACATAAATCCCAATTCGAGTGGGTCTTTCACATGACTTGACCATAACTTCAAATAATAATAAAAATCCACATATTGTAAATCGCGGTTGCGCTTCACGTGATGAGATTCGCGAAATATACAAAAATAATAAGTGCGCAATATCAAAACTTATTTAAATAACTTCATAAATACTAAAAAGTGATTAAATAAATAATTAAAAGCGGTATAGAAGCGGTAACGCATAAAAGGTTTTAAAATATGTAATAAATCTGATAATTAGGCCAATTAATAATAGTTGAGCGACCGCGCTAAAACCATGGAACTCGGAGTTCCTCACACCTTCTCCCAAGTTAAATAAATTCCTTACCCGATCTTCTATATTCGCGGATCATAAATAGAGTCAATTTCTTCAATTTGAAATTTAAATTAAAATGGTGACTTGGGACACCATAAATTATTCCAAGTGGTGACTCTAAATTAAATAAATAATCTCATTTCGAATAGTCACTTTAATTGACAAACTCCCAATCCCTCGAGATTAAGGAGGTGTGACAGCTCTGGCGACTCTGCTGGGGACAAACATAGTATCTCTAGTTCAGGGTTCAGAATTCGAGCTTATAATTACCATTATGCTTGGCCTTCTTATGATTGTCTGATATTACGTGTTTAAGTCTAATGTGCTAATTTTCACTCATTTATAGCTTTGATATTATGTGAACTTGTGACGATCCGGCCGGTCGTCTTAAGAATTAATGCCTCGGTCCCCTATTAACTACTTCCCCTGTGTTTATTTCTGCTATTTTGAATTGTCGGAACGTTCGGTTTTGAGTTTTAGAAAGTTTCTGGACACTTAGTCCCTAAATGAGAGCTTAAGTGTTGGAAATTTGACCATAGTCGGAACAGTATAAAGATGGCCTCAGGAAGGAATTCTGATGGTTCTGTTAGCTCCGTGGGTGACTTCGGGCTTAGGGGCATGTTCGGATTGTATTTTGGAGGTCCGTAGCTAATTTAAGCTTGAAATGCCGAAAGTCGAATTTTGAAGTTTCCGGTTCTACAGTGAGATTTTAATCCGAGAAATGGAATGGAATTCCTGAAGTTAGGGTAGCTCCATAGTGTTGAATGTGATGTGTGTGCAAAATTTTAGGTCATTCGGACGAGGTTTGATAGACTCTTTGATACAAAGCGTATTTTAGAGTTTTGGAGTTCTTAAGATTGAATTCGCGGTTGATTCGTTGTTTCGATATTGTTTTAGGTGTTTTAAGAATTGGTACAAGTTTGGGCAGTGGTATTAGGTGGAGGTACCGGGGGCCTCAGGATGGTTTCGGAAGGTTTCGGAAGGTTGTCGGAAGAATTTGGAATTTGTTGAGCAGCTTCAACTGCTGGTTTTCTATCATAACTGCACCGGCGGTTGGGTCCCGTAGGTGTGTAGCCGCAGAAGCAGAATTACCATCGCAGAAGCGGAAAAGGGAAAAGCTAGCAGGGACCGCAGAAGCGGCCCCGCATCAGCGTAAGGTTAATCGCAGGTGTGGAAACTGGGCTTTAAGTGAAATATCGCAGATGCGACCATGTCCTCGCAGAAGTGGGACCGTAGATGCGGTCCCAGGGCCGCAGAAGCGGATTAACTGGACAGAAACATATAAATACTTGCCTTCGCGAATTTGAGCTATTTTCACCTCTTTTCAAACGGGAAGAAACCTTGGGGAGCATTTTCAAGAGAGATTTTCGGAGGAATTCATTGGGGGTAAGGTCTTTGGTCTCTAAACTCGTTATTGGAGTGATTTTTATCAATATAAGCATGAAAAATTAAGGAAAATCAGTGGTAAATTTGGGGGTTAGGGCTTGACTAATTAGAGGCCTTTGAGTGATGATTTGAGGGACCAATTGAGGTCTGATTTTGGTACTTTTGGTATGACTGAATCGTGAGAGTGTGAGGATTCTGGAAATGTAAATTTTACCTAATTCCGAGACGTGGGCCCGAGGGGAGTTTTGGTCATTTTACCTAATTTCACGTATTAGCTTAGACTTTCTTTGTAGAATCAGTTGCTTGAAGTGTTATTTACATTATGAAATTGAATTGAATAGATTTGGGTCATTGTCGAGTTCTTGTGGCAAGAGCGTGGTTTTCGTATTGATTTGAGCTGGTTCGAGAAAAGTGACATGCCTAACCTTGTGTGGGGGACCTTCCCCTTATGATTTGGTATTGTTTTTAATAGAAATGCCATGTCCATGAGGTGACGAGTGCGTACTTGTACTAATTGTTGAAAATCCAGTTTTCATTAAGTAATTACTAGTATGTTTCTTTCCCTGATTATGTTACTTGCACTTTAAGCCTATTGCTAGTGTAGGAAAGCATGTCTAAGTGATTTAATTGCTTTATTTGTTCAAACTGTTTTACCTGAATTCTGTGCAGCATGCTAGACTAGAACTACTTGTATGCCTTAATATGAAATTAATACTGCTGAATATTTTCCTGTTGTTGCTTTGTATTTACATTGGGACTCCGGATGTGGGATTCCGGTAGATCCCCCTTGTCTGTTTATTTAGGACTACAGATATGGGATTCCGGTAGATCCCCCTGCACAGTTATATGGAACTACTGGACCGCACCCGGTAGATTTACCCAGAACTGGATATTTATATTTGGGACTACGGATTGGAATTCCGGTAGATCCTCGCGCACTGATAGTTAGACTACGGGATGGGATCCTGGGAGATCCACTGGATAGATGTAATTGGGACTACATGACGGTATCTGGGAAGGTACCCCGGTTGTTATCTCTATGTTGAGTTGTATTTCCTCTCCGTGATTATCTTGTCTCTGCTCTAGCGGTTGTTGTTATTTCTATTCTATGTTATTTCTTACTGTTGCACTTAATTATACTGCCTTATTCTATATTGTCAAACTTCATATTTTATTTAACCTCAGTAGGGCACTGACCTTCCTCGTCACTACCCGATTGAGGTTAGACTCGGCACTTACTGAGTACCATTGTGTTGTACTCATGCCCTTTCTGTGCATGTTTTTCATGTGCAGATCCAGGTACTTCGACTCAGTCCTATCACCCTTTAGGCGAAGTGACTGTTCCAGAGACTTCGAGGAATATCTGCCTCGTCCGCAGACCGAGGAGTCCCTTTCTACTATCCATATTGTATTCGCCCTTCTGTATTTCTTTTCCTTGTTAGATATTCTGGATTTAGACACAAGTAGACAATTCAAAGCTTGTGGTTTCATGAGATTCCGGGTTTTGGGAAGTGTTGTTAGATTCGAGATGTTGTATTGTATATGCCGAGCGGCATTTTAAATACTGTTTCATTTGGTTATTTTTGGCTTTTAATTATTTCTTCCACAAGATTTGTTTATTTTTCGCATTTGTTAGGCTTACCTAGTCGTAGGGACTAGGTGTCATCATGGCAATTCACGGAGGGAGAACCGGGGTCATGACAAGTTGGTATCAGAGCTCTAGGTTCATAGGAGTCATGAATCACAAGCCGGTTTATTAGAGTCTCGTTGATCGGTACGGAGACGTCTGTACTTATCTACGAGAGGCTATGTAATTGTTAGGAAAATTCCACTTCATTTGATTTCCTTGTCGTGCGTGATTTGATGTCACAATTCTAAACTTTTGTCTTCTATTCTCTCACAGATGGTGAGGACACATGCTACCCAAGATGATCAGGCACCCAGCCCCCCTACTGCAGCCGTGAGAGGCCGGGGCGGGGGTAGAGGCCGAGGACGCGCACGCGGTGCAGCCAGAGCACCTGTGCGAGCTGCCGCCAAGGTACCACAAGCAGTTCTAGCCGGATTCCAGGCACCTGATATGCCTACTGCTACTACTACTCCATTACTTCAGGAGACTCTAGAATAGTTCATGAGCATTTTCACCACTTTCGCTCAGGCAGGGTTGCTTTCCCTTGTTGCAGCTATATCTCAGGGCAAGGGAGGAGCACAGTCTCCCGCCGCCCTCACTCCTGAGCAGTGAGTGCATATTGATCAGGTCCTTGAGATTATTCCTGTACAGCCTGCAGTCCGCGATCAGCCCGAGGACAGGGCAATGTTTTTCGAGGATGAGTAGCTGAGGCTTGAGAGGTTCAAGAAGTATAAGCCTCCTATATTCAGTGGTCTACTTTCAAATGATGCTCTGGAATTTCTAGATAAGTGTTACCGTATTCTCCGTACCATGGGTATATCAGGATTGAGCGGGGTTTCCTTCACTACTTTCCAGCTTCGAGGAGCCCCCTATGAGTGGTGGAGCACCTATGAGTTAGACAGTCCGGATGAGGCTGCTTCACTAACTTGGACTCAGTTTTCAGATTTGTTCCTGAGAGAGTATGTTCCTCAGAGCCTCAAGGACGCATGGCGTGCAGAGTTTAAGCATTTGTGCCAGGGTGCTATGACTGTCTCAGAGTATGCTGTCTGTTACACTAGTTTGGCTAGACATGCACTAGCCTTGGTTTCTACTATTTGCGAGAGGGTTCGCCAGTTTATTAAGGGCCTTATTCCCAATATCAGGTTTAGCATGGCTCGTGAGTTGGAGATGAATATTTCTTGTCAGCAGATGGTGAGCATTGCTAGGAGGATTAAGGGTATGCATGCTAGGGAGAGAGAGGAGAGGGAGGCCAAGAGGTCTCGAGAGTTGGGCCATTATTCTGGTGCTCGTGCCCCAGCTGCAGGTCCCCATGGTAGGGGTTATATGAGTCGCCCTATTCATTCAGCTCTTCCAGCAGCTAGTGGTATTCCAGCTCCTCCTAGGCCTCATGAGCCTTATTTTGCACTTCCGATTTCTAGCGCGCCTCCTGTGCGGGGTGCTTTCAGAGGTCAGTCCAGTAGACCTGGCCCGATCCATACACAACCGCCACATCCTCCCATAGCTTGTTTTGAGTTAGGTAACATAGGCCATATGGTGAGGGATTGCCCCAGACTTGGGAGGGGTGCACCTCCACAGACTTCTCAGCCACAACATGCCCCACAGAGTTCTCAGGCTAAGGTTATAGCTCCAGTTCCTACCCCACCTACTCAACCAGCTAGAGGTGGAGGTCGAGGAGGTAGAGGTTGCCCTGGGGGAGGCCAGGCCCGATACTATGCCCTTCCTGCCCATACCAAGGTTATTGCCTCCGATTCGATCATCACAGGTATTATACTGGTTTGTCACAGAGATGCATCAGTTCTATTCGATCTAGGCTCCACTTAATCTTATGTGTCTTCTTATTTTGCTCCGCATTTGGGTGTATCTCGGGATTCTTTGAGTTCCCCTATTTATGTTTCTACTCATGTGGGAGATCCTCTTGTTGTGGACCGCATTTATCGGTCGTGTTTGGTTGCTCTTAGTGGTTTTGAGACCCGAGCCGATTTATTGTTACACAGTATGGTAGATTTTGATATTATCTTAGACATGGACTAGTTGTCGCCCCATTATTATATTCTCGACTATCATGCCAAAACCGTGACGCTGGCTATGCCAGGTGTACCGCGTGTTGAGTGGAGGGTTACTTTGGATCACACTCCCAGTAGAGTTATTTCTTTTCTTAAAGCTCAGCATTTGGTTGAGAAGGGGTGTGACGCGTATCTAGCTTATGTGAGAGATATCAGTATTGATACCACTTTAGTTGATTCATTATCAGTAGTATAGGATTTTCCTAATGTGTTTCCAGCTGATCTTCTGGGCATGCCACCTGATAGAGATATTGATTTTGGCATTGATTTGTTGTCGGGCACTCAGTCTATTTCTATTCCTCCGTATCGTATGGCTCCTCCTGAGCTGAAGGAGTTGAAGGATTAGTTATAGGAATTGCTTGATAAGGGTTTTATTTGGCCTAGTGTATCACCTTGGGGTGCTCCTGTCTTGTTTGTGAAGAAAAAGGATGGTTCTATGCGTATGTGTATTGATTATCGCCAATTGAACAAGGTTACAATGAAGAATCGTTATCCTTTGCCTCGTATTGATGATCTGTTTGACTTGTTTCTGGGAGTACGGGTGTTTTCTAAGATTGACTTACGCTCAGGTTACCATCAGTTGAAGATTCGGGAGCCAGATATCCGGAAGACTACTTTTAGGACTCGGTATGGTCATTACAACTTCCTTGTTATGTCATTTGGGCTGACCAATGCCCTAGCCGCCTTTATGCATTTGATGCACAGTGTGTTCCGGCCATATCTTGACTCGTTCGCCATTGTCTTTATTGATGATATTCTGGTGTATTCCCGGATTCGGGAAGATCATGAGCAGTACCCGAGGATAGTGCTTCAGACCTTGAGAGAAAAGAAGTTATATGCTAAGTTCTTGAAATGTGAGTTTTAGTTGGATTCCGTGGCATTATTAGGCCACATGGTATCGAGTGAGGGTATTCAGGTGGATCCGAAGAAAGTAGAGGCAGGGCAGAGTTGTCCCAGGCCGTCCTCAACTACAGAGATCTGCAGTTTTCTCAGCTTGGTGGGTTACTACCGTCGTTTTGTGGAGGGGTTTTCATCGATTGCATCCCCTATGACTAGACTGACCCAGAAGAGTTCTCCGTTCCAGTGGACGGAAGAGTGTGAGGCGAGCTTTCAGAAGCTCAAGACAGCTTTGACTACAGCCCCAGTGTTGATATTGCCTATAGGTTCGGGGTCTTACACCATCTATTGTGATGCCTCAAGATTGGCCTTGGAGCGGTTTTGATGTAGGATAGTAGGGTGATTGCCTCCGCGTCCAGACAGTTGAAGGTGCATGAGAAAAAATACCATGTCCATGATCTAGAGTTTGTTGTCATTGTTCACGCCCTGAAGATCTGGCGCCATTATTTGTACGGTGTACCTTGTGAGATTTATACTGATCATCAGAGATTGCAGCACCTATTCAAGCAAAAGGATCTTAATTTGCGCCAGAGGAGGTGGTTAGAGTTGCTGAAGGACTATGATATCAGTATTTTGTATCACCCGGGCAAGGCTAATATGGTGGCCGATGCTTTGAGTCGTCGGGCAGAGAGTTTGGGGAGTTTGGCTTATTTACCAGTGTCGGAGAGGCCTATGGCGATGGATGTTCAGGCCTTAGACAACTAGTTTGTGAGATTGGATCTTTCGGAGCCCAGTCAGGTTCTAGCTTGCATGGTTTCTAAATCTTCCTTATTTGATCGTATCAGGGAGCGTTAGTATGATGACTCTCATTTGCTTGTCCTCAAGGACAAGGTTCAGCACGGTGATGCCAGAGATGTTACTATTGGTGAGGACGGGGTATCGAGGATGTAAGCTCGGATATGTGTACCCAATGTTGAAAGGCTTCGGGAGTTAATTCTAGAGGAGGCCCATAGTTCGTGGTATTCCATTCATCCGGGTGCCGCGAAGATATATCAGGATTTGAGACAGCACTATTGGTGGAAGCGGATGAAGAAAGATATAGTTGGATTTGTAGCTCGGTTCCTCAACTGTCAGCAGGTAAAGTGTGAGCACCATAGACTGGGTGGGTTGTTTCAGCAGATAGAGATTCCGAAGTGGAAGTGGGAGTGGATCACCATGGACTTTGTAGTTGGGCTCCCACGAACCTTGAGGAAGTTCGATGCCATTTGGGTGATTGTGGATCGGCTGACCAAGTCTGCGCATTTCATTCCAGTGTGTACTACCTATTCTTCGGAGCATCTGGCGGAGATTTATATACGGGAGATTGTTCGTCTGCATGGTATTTTAGTTTCCATCATTTCAGATAGAGGTACTCAGTACACATCACGGTTCTGGAGGGTCGTTCAACATGAGTTGGGTACTCGGGTGGAGTTGATTACAATATTTCACCCTCAGACGGACGGATGGACGGACATACCGAGCGCACTATTCAGATTCTTGAGGATATGCTCTGTGCGTGTGTGATTGAGTTTGGAGGGTCTTAGGATCAATTCTTGCCATTGGCGGAGTTTGCTTACAACAACAGCTATTAGTCCAGCATTCTGATGGCATCGTATGAGGCCTTATATGGTAGGCGGTGTAGGTCCCCAGTAGGTTAGTTTGAGCCAAGTGAGGCCAGATTATTGGGCATCGACTTGGTACAGGATTCTTTGGAGAAGGTTAAGGTGATTCATGATAGACTCTGTACACCCCAGTCTAGGCAGAAGGGTTACGCGAACCGGAAGGTTCGTGATGTTTCCTGTATGGTTGGAGAGCGGGTTCTGCTTCGGGTTTTGCCTATGAAGGGCGTTATGAGATTTGGGAAGAAAGGAAAGTTGAGTCCGAGGTTTATTGGTCCTTTTGACATATTGCGGCATGTTGGGGAGGTTGCTTATGAGCTTGCCCTACCTCCCAGCTTGGCAGGAGTTCATCTGGTATTTCATGTTTCGATGCTTCGAAGGTATCATGGTGATCCATCACACGTGTTGGATTTCAGTTCAGTCTAGTTGGACAAGGATTTATCCTATGTTGAGGAGCCAGTGGAAATATTGGACACGCAAGTTAGAAAGTTGAGGTCAAAGAACATTGCATCAGTGAAGGTTTAGTGGCGGGGTCAGTCAGTCGAGGAGGCGACCTGGGAGACCGAACAGGATATGCGCAGCCGTTACCCTCATCTTTTCACTACGTCAGGTATGTCTCTATGCTCGTTTGAGGACGAACGAATGATTAAGTGTAGGAGGATGTGACGACCCGACCGGTCATCTAAAGAATTAACATCCCCATCCCCTATTAACTGTTTCCCCCGTGTTTATTTCCGCTATTTTGAATTGTCGGGATGTTTGGTTTCGCGTTTTGGAGAGTTTTGGGACACATAGTCCCTAATGAGAGCTTAAGTATTGGAAATTTGATAGTAGTCAAAACAGTGTGAAGACGGCCTCAGAATGGAATTTCGATGGTTCCATTAGCTTCGTTGGGTGATTTCGGGCTTAGGAGCGTGTTCGGATTGTGTTTTGGAGGTCCGTAGCTAATTTAGGCTTGAAATGCCAAAAGTCGAATTTTGAAGTTTCCGGTTCGATAGTGAGATTTTGATCCGAGGGTCGGAATGGAATTCCAGAAGTTGGAGTAACTCCGAAGTGTTAAATGTGATATGTGTGCAAAATTTCAGGTCATTCGGACAAGGTTTGATAGACTTTTTGATCGAAAGTGTATTTTTAGAGTTTTGGAGTTCTTAGGCTTGAATTCGCGGTTGATTCGTCGTTTCAATGTTGCTTTAGGTGTTTTAAGGATTGGTACAAGTTTGGGTAGTGGTATTATACTTGTTGGTGCCTTTGGTGGAGGTCGCGGGGGCCTCGGGATGGTTTCGGAAGGTTGTCGGAAGAATTTGGAATTTGTTGAGTAGCTTCAGCTGCTGGTTTTCTATCATAACCGCACCAGCGGTTGGGTCCCGCGGGTGCGTAGCTGCAGAAGCAGAAAAGGGAGAAGCCAACAAGGACTGCAGAAGCGGGAGCTTCACCGCAAAAGCGGCCCCACATCTGCGTAAGGTTAACCGCTAGTGCGAAAGCTGGGCTTTAAGTGAAATGTCACAGATGCGACCATGTCCTCGCAGAACTGGGACCGCAGATGCGGTCCCAGTGCCGCAGAAGCGGATTAACTCGACAGAAACGTATAAATACTTGCCTTCGCGAATTTGATCTATTTTCACCTCTTTTCAAACGGGAAGAAGCCTTGGGGAGCATTTTCAAGAGAGATTTTCGGAGGAATTCATTGGGGGTAAGGTCTTTGGTCTCTAAACTCGTTATTGGAGTGATTTTTATCATTATAAGCATGAAAAATTAAGGAAAATCAATGGTAAATTTGGGGGTTAGGGCTTGACTAATTAGAGGTCTTTGAGTGATGATTTGAGGGACCAATTGAGGTCTGATTTTGGTACTTTTGGTATGACTAAACTCGTGAGAGTGTGAGGATTCTAGAAATGTAAATTTTACCTAATTCTGAGACGTGGGCCCGAGGGGAGTTTTGGTCATTTTACCTAATTTCGCGTATTATCTTAGACTTTCTTTGTAGAATCAGTTGGTTGAAGTGTTATTTACATTATGAAATTGAATTGAATAGATTTGGGCCATTGTCGAGTTCTTGTGGCAAGAGCGTGATTTTCGGATTGATTTGAGCTGGTTCGAGGTAAGTGACATGCCTAACCTTGTGTGGGGGACCTTCCCCTTAGGATTTGGTATTGTTGTTAATTGAAATGCCATGTGCGTGAGGTGACGAGTGCGTACTTGTGCTAATTGTTGAAAATCCAGTTTTCATTAAGTAATTACTAGTATGTTTCCTTCCCGGGTTATGTTACTTGCACTTTAAGCTTGTTGCTAGCGTAGGAAAGCATGTCTAAGTGATTTAATTGCTTTATTTGCTCAAACTGTTTTACCTGAATTTTGTGCAGCATGCTAGACTAGAACTACTTGTATGCCTTATTATGAAATTAACATTGCTGAATATTTTCCTGTTGCTGCTGTGTATTTACATTGGGACTACGGATGTGGGATTCCGGTAGATCCCCATTGTCTGTTTATTTAGGACTACAGATGTGGGATTCCGGTAGATCCCCCTGCACAGTTATATGGAACTACTCGACTGCACCCGGTAGATTTCCCCAGTATTGGATATTTATATTTGGGACTACGGATCGGAATTCCGGTAAATCCTCGTGCACTGATAGTTAGACTACGGGATGGGATCCTGGGAGATCCACTGGACAGATGTAATTGGGACTACATGACGGTATCCGGGAAGGTACCCCGGTTGTTATCTCTATGTTGAGTTGTATTTCCTCTCCGTGATTATCTTGTCTCTGCTCTAGCGGTTGTTGTTCTTTCTATTCTATGTTATTTCTTACTGTTGCACTTAATTATACTGCCTTATTCTACACTGTTAAACTTTATATTTTATTTAACCTCAGTAGGGCACTGACCTTCCTCGTCACTACCCGATTGAGGTTAGACCCGACACTTACTGAGTACCATTGTGGTGTACTCATGCCCTTTCTGTGCATGTTTTTCATGTGCAGATCCAGGTACTTCGACTCAGTCCTATCACCCTTTAGGCGAAGTGACTGTTCCAGAGACTTCGAGGAATATCTGCCTCGTCCGCAGACCGAGGAGTCCCTTTCTACTATCCCTATTGTATTCACCCTTCTGTATTTCTTTTCCTTGTTAGATATTCTGGATTTAGACACTGGTAGACATTTCAAGGCTTGTGGTTTCATGAGATTCCGGTTTTTGGGAAATGTTGTTAGATTCGAGAAGTTGTATTGTATATGCCGAGCGGTATTTAAAATACTGTTTCATTTGGTTATTTTTGGCTTTTAATTATTTCTTCCGCAAGTTTTGTTTATTTTCCACATTTGTTAGGCTTACCTAGTCGTAGGGACTAGGTGTCGTCACGGCAATTCACGGAGGGAGAACCGGGGTCGTGACAAGTTGGTATCAGAGCTCTAGGTTCATAGGAGTCATAAATCACAAGCCGGTTTATTAGAGTCTCGCTGATCGGTATGGAGACGTCTAAACTTATCTACGAGAGGCTATGTAATTGTTAGGAAAATTCCACTTCATTTGATTTCCTTGTCGTGCGTGATTTGATGTCACAATTCTAAACTTTTGTCTTCTATTCTCTCACAGATTGTGAGGACACATGCTACCCGAGATGATCAGGCACCCAGCCCCCCTACTGCAGCCGTTAGAGGCCGGGGCGGGGGTAGAGGCCGAGGACGCTCACGTGGTGCAGCCAGAGCACCTGCGCGAGCTGCCGCTGAGGTACCACCAGCAGTTCCAGTTGGAGTCCAGGCACCTGATATGCCTACTGCTACTACTACTCCAGCACTTCAGGAGACTCTAGCACAGTTCATGAGCATTTTCACCACTTTGGCTCAGGCAGGGTTGCTTTCCCTTGTTGCAGCTACATCTCAGGCCAAGGGAGGAGCACAGTTTCCCGCCGCCCGTACTCCTGAGCACTGAGTGCATGTTGAGTAGGTCCTTGAGATTATTCCTGTACAGCCTGCAGTCCGAGATCAGCCCGAGGACAGGGCAATGTTTTTCGAGGATGAGTAGCTGAGGCTTGAGAGGTTCAAGAAGTACAAGCCTCTTATATTCAGTGGTCTACCATCATATGATGCTCTGGGATTTCTAGATAAGTGTTATCGTATTCTCCGTACCATGGGTATATCAGGATTGAGCGGGGTTTCCTTCACTACTTTCCAGCTTCGAGGAGCCCCCTATGAGTGGTGGAGCACCTATGAGTTAGACAGTCCGGATGAGGCTGCTTCACTAACTTGGACTCAATTTTCAGATTTGTTACTGAGAGAGTATGTTCCTCAGAGCCTCAAGGATGCATGGCGTACAGAGTTTAATCGTTTGTGCCAGGGTGCTATGACTGTCTCAGAGTATGCTATCTGTTACACTAGTTTGGCTAGACATGCACTAGCCTTGGTTTCTACTGTTCGCGAGAGGGTTCGTCGATTTATTAAGGTCCTTATTCCCAACATCAGGTCTAGCATGGCTCATGAGTTGGAGATGGATATTTCTTATCAGCAGGTGGTGAGAATTGCTAGGAGGATTAAGGGTATGCATGCTAGGGAGAGAGAGGAGAGGGAGGCCAAGAGGTCTCGAGAGTTGGGCCATTATTCTGGTGCTCGTGCCCTAGCTACAGGTCGCCATGGTAGGGGTTATATAAGTTGCCCTATTCATTCAGCTCTTCCAGCAGCCAGTGGTATTCCAGCTCCTCCTAGGCCTCATGAGCCTTATTATGCACTTCCGATTTCTAGCGCGCCTTCTACACGGGGTGCTTTCAGAGGTCAGTCCAGCAGACCTGGCCCGAGCCAGTCACAACCGCCACGTCCTCCCATAGCTTGTTTTGAGTGTGGTGCACCAGACTCAAAACCGTCAGATGGTGAGGGATTGCCCCAGACTTGGGAGGGGTGTACCTCCGTAGACTTCTCAGCCACAGCGTGCCCCACAGAGTTCTCAGGCTATGGTTATAGCTCCAGTTGCTACCCCACCTACTCAACCAGCTAGACGTGGAGGTTGGGGAGGTAGAGGTTTCCATGGGGGAGGCCAGGCCTAATACTATGCCCTTCCTGCCCATACCAAGGTTGTTGCCTCCAATTCTATCATCACAGGTATTATACTGGTTTGTCACAGGGATGCATCAGTTCTATTCGATCTAGGCTCCACTTAATCTTATGTGTCTTCTTATTTTGCTCCGTATTTAGGTGTATCTCGGGATTCTTTGAGTTCCCCTATTTATGTTTCTACTCATGTGGGAGATTCTCTTATTGTGGACCGCATTTATCGGTCGTGTTTGGTTGCTCTTAGTGGTTTTGAGACCAGAGCCGATTTATTGTTGCACAGTATGGTAAATTTTGATATTATCTTAGACATGGACTGGTTGTCGCCCCATTATTCTATTCTCGACTATCATGCCAAAACCGTGACGCTGGCTATGCCAGGTGTACCGCGTGATGAGTGGAGGGTTACTTTGGATCACCCTCCCATTAGAGTTATTTCTTTTCTTAAATCTCAGCATATGGTTGAGAAGGGGTGTGATGCGTATCTAGCTTATGTGAGAGATGTCAGTATTGATACCCCTTCAATTGATTCAGTCCCAGTAGTATAGGATTTTCCTAATGTGTTTCCAGCTGATCTTCTGGGCATGCTGCCTGATAGAGATATTGATTTTGGCATTGATCTGTTGTCGGGCACTTAGTCTATTTCTATTCCTCCGTATCGTATGGCTCCTCCTGAGTTGAAGGAGTTGAAGGATCAGTTATAGGAATTGCTTGATAAGGGTTTTATTTTGCCTAGTGTATCACCTTGGGGTGCTCTTGTCTTGTTTGTGAAGAAAAAGGATGGTTCTATGCGTATGTGTATTGATTATCGCCAACTGAACAAGGTTACAATGAAGAATCGTTATCCTTTGCCTCGTATTGATGATCTATTTGACCAGATTTATGGCACACGGGTGTTTTCTAAGATTGACTTACGCTCAGGTTACCATCAGTTGAAGATTCGGGAGCCAGATATCCGGAAGACTGCTTTTAGGACTCGGTATGGTCATTACGAGTTCCTTGTTATGTCATTTGGGCTGACCAATGCCCCAGCAGCCTTTATGCATTTGATGCACAGTGTGTTCCGGCCATATCTTGACTCGTTCGTCATTGTCTTTATTGATGATATTCTGGTGTATTCCCGGAGTCGGGAAGATCATGAGCAGTACCCGAGGATAGTGCTTCAGACCTTGAGAGAAAAGAAGTTATATGCTAAGTTCTCGAAATGTAAGTTTTAGTTGGATTTCGTGGCATTCTTAGGCCACATGGTATCGAGTGAGGGTATTCAGGTGGATCCGAAGAAAGTAGAGGCAGGGCAGAGTTGTCCCAGACCATCCTCAACTACAGAGATCTGTAGTTTTCTCAGCTTGGTGGGTTACTACCGTCATTTTGTGGAGGGGTTTTCATCGATTGCAGTCCTTATGACTAGACTGACCCAGAAGAGTGCTCTGTTCCAGTGGACGGAAGAGTGTGAGGCGAGCTTTCAGAAGCTCAAGACTGCTTTGACTACAGCCCCAGTGTTGATATTGCCTATAGGTTCGAGGACTTACACCATCTAATGTGATGCCTCGAGGATTTGCCTTGGAGCGGTTTTAATGCAGGACGGTAGGGTGATTGCCTACGCGTCAGACAGTTGAAGGTGCATGAGAAAAAATACCCTGTCCATGATCTAGAGTTTGCTGCCATTGTTCACGCCCTGAAGATCTGGCGCCATTATTTGTACGGTGTACCTTGTGAGATTTATACTGATCATCAGAGATTGCAGCACCTATTCAAGCAAAAGGATCTTAATTTGCGCCAGAGGAGGTGGTTAGAGTTGTTGAAGGACTATGATATCACTATTTTGTATCACCCGGGCAAGGCTAATATGGTGGCCGATTCTTTGAGTCGTCGGGCAGAGAGTTTGGGGAGTTTGGCTTATTTACCAGCGTCGGAGAGGCCTATGGTGATGGATGTTCAGTCCTTAGCCAACTAGTTTGTGAGATTGGATCTTTCGGAGCCCAGTCGGGTTCTAGATTGCATGGTTTCTCAATCTTCCTTATTTGATCGTATCAGGGAGCGTTAGTATGATGACTCTCATTTGCTTGTCCTCAAGGACAAGGTTCAGCACGGTGATTCCAGAGATGTTACTATTGGTGAAGACGGGGTATCGAGGATGTAAGGTCGGATATGTGTACCCAATGTTGAAGGGCTTCGGGAGGTTATTCTAGAGGAGGCCCATAGTTCGTGGTATTCCATTCATCCGGGTGCCGCGAAGATATATTAGGATTTGAGACAGCACTATTGGTGGAGGCGGATGAAGAAATATATAGTTGGATTTGTAGCTCGGTTCCTCAACTGTCAGCAGATAAAGTGTGAGCACCAAAGATTCCGGAGTGGAAGTGGGAGCGGATCACCATGGACTTTGTAGTTGGGCTCCCACGAACCTTGAGGAAGTTCTATGCCATTTGGGTGATTGTGGATCGGCTGACCAAGTCTGCGCATTTCATTCCAGTGTGTACTACCTATTCTTCGGAGCATCTGGCGAAGATTTATATTCGGGAGATTGTTCATCTGCATGGTATTTTAATTTCCATCATTTCAGATAGAGGTACTCAGTATACATCACGGTTCTGGAGGGCCGTTCAACATGAGTTGGGTACTCGGGTGGAGTTGATTACAACATTTCACCCTCAGACGGACAGATGGATGGACAGACCGAGCGCACTATTCAGATTCTTTAGGATATACTCCGTGCGTGTTTGATTGAGTTTGGAGGGACTTGGGATCAGTTCATGCCATTGACGGAGTTTGCTTACAACAACAACTATTAGTCCAGCATTCAGATGGCACCGTATGAGGCCTTATATGGTAGGCGGTGTAGGTCCCCAGTGGGTTGGTTTGAGCTGAGTGGGCTAGAATATTGGGCATGGACTTGGTACAGGATGCTTTGGAGAAGGTTAAGGTGATTCATGATAGACTCTGTTCACCCCAGTCTAGGCAGAAGAGTTACGCGAACCGAGAGGTTCGTGATGTTTCCTGTATGGTTGGAGAGCGGGTTCTGCTTCGAGTTTTGCCTATGAAGGGCGTTATGAGATTCGGGAAGAAAGGAAAGTTGAGTCCGAGGTTTATTAGTCCTTTTGACATATTGCGGCATGTTGGGGAGGTTGCTTATGAGCTTGCCCTACCTCCCAGCTTGGCTGGAGTTCATCCGGTATTTCATGTTTCGATGCTTCGGAGGTATCACGGTGATCCATCGCACGTGTTGGATTGCAGTTCAGTCTAGTTGGACAAGGATTTATCCTATGTTGAGGATCCAGTGGCAATATTGGACACGCAAGTAAGAAAGCTGAGGTCAAAGAACATTGCATCAGTGAAGGTTCAGTGGCGGGGTCAGCCGGTCGAGGAGACGACCTGGGAGACCGAGCAGGATATGTGCAGCCGTTACCCTCATCTTTTCACTACTTCAGGTATGTCTCTATGCTCGTTTGAGGACGAACGAATGATTAAGTGTAGGATGATGTGACGACCCGGCCGGTCATCTTAAGATTTAATATCCCCATCCCCTATTAATTGTTTCCCCCGTGTTTATTTTCGCTATTTTGAATTGCCGGGATGTTTGGTTTCGAGTTTTGGAGAGTTTTGGGACACTTAGTCCCTAATGAGAGCTTAAGTGTTAGAAATTTGATAGTAGTTGGAACAGTGTTAAGACGGCCTCAGAATGGAATTCTGATGGTTCCATTAGCTTCGTTGGGTGATTTCGAACTTAGGAGCGTGTTCGGATTGTGTTTTGGAGGTCCGTAGCTAATTTAGGCTTGAAATGCCGAAAGTCGAATTTTGAAGTTTCCTGTTCGATAGTGAGATTTTGATCCGAGGGTCAGAATGGAATTCCAGAAGTTGGAGTAGCTCTGTAATGTTAAATGTGATGTGTGTGCAAAATTTTAGGTCATTCGGAAAAGGTTTGATAGACTTTTTGATCGAAAGTGTATTTTTAGAGTTTTGGAGTTCTTAGGCTTGAATTCGCGGTTGATTCGTCGTTTCGATGTTGTTTTAGGTATTTTAAGTATTGGTACAAGTTTGGGCAATGGTATTAGACTTGTTGGTGCCTTTGGTGGAGGCCGCGGGGGCCTCGGGATGGTTTCGGAAGGTTGTCGGAAGAATTTGGAATTTGTTGAGCAACTTCAGTTGCTGGTTTTCTATCATAACTGCACATGCGGTTGGGTCCCGTGGGTGCGTATCCGCAGAAGCGGAATCACCATTGCAGAAGCGGAAAAGGGAGAAGCCAGCAAGGACTGCAGAAGCGGGAGCTTCACCGCAAAAGCGGCCCTGCATCTGCGTAAGGTTAACCGCGGGTACGAAAGCTGGGCTTTAAGTGAAATGTCACAGATGCGACTATGTCCTCGCAGAACTGGGACCGCAGATGCGTTCTCAGCGCCGCAGAAGCGGATTAACTTGACAGAAACATATAAATACTTGCCTTCGCAAGTTTCAGCTATTTTCACCTTTTTTCAAACGGGAAGAAGCCTTGAGGAGCATATTCAAGAAAGATTTTCGGAGGAATTCATTGGGGTGAGGTCTTTGGTCTCTAAAATCGTTATTGGAGTGATTTTTATCATTATGAGCATGAAAAATTAAGGAAAATCAGTGGTAATTTGGGAGTTAGGGCTTGACTAATTAGAGGCCTTTGAGTGATGATTTGAGGGACCAATTGATGCCCAATTTTGGTACTTTTGGTATGATTGAACTTGTGAGAGTGTGAGTACTCTGGAAATATAAATTTTACCTAATTCCAAGATGTGGGCCCGAGGGGCATTTTGGTCATTTTACCTAATTTCGCGTATTAGCTTAGAATTTCTTTGTAGAATCAGTTGCTTGAAGTGTTATTTACATTATGAAATTGAATTGAATAGATTTGGGCCATTTGGAGTCGAGTACTCGTGGCAAGAGTGTGGTTTCGGATTGATTTGAGCTGCTTCGAGATAAGTGGCTTGCCTAACCTTGTGTGGGGGACCTTCCCCTTAGGATTTGGTATTGTTGTTAATTGAAATGCCTTGTACGTGAGGTGACGAGTGCGTATTTGTGCTAATTGTTGAAAATTCAATTTTCATTAAGTAATTGCTTGTATGTTTCCTTTCATGGTTATGTTACTTGCACTTTAAGCCTGTTGCTAGCGTAGGAAAGCATGTCTAAGTGATTTAATTACTTTATTTGCTCAAAATTCTTTACCTGAATTCTGTGCAACATGCTTGACTAAAACTACTTGTTTGCCTTAATATGAAATTGACATTGCTGAAAATTTTTCTGTTGTTGTTGTGTATTTACATTTGGACTACGGATGTGGGATTCCAGTAGACCCCCCTTGTCTGTTTATTTGGGACTACAGATGTGGGATTCCGGTAGACCCCCCTGCACAGTTATATGGAACTAGGGGACTGCACCCGATATATTCCTCCAGTACTGAATATTTATATTTTGGACCATGGGTCGGGATTTTGGTAGATCCTCACGCACTGATAGTTGGACTACGGGGCGGAATCCCGGGAGATCCACTGGATAGATGTAATTGGGAGTATAGAACGGTATCCGAGAAGGTACCCCGGTTGTTATCTCTATGCTAAGTTGTATTTGCTCACCGTGATCATCTTGTCTCTACTCTAGTGGTTGTTGTTCTTTCTATTTTATGTTATTTCTTACTATTGCACTTAATTATACTTCCTTATTCTACACTGTCGAACTTTTTATTTTATTTAACCTCAGTAGGGCCCTGACCTTCCTCGTCACTACCCGATCGAGGTTAGGCTCGGCACTTACTGAGTACCGCTATGGTGTACTCATGTCCTTTCTGTGCATGTTTTTCATGTGTAGATCTAGGTACTTTGACTCAGTCCTATCACCCTTGAGGCGAGGTGACTGTTCCAGAGACTTCGAGGTATATCTGCCGCATCCGCAGATCGAGGAGTCCCTTTCTACTCTCCCTATTGTATTAGCCCTTCTGTATTTCTTTTCCTTGTTAGATATTCTGGAGTAAGACACTGGTAGACATTTCAAGGCTTGTAGTTTCATGAGATTCCGGGTTTTGGGAAATGTTGTTAGATTCGAGAAGTTGTATTGTATATGTCGAGCGGCATTTTAAATACTATTTCATTCGGTTATTTTTGGCTTCTAATTATTTCTTCCGCAAGTTTTGTTTATTTTCCACATTTGTTAGGCTTACCTAGTCGTAGGGACTAGGTGTCATCACGGTAGTTCACGAAGGGCGAACTGGGGTCGTGACAGAACTGTATATAAACTGTTATGAAAACCTTCTTCTCTCTGAGTCTTCTAAATCATCTAGGAAGCGAATGCTAGCATGGCATCTTTTCTGTTAGAGTCATACCCCTAATTTAGAACGAGTATCGGATCGGTTACAAAGTCGGATGGCCTTTTAGTTCCCGGTACTTTTCCCTCTAACTCGAGTTGTCCTCTCGGGTAAGCCAGGTCTAGAACAATACACCCTAGGATTCAAACCTAGAATAACATAACCTCATGTCGGATACCTAGTAGTAACGTTTTTTTGCATCACATGTTTTGACTTTGGGGACTAAACACAGGAGTTGGGTCCGTCCAAGACAGGTGTATCCAAATTAGTAGATCATCCTGATAGAACTTACGTGCTACCTGTACATTTATTTGTTTCGGTTTGCATGTTGACTGGCTTCTAGGGAAAGAAAATAAAATAAAAAAATATCAAAAGAAAACAAGAGTGAGAGGTAAGTATTTTGAAATGTTTTGAAACTCTGCCTAATTTTTGAAAAAAAAAAAGAGAAAGAAAATAAGCCAAAGTTTTCAAAAAGTCGTGTTTCCTTTGTTCCGTCAAAACTGGCCAAACTACGCTGGTCTGATTCTCATCGGATGTGAGATACGTTGGAAAACCTCATCAGCTCCGGCCCGAATTTTCAAAAATCCAAAAATATTTTTCTTTAATTCCTTCTTTAGAAGTCTTTTCTTAGAAAATCCCAAACAAATTAAAAAAAATACTAAAACCCAAGAATATTTTCCTTTTGTTTTGAAGTATTTCATACAAAAAAAAGAAGAAAATAATCAATCAAAATCCAAACAATATGTTTTTCCCATCTTTAGAAATATTTTTCCCAAAAATTAAAAACAAATTAGAAAGAAAAATCCAAAAGAAAAAAAATCAAATCAAAAGTCCAAAAATATTTTCTTTCTCCTTTTGAAGTCTTTCTTTCGAAAATTTCAAAAATCAAAATCAAAAATCCAAAAAATATTTTCTTTCCTCTTTAAAAGGCTTTCTTTCCCAAAATTCCCCAAAAAAAATGCAAAAAATATATATTCTTTTTCTAAACGTTTTCATTGTTTGAGTGTTATAAAAAAAAGTAAAAACAAAAAAAGAGAGGGTTAGTTTATTTACTCCATTCCTGATTTTTCTGAACTACGTAATGATCTTATTCATGCGGCGTCATGATACATAGTCAATCCCATCGGATTTGATCATAGCCATAAAATTAATTGAGTAAAAAATAAACTGGAAAAAAAAACAGAAAAAAAATTAGTGAAAAATAAATAAAAGAGTGACAAAAATGAGAAAATCAAGAGTGATTAAAAAAGGCAGAAATGAAAGAGAAGAGGTACAGAATGAAAATGGGTTAGTTTAAGGCCGGGATGAACATGCAACCGTTCAAACATATGGTAGAAGCGACTGTTTCGGTGCATTGCATCCCAACGTGCGATTTCCTATCTCTTAAGCATCTCAAAACTAACAAGGTTGTTGGGTGTGCAAATTAGTCAGGTTCTGTTCAGGTGGTTGATTTTGTTGGTAATCTGGCTTTGCATCCATACTTCACAAGATCTAAAGGCAAGGTTCCTATAGCCTCCGAAAGTCATCTACCAATTATCGATTTTGAGGATAGCCCAGCATCGGCTATTCAACAACAAGAATCAACAATTGCTGAGGAGCATAGGATGTTGTGTCTCTGCATGATAGAAATATGGGACGCCTATTCTAATGATAGGGAACCGCCAAGTGCAATCCCTGGATTCCCTGAGTTGATCCCGAGATCAGGTGGGTCTGCCAACGTCCCTATGTCCAACTTGTTTATTTCATATGGGTACCCTCCATTTCTGTTTAACAACCCTGAAATGCCTTCTGTGGTTCACACCCAGGCGTCGGCCTACAAAGCACTGCCAGCAATGTTCTCTACAGCGCCAGTCTGCACCACAACACAACCAACTATACCACAGTCGTGTGTTGAGCCTCCCATGTCCACCTCTCAAGGTCCGCAGTTCTAGCCAGAAATGGCATATGACCCCATACTCATTTACTCAACCACCACATTATGGTTTCTCAGTGGAGCAAGAAAATGTTGTCAAGAATCCTGAGCAAGAGGAAATAGCTCGGAAGATGAAAAGCCTGGAATTTAAAGTCAGAAAAACATGCAAGGCCTGAGTGAACAAAAGCGTGTCTCATACTCTAACCTATGTATGTTTCCCCATGTCCACTTGCCATCTGGCTTCAAGATGCCAAAATTTGAAAACTACAATAGGCATGGAGACCCGATCGTTCGCCTGAAATGATATTATAACCAGTTGAGGGGTGTTGGGGGAAAAGATGAGTTGTTAATGGCCTATTTTGGAGAAAGTCTCACCGGAATTGCTTTCGAGTGATACATCGATCAAGAGATTATGCATTGGCACGTGTGGGACGACTTGGCCCGAGATTTTGTCCGCCAGTTCCAGTATAATCTGGACATCGCTCCCGACAAAAACTCTTTGTCCAATTTAAAAAAGAAAACATCAGAAAGCTTTTGTGAATATGCTTTCAAATGGCGCAAGCAAACAGCTAGGGTAAAGCCTCCAATAGACGAAGTTGAAATGGATATGATCTTCTTACAGGCCCAATAGGCGGACTAATTCCAGAACATGATGTCTGCTATGGGTAGACCATTCGCCGAGGCTATCAAAATTGGGGAAATGGTCGAAAATGGTTTAAAAACGGGCTGAATCTTGAGTCAAGCGACTTTTAAGGTTGCATCACAGGCCCTTCAGAATAGTTTGGGGGGTTTGATGAACAAAAACGGGAGAGAAGAGGGAGCCATGATGGCTTCAAGCTCGAAGTGGGTCAAAAAGGCATTCAACCAATCATAAATGCTTTCTAAGGTCCTACAACACTATTATCCCCATCAAGATGTTGCTTATTCTGTGGCACCGCTTTCCTATGCGGTGATGAACGTGCAACCTTACACGCGGCCACAACATTATACACAAAACTGAGCTTCATCTCCCAGAAATATCCATCCCTACCAAGCTTCATATAATCCCCAACCAAATGTTCCCCAATACAATCCTCGCCCAAGAGAGCCCATCAGAAGGAATCAGTTCACCATTATTGGTGAATCATACTCTAGCTTATTCCAAAAGCTAATCAGGTTAGGGATACTACAAGTAGTGCCTCCGAATCGGCCGAACCACGAATCCCCTTCGTACCGAGCTGATGCTAGATGTAAATACCACTCTGGAGCAGTGGTACATGATACAGAAGACTGTTGGACTCTTAAAAGAGCAGTGGAAGCCCTCATCGAGGTCCAGGCAATAGTGTTTAGGGATGAAGATGACCCTAATATGATGAACAATCCTTCGCCAACTCACACCAATGGGCTAGTAGTCGGAATGATTTGTGAAGATGAGGAATTTGATCTAACACAAAAGGCCACTGCAGGCATTGCCGAGATAGAAGAAAAGCTTAAAAACGGTCACCAAGCCTGAAAGTTCCCCCATCAGACAGGAGTCTTGGTAGCCAGTCTTGCTATCCTTTCTGCATCCGAATTATCTCAGGGTGTGATCCGGATGTTTTACTTTTATTGTTTTACTTTCCGATGTAAACCCTTCTATCTTTGAAATTCAAAAAAAAAGACCAAAAAAGACAAAAGAAATTCATTAAAAAAAATCAAATGAAATTAATATTTCATTGTCCAGGAATGTCTCTTTTCTTAATCTTGTCACTTTTCTTATTCTATTTTCATTTCTATTAAATGCAGATTTCAATAACATGATATGCTTGCGAACTTCATGCTCAGATCCTAAAACATTGTCAGACTTCGAAATAATAAATCAAGAATCGGGATGTAATGAAGATAAGCTTATGGAATTAAAACGAAGACTCAAAACAGCTAAAGGAAAATTGGATCCATATTGGAAAGATCCATACATGGTGATGAGAGTACTACCAAAAGAGAATGTTTTACCTGGGAAACATCGAAGGAAATGTCTTTGAAACAACTGTCAACACAGGTGCAGTCAAAAGGTACTACGTTTGATCCTCTATATTGCATTAATGTTCTCCAGATGAAGAAGGCTTTCATTATCGCTACCCAAACACCATTACCACTTTTTGCCAACCCTTTGAGCCGGTTACCTTCCTTTGATTACCCTCTTTGGAACCTGAATGTGTTATTAAAAAAAAGTAAAAAAGAAAAAAAAGACAAAAAGAAATTGAAATAACAAAAACAAGGAAGGAAAAAGAAAAGGAAAAAGAAAGAGAAAACAAAACAAAACAGAAGAAAAATAAGAGAAAATAAAAAATAAAAAGATAAAAAATAAAGTTTCTTGAACTACGTTCGACTTGATTCCGAAAAGAAGTGTAGGTAGCCTCTCTCTGGGGTTCAGTCACACCAAAATAAAAATTCAAATTCTCCTAAAAGTGAAACTGGGGCAGATGTTATAATGGTTCGGCGATGGTTTCGCCTGAAAAGTTCCAAAGTTGTAATTCAAAATTTTTTTACCCCAAATCATGTTCAAGTCCTTCCAATTAATATGCAAGAAATTCAAAATGGGAGGATTCAGTTACTTGGATCTGATGCAACCAAATGAGAGAAATAAAATGAGAGTCTTATTGGTGAAAACTCTCACGGGCATTGTAAGGCAATGGTAAGCAGAGAAATTAAAATGAGAGAGTATTGTTAGTGAAAACTTGTAAAGAGCACTATAATGCGATGGTGAGAAGAGAAATGAGAGAGGCCAGTTGGTGAAGACAAGAAAAGGGCATCACTGATCGAAAAAGAGGATTCCCACAGTTACTGGTATCTATAGTCCTAGACAAGCTTTTTCGGTTTCGAGGCAAAAGTTGTGATGAGTTTCTGAGAGTCGCACGGTTTATAGGGATCAGGCATCCAGTCCAAAAGGCATTTCATGTTCATTGAAGTCCGCATGTACTCCAGATAAGTCCTTCTTTCCTTTCCCAAAAATGGATACCTCTTGTCTAAATTCATTTATTTATTCCATTGTTTGTTTTTTCTTTGAATCCCTTTCGGTCTAACTCTGTTCCGAAACTAAGATGAAGAAGGGATGGTAAGACTAATTTACAGGATTCTCATTTGATACAACTTAATATACGAAAAGGCACCCAGCCTCAACAGGGGCATCAAGTTGACCCTGACTGGCCATAGTAGCTGTGCTTCGAAATCAAAAGCTCTCAAAAGAAGAAAATATAATTGACGTGCCTATGAGGGAAAAATGAATTTGAAAAGGTTAAGTCCCAAGTGGTTAACCGCCTTGGCAAAGTTTGAAGATCCAAAGATTCTCCAATGCTCTGCAAGTTAAAAATTAAGAGAAGAAAATCAGATTGGAATGCCCACGAAGGCAAAACAAAGTTGAAAAGGTTATGTCCCACGTGACCAACTGTCATGATAAAGTTTTGGAAAAGCCAAGGGTTCTCGGGAGCCAGAAATGAAATCGGTATCTAGGAAACAACCAGTTGCAGTTAAAATTAGCATCAAGAAGCCGGCCAAGATCAAGTGACTGAAACACTCAAAGCCGCAAAACCAACCAACGTTTCAAACTGACAATCTTTTTTTGTTTGAAAAATAGGAAAACAGGTTCAATTCAAAGCAACCTTGCAAGAAGTAGGTACAAACAAAAACAAATCGCGCGGAGACTAAAATAGCTCTACGGCAACAACCACTCCCAAAAAACAAAAGGAAGTCTTCTCCAAATTCTTCCCCGCATTTTACTCATTTTCTTAATAAAAGAAAAAGGAAAAGAAAGAAAGTTACAAATTATGATAGTATAGGGTCTCCAATTCCTAGCTGCATTTTTCAACATAGGATCTCCAATTCCTAGTTGCATTTTTCAACATAGGGTCTCCACTCCCTAGTTTATTTTATTTTTAGATATAGGCTCTCCACTACCTAGTCGTTTTTCCAACATAGGGTCTTCACTCCCTAGTTGATTTTGTTTTAGACATAGGATCTCTACTCCCTAGTCGTTTTTCCAGCATAGGGTCTCCACTCCCTAGTTGATATTATTTTAGACATAGGGTCTCCACTCCCTAGTCTCTTTTCCAACATAGGGTCCCCACTCCCTAGTTGATTTTATTTTAAACATAGGGTCTCCACTCCCTAGTCGTTTTTCCAACATAGGGTGTTTACTCCCTTTTTCATTTTGTTTTATACATAGGGTCTCCACTCCCTAGTTGATTTTGTTTTCGACATAGGGTCTCCACTCTCTAGTAGTTTTTCTAATATATGGTCTCTACTCCCTAGTTAATTTTATTTTAGACATAGGGTCTCTACTCATGAGTCGTTTTTCCAACATAGGATCTCCACTCCCTAGTTGATTTTATTTTATACATAGGGTCTCTGCTCTCTAGTTGCTTTTCCAACATAGGGTTTTCACTACCTAGTTGCTTTCATTTTAGACATAGGGTCTCCACTCCTTAGTCTTTATTTTCTCAGGATACACCAAATCCCAACTTTTATTGCTTTCAATAATGAAGAATTATAGAGTTTTGTTACAAATAACTCATGAAATTTTCCTAGCGAAAACTAGGGTAGAAAAATTTCGTTCGTTCATTTGTTTTGGTTTCTGAGCAGGTTTTTACCTCGAGGCACAGGGTTCGAGATGACCAAAAAGAAGTCTTAATCCAAAATAAAGAAAAGAAAAGGAAAAGAAGTGAATCCAGAATGCAGAAGCAGAGAAAATATGTAGACTGCTCAAGACATTAAGTCATAAGCTTTTCATGCCCTGTTTTGATCCGAAGAAACCATTGAAGAATGAACTAGCACCCGCAGCTAGCAAGCATCAAGATCCAGATCAGAGTCTGCGTGAAGAACCCCCCAAGACTCAAGATTAAGCTAGAAAAGACTTATATATAGGAATCTTATAACTCGTAGCCTATAGGCTTCGTTTAGTTTTTTCATTTTGATTTTGGTGTAATAAGGAGCCCAGCAAGCTGTAACAATAGCAACAGCAGTGAAATCACAGCTTCTCGGTAGTCCAAGCTACCAAAACTTCCAGAACTATAATGACCTGTTTCCTTTATAGCCAAGGATATGTAGGTAACCTCCGAAGCAAGGGTCGGTCAAACTTTTTCAAAGTGCTTCCAAATAGAGTGTCTAACGGAAAAAAATTGCTCATAATTTCTCACTTTATTTTTGCCCAAAAATTCTTCATGTTTCCGAGCAAAAAGGGGCACCTGTTAGCACGTAATTCTTACCCTACAAAATATACTCCTACAAAATCCACACAAAAAATAGATTTTTCTAAGAATTTCTTGTTAATTATTGTCTGCATTTAGTTGCATATTTAATATCTTAAAATCTATATAAAAAAAATTAAAAAAAAACCATAAAAATGTTCAATTCTTCATGGCATAGAATTTAGTTACATTTTTTAGATTTTTAGTCTTGAATTGAGGATTTCCTTTCACTACTTCTCATTTTAAAATTAAATGATTAGTTAAGTGATAGAAAATAGGTAATTAGTTTAATTTTACAAATTAGACTTGAGTTAAGATTTAATTTATTATGCTAAGTATTTTGTTTATAATTTTGTTTTTAAAAAAAGGAAAGAAAGAAAGGGGTTTTGCTTAGTCTATTCTGAATCTGGTCCAAAACAAATTCAGTGGCCCAACTGCCCACAAATTCGCCCCAACCCAAAACCCCACCTGCCCAACCCGTCTGGCCCAACATACCCCCCTCTTATTTAAAACACTACACATCCCCAAAAGCTATAGAGATGGATCCCCCTACCCCTAACAAAAAACCCTAATTTCACTCCTCTAAGAAGAACAAAAAAATCAGGCGCCTGACCTCCCTCACACTCTTCAAAGAGACCACATTCACGCAGAGAGAGACGGGAATATCTATTCATTCATACTCGCTACGCTCATCTCATTCACAATGACACACATTCAGTCATTCTTTCACCAGCTAAAACACACACGCAGAACTCACAGTCCAGATAGCTTAAACAAAAGTGTTGAATTCTTATTGAATCTTAGATCCGACATAGGAAACATATTCAAAAAATAAAGAGATAAATCAAGAGGAAAACAGCATAAAAGAGGGATTTCTGTAGCTGTGGAATTGTAGTTTATTTGCTCTCATCTTCTGGGTTCTAAGAGGTGAAACCCTTGCGGTTTGCTGCTAATTATTGGCTAGGAATGTTAGTTGAGCTTCATCATTTTCTTCCTCTCCATTTTTCTGTTGAAATTAGTCATGCTCTTTGCAATTAAGATACTATTTCTTCGATGTAGATATGTTGTTTTAAAAGAAGATTTGTGTTGATATTATTAGTGATACTTTATCGTTTAAAGCTCATGACATGCTTTCTCATGGTTAAACTTGATGAATTTAGACTTTCAATAAGATTTTGCCTGAAACAATCTATGATTCCCCTGTAGTTTAGTTGTGATGATTGATGTTTGTTTGCCCGAATTGTTGTTTCATTGTTATTATAATTTGATTCATGTGGGTTGAAGTGTACAGAGCTGACATTGAAGTGATCAGATCTGTTATCTCATGTGCCCAAGCTACGGGATTGGCTGAACTATTTGGATGGAACTAAACACCCATTGCTCATTTCGTTTTAAAATCAGTAAGCATTAGATGAAATGGAACTTAGAGTAAAGTCTTCAAACTTAATTATTGTTGATTGATATAGTGATTGTATATGTTATAGATTCCCTTACCCTATTTGCCTTGTGTTTGTTGCTTGGCTGAGGAAGAGTGTAAAGCACGAAGGGTGATGTCGTGTATTGTTTTGGTAAGAGAGTGTTAAAGCACGAAGAGTGATGCCGTGTATTGTTTTGGTGAGAGAGTGTTAAAGCACGAAGGGTGATGCCGTGCACTTTCTGTTTGCTGTGTTTACTTGTTATTAACAATTCAAGTGTATTAACTGTTTAGATCCCTTTACTGTTGTGATCCTTTGTGTTGGGATCCATAGTGTTTACAATACCTCGCCTTATTTTATTTTTAATATGTTCAATACTTCAAATTTCAAGAATTGTTACATTTTTAACTCAATTGATTTCTCAACTAAAGTTTCCTTAAACCGTTTGAGGTTGTACTTTACTTAAAAAGGAATTTCTACTATGTTTTGATTTATTAGTTTCTTGTATTAAAGGTAATGATTCCTTCGATATTGTACTTTAATTGAAAATGGTATTTTCTTTATCAAATGATTTCTAAAAATAACTTCATCTTTTCTTATTGATTTCCTAATTGGGTTGGAAGTTGTACTCTACTTTATGTTAAGTGAATGAGGCTCCTTGAACATTCTTAATTGCATTGGGTTATGGAACCTATGAGCTGAGTAACATGAGAATATTGTTGTGCAATGTGAGACAGAAATATATGGGCACAAGGTGTCGGGAAAAATATTATGGTCTTATTTAATAGCACGTGAGTTGTCCGTGCGGTTGTGACATAAATATTGGCACGAGGTGCCATGAAAATATGAAAGTGGGCTGAGACCTATATTATTTATGATTATGAAATGAGGTATCACAAGGTGACCTTTACTCGAAAGAATTATATTCGAAAGATGCTTATCTGAAAGATATTTATTTGAAGGAAATATATTCGAAATATATTTATTGAAAAGCATATTATCTTAGAGATTATTACTTGAAGGATTTATAGGGGAAAGATTTATATTTGAAGGACTTGATTAATTGATTGCACTTGTATTTATTATTTGTTGAGAAACATTTATGGTGTTCTGGTTGTCTGTTATTTATATCACTGGTTGATCATTGTTGTCATCATTGTTATCTGCTTCCTATTATTTTTGTACGCTATATTGCACATGTTTATTTGGTAGTCTGGTCCTAGCCTCGTCACTATTTCGCCGAGGTTAGGCTAGGCACGTACCAGCACATGGGGTCGGTTGTGCTGATACTACACTCTGCACTCTTTTGTGCAGATCCCAGTGCTGTAGATTTCGGACCGCAGTGAGATTGATGTTTCTTGTTCATCAGGCGACCCGAGGTAGTCCTGCAAGCGTCCGCAGGCCTTGGTGTCTCCTTCTATCTACTATTCCTGTTTCTTTCATGTATTTCCGGAGACAGTGCTGTATTTATTTCTTTCAGACCTTTATTTGTAGTACTACTAGACAGTCTGTGAAGTTGTGACACCAGTCTTGGGTAGATTTGTTATGGATTGGTATTAGCAGTATTATTAAAACTTTACAATGCAACCTTCCGCTTATTCAATTCTGTTGTTATCTAATTGTTGGCTCTTAACTGTTATCGGATTAAAAATGGAAACAAGGTAAATAGTTCAGCTGGTTGGCTTGCCTAGCTTTCACTAGTAGGCGTCATCACGACTCCCGAGGACGGGAAATCCGGGTCGTGACAAAATATTTGTTCTGCAGCTGGTTTTCTAAAAGTATGGTTTATTAAAAGGCCGTGACTATTCTAATTTTGCATTAAGTATAAACTTCATTGCCGATAACAGTCCTGACTTTGGGTCACAGACCAATGCTTTTAAATAATCATTGTTTGGGCACCATTTGCATTTGGCCTAAAGACTTGGGTCAGCTAGACTGAGAGCTCACGAATGCTAGGCTCTAAAATCACATAAAGGGGTGATGCTCTTCATTTTCTTGGGCATAATGTTGTTGATAAATTATTTTTCTATTTCCACATCCTGAAGCACAAACCATTTATACTACTTTGTGAGATGGAATTTTAGTTACTAATAAATCAACCATGCGCGTAGTCCACTGATTTTAGTCGACTTCAAGAATTAAATGTCTTATTTCCTCAAGTAAACTCCATAAGTCTAGACTTCCACATGTAATCTCAAACCTTAGAAAAAATGAATAATAATCGTAGCTTGCTTTAAGCATGATTAATAATAAATTATTATGATCGTGGGTACAATTCCCGTGGCAGTCATGATACATAAATCCCAATTCGAGTGCGTGTTTCACGTGACTAGATCATAACTTCAAATAATAATAAAAATTCACATGTTGTAAATCACGGGTGCGTTTCACGTGATACGATTCGCGCTATGTAAAAAAAAAATATAAGTGTACGACATCACGACTTATTTAAATAACTCCATTAGTACTAAAAAGCGATTTAATAAATAATTAAAAACGGTATAGAAGCGATAAAGCATAAAAAGTTTTAAAACATGTAATAAATCAGATAATTAGGCCAATTATTAGTAGTTGAGCGACCGTGCTAAAACTACGAAACTCGGGAGTTCCTCACACCTTCACCCGGATTAACAAAATTCCTTACCCGGTCTTCTATGTTTGCGAACCATAAATAGAGGCAATTTCCTAGATTTGTGATTTAAAATAAACTGTTGACTTAAGACATCATAAATTATTCCAAGTGGTGACTCTAAACTAAATAAATAATCTCATTTTGAATAATGTCACTTTAATTGGAAAAACTCCTTATCCCTCGGGAAAAAGGAAGTGTGACTTTTTTCTTGGGCCTTGGAATTATGAGAAAGACTACAAGCCAATAAGTAATTAAACTCAAAATCCTAATTCCCAAACCTATTATACTTTGCCTACTGAAACTAAATTATTTTCAGCATATTAACTAGCAAGACACAAAGTATTCTAGTGATTATGGTAGCAACCTATAATGTATTGATTATGTTTCCTTTTGTATGATTTAGATTTATCTTTTTGAATATTTAATCTTTTGTAGATTTTATTCTTGAGTTCCAACTTGGTTAATATCTTTTCACTCGTGTGATTTATATTTTCTTTATCTTTGCGTAGTTTCTTTTACGCTGCTGTAGAATAGTTGATACCTCTGTCCATCTTTCATGTTTTCTTAATTCATCAATCTTTAAACAGTAAAAAAATCTAGAGAGTTTTTCTAAATCCTATAAAAGTACATATGTCATTGCATTCTTTTTTTTGTTTTGGTGAAGAAAATATTTTATTGATTCATACCACAAAACAACTGCATGCTTTTGTTTTCAGTTCTTCTATCAATCTCTATCTATCTCCTCCTTTACAGATATTCTATCTATGCTATCTTTCCATTATTACATTAGTAAACTCTAACTATCCAGTATTCTATCTATGCAAGCAGTTTTTCAATCCAGTCTTTTCCCTTAGCACTCAGCTTTCTATTCAGATACGTAGTCTTCCTCATTTTGCATTCTTTCTTGATCTAGCATAGCACATGTATAGTAGTTGGGATTTTGAGGTCTCATACAACATTATTCCTGGCCTTCCATATCCAATATATCAAGGCAACAAGTATGGCAATTACAACTTCCCTGCATCTCTTGCCTTTGATGATTCTATCCATTCTCTTCCATGTCCCTGCTATATCAGTCAGTTGTAATCGTATGCCTATCCAAAAAAACACTCCCTGTCATCATTGCTTGGAGAATGAGTACTCAAAGAACAGATATTGTATAGTCTCTACTTGTGTCCCACACATAGGGCAGCTATCATCTTGGTTTATGCCAAGATGGCATAGTCTAGCTTTTGTCTACTATCTTTGATGCATGGTGAACCAGCAGATGAAGCTATGCTTGGGTAAGTTCATCCTATTCCACACCGATCTTCCCCATGGCTAGGCTTCCTTATCTCCTATTCTCCAGAAGTAACCACCCTTGATCGTGTAATGTCCATTGGCATTCTGCCAACCATTCTGAGTAAAGCCAGGAGCAAACATCTCCCTGATCGTTTGTATTTTTTTCCAGTACCAATAATAATCAGTGAGGCATGTGTACTGCCACCAGGCTTTGTCTTTTAAGTAAACAGTGTTTTTCTATTTCACCCATAGATTATCAGTTTTTTTGTGCAATATTCTAAACATATTTAGCAATTGCAACTTCATTCAACTTTATAATGTCTGCGATTCCCAGACCTTCTTCATGTTTAGTCTTGCACACTAAATCACATGCCACTAATGGAGGCGTGTGTGTGACTATTTACCCATCCCAAAGGAAATTTCTACAGGTAGACGTAATTCCTTTGAGAACTTGCTTTGGCAATATAAAGATGGTTGGCCGGTAGCTATGGATATGGAGAAATACTGAGTTGACTAGTTGAACTCTCCCAGCATTGGAGAGGTGCCTTGTACCCCAGCTTTTTATTCTAGCTGCTATCTTGTCCATGAGTACCTCACAATCCATTTTAGATAGTCTCTTAGCTGAGATGGGCACTACTAGATACCTAAATGGTAGGCTCCCTTTTGATATCATGTCATCTCTAGGAGGTCATTCAGGCTTTGGACTGGCATATTTACACTGAAGATGTTAGACTTGTTGGCATTTATACATAGTCTTGATGTATTAGAGAAGGTCTTTAACTCCCTCAATAACAGAAGTACTGATTGAAAGTCTCCCTAGCTGAACAAAAGGACATCATCTGCAAAGCACAAGTGATTCAACCTCAAGCTCCTACACTTGGTGTGAACCCCAAACCTCTCCTACTGTGCTACCACATTCATTATTCTTGTGAAATACTTCATGCATTTGACAAATAGCAATGGGGATATTGAGTCCCCTTGCCTAAGTCTTACAACTATCCTAACACTGAACCGGTGGTGATGGCGCCTTTCGTGAAACTAGGTCAACCGGCACAAATCCCAAATCAAACTATTAATTCAGAAAAGACAGTTTTTAAGCTATTAATTGGCAATATCTCATAACAGGGGTCTAAATAACCAGTGCGGCAGAAAATAACACAAGCTCAACATCAGGGTGTCACAAGTCATGAGCAACTACAAGGTTTGTCTAAGTGCAATAAGGTTATTATAGTTCGAAAATAAAGATACTAAGAACAGTCTGAGTAAGGTAAGAAGGAGAAGTGCAGGACTGCGAACGCCAAGCAGCTACCTTGCCAACTCCGAAGACCTGCTGGAAGAACGATCACTGCACGCTATCGAGACCCGCAACTCCTAGATCTGCACACAAAGTGCAGGGAGTAATGTGAGTACGCCAACTTAGTAAGTAATAAAAGTAAATGAAAGCTGAGCAGTAAAAAAATAGATAATTCCACGTCATAGCACTACAGTAAAACAACATGGTTCCAAAACAGTGTAGAAATCAATTATCTTATAAAAACTCAGTTTCAGTAAAAATACTTTGAAAAATGTCTTTCTACAGTTTCAACAGAGACTTAAAGAAGTTTAGAGTAAAAATGATGAAAAATTATAATCAGCCCCTCGAGCAAAACATGTATCATAAATAGCCCATCGGGCATAATATCTACAGAACTAGCCCCTCGAGCTACCTCACAATCACTCGTAATCAGCCCCTCAGGCATAACATGTATCAGAATTAGCCCCTCGGGCAACAACATATCACTCACTCTGGGTACCCGCGCTCACTGGGGTGTTCAAACTCCGGAGGGGATCCTACGGCCCAAGCGCTATAACAAGCCATCTCGTGGCATAATAAATCAGGACCTCAGCCTCTCATATATCACAAATCAGTACAACATGTTGCGGCGCGCAGCCCGATCCCATCATATCCTCACAACACAAGTTCTCGACCTCACTCAGTCAGAAACCTCTCAAGCCACTCGGGCTATGGCAAAGCAGGGTGCTCAGCCCAAAAATATCATTTGTAATATCAAAATAGAATAATAAGACTGAGTTATGAAAATAGTAAACCACGGCATGACCGAGTACAGATATTAAATTAAAATAGTGAGGAATAGTAGTAAAAAGCCCTTAAGGGTCAAAACAGCTTGGCACGAGGCCCAAATATGGCATTCATCCCAAAACAGAGTAATACTTTCCAAAACACAATGATATCAAATAGTTTTCAGTCAAATATGCAACTTATTAGTCGTATGGGACGGACCAAGTCACAATCCACAATGATGCAAGCCCTTACGCTCGTCATCTAGCGTGTGTGTCATCTCAAAGTAGTGAAACGGTGTGAAATCTGGGGTTTCATACCCTCAGGACAACATTTACAAGCATTACTTACCTCAAACCGATCCAAACTCTAACCCGCGATGCCTTTACCTCTCGACTCGGCCTCCAAATGCTCTGAATCTAACCAAAATCAGTATCACATCATTAATAATGCTAAAGGAACAAAGTTCAAGCGAAAATAATCAAATTAACTCTAAAATCCCGAAATCGGCGAAACCCGACCCCCGGGCCCACGTCTCAGAATTCGATAAAAATCACATCACTGGAATCCTTATCCTCCCACGAGCCTATACATACCAAAAATATTGAAATCAGACCTCAAATGGCCCCTCAAATCCTCACTCAAAACTCTCCAAAAACTCAAGCCCTAGCCTTCAATTTCACACCAAATTCCACACTAATTTCATGATTAAGTAGTGGATAAATCATCAAAAACACCAAATACAAAACCCAAGCAACTTACCTCACTAAAATCCTTCAATTCGTCCTTGAATTTCCGGCTTGGTGCTCCAAAATCGCACAAAAATAATGAAAAATGACTGAAAATCGCGAAGCATGGCTTTTATAGTTTCTGCCCCAGGGATCCCGCACCTGCGGTCCCATAAGCGCACCTGCACTTCCGCTTCTGCGGAAACTATCCGCTTCTACGGACTTCACTTAAGGCACCAACTTCTGCACCTGTGCCCCAGGCCTCGCACCTATGGGCCCGCAGGTGCGATTAATCCTTCCGCTCCTGCAACAATCTCCGCTCATGCGGTTACTCTCCGTGCCTGCGATCATCGCACCTGCAGTCCCCAATCCACAGGTACAGAAACAACAGAAGCAGCAAAAATCTGCAACTCCAATTCAACTCTAAACCTTCCGTCAACCACCCAAATCTATCCCGAGGCCCTCTGGAGCTCAACTAAACATGCCAACAAGCCACATATCATCATTCAAACGTATTCCAACCTTCGGAATACTCAAAATAACATCAAAACACCCTAGGATTCAACTCCAATTCCAGTGCATGCATCATCTCTTCTACAAACTCCCAGTCTATTGTGTCATATGTTTTTTTCAAGTCTATTTTGATCAAACAACAAGTAGTGGTTTGCTTTCTATTGTAAATCCTCACAAGATCTTGGCATATTAGGATATTTTAAATTATTATTCTGCCAGCCACAAATACTCTATGATTTGGAGATATAATGTCTGGTAGGACCAGTTGTTAGTTAGCATATTTGACACCACCTTATAGATGGTATTATAGCAAACAATAGGTCTGTAATCAGTTACTATGTTGGCATGTTCTAATTTTGGTATTAGTGTCAGAACTGTATTATTCCAAGCTTTCAATATCTTTCTTGAACTGAAAAATTCCATTACCCTACCTTTAGATCTTCTTTAATTATCCCCCATCAATCTTTAAAGAATTGGCTACCATAGCCATCTGGCCCAGGTGTTTTATCCCCTGATATATCCCATAGAGATTGTTTCATCTCTTCTATTGTAAACTCTACAACCAGCATCTCTCTTTTTTTAGCTGATACTACAGTACCTTGCTTCATAGTGGCACTGCATTCTCTCATTCTATCTCTACTCTTGGTACCAAGAAAAGAAGTATAGAAATCCACAAAAGCCTCAACTATTCCATTCATGTCATTTCTAGTAACCCCTGCATTATCCCTAATGGTGAATATTCTGTTAGTATTCCTTATAGCTTTGAGCATTCTATGAAAGAATTTTGTGTGCATGTCCCCTGAATTCAGCCAATGTACCTTGCATTTCTACTTAAGGTACTGATTCCTCGCCAAGTTCCATTTTTGGTAGTTCTTGGCTAGTTGTACCTCCTTAATTATCAGTATTACATTGGTGGGATCCCTTTGCAATGCAATTCGGCAATCCTCCAGTTCCTTCTTACTTGTTCTTCCTTGCCTTCAATAGCTCCAAACTGAGTTTTGTTTATTTCTTTTAGAGTATCCTTAAGCCTATTTAGTTTCCCTACCAATCTGTATATTTATGTGCCAGTAATCCTCCTGTTCTAGTTGTTCTCTACTTGTTGTTGGAAGTCTGTGGATTGACTCTACATATCTAAGTATCTAAATCTGTGTTGGCTTTTTTGAGGTCCACTGTCCCAATTTATCACAGTTGGCAGTGATCCATAAGCTCTTCATTGCCAAAGTGCACCTCTGATCCTGGCAGTTTAGTTATCCAATCTTCATTTACTAATACTCTATCAATTATGTTGTATACACGGCTGATGTCTCCATGTTTATTGTTCCAGGTAAAGAAGGAACCTGATGAGCTGAGTTCTTATAGAGAGCACTTCCTTACACATTCTTTGAAATCTCTTATCTCTAAAACTGTGATTGGGCTTCCTACCATCTTATCTCTATGCAATACATAGTTGAAGTCTCTCATAACAGCCCGTGGCTCTTTTATAATACCATAGATTTGCTCCAGTTCTTGCCATAGTATCCTCCTTAGAGCTTGATCATTGAACCCGTACACCAGTGTTAGCTGAAACTTGTATTGAGTCCCCCTGTGCTCCACTTGACAATGTAGCATTTAAGCTGATACCCTAGTTATATTCACATTAAAAATGTGTGATTTTCAAAGCACCCAAATGCTACCACCCGGATGATGTGCTAAATTATCATTGAATGACTGTCCATTGCCAAGGTTAAGAGCAGCTATAGATGTTATTGGTCTCTTAACTTTTGTCTCCCGGAGTCCAAATAGACCAACTTTGGAGTTGTGCAGGAAAAAATTCATCTCTCTGCTTGTCCTGCCTGTTTATACCTTTGCCATTCTAAAACCCCAGTTTATCCATTAGGGGAAGGGATTGTAACTCCCCTCCCAGTACCTGGACCATACCTATTCTCATTTATGTTTCCCTTTGAGTAGTAGCTTCAGGATTTATAGTTTCTTTGTTTCAATGAACACCTACCCCCTTTAAAGGACTTTTAGGCTTATTGAAACTGCCTGTTACTCCTGTTGTTGTCTGTTTACCACCTATCCCCTCCTGAATTGTATTATTCTTCTCTATCTATTCCTCCAGAGTGGCAAATGAGTTGCTCACAGGTGTGGAAACTTCTTTCTGCACTACTAATCTTGGCCTTTGCAGACTAATTTGCTCTGGTTTCCTCCGTTCTTGTTTTTGCTTATCAATATGTTCTTTATCATTCACTGGTTTTCACTCTTTATTTGCTTGTACCACTTGTGACTTCTGTTGTAATCTCCTACATTGTTCTTGGTGTGTCCAAAGTTCTTACAATGGTTACAAAGTGTAGGCGTTCGCTCATATTCCACTGCTTGCTCTATTATTTGCCCCGTTTCATTTTCAAATAATACTGATTCAGAGTATGTTTTGTTCAGTGGAACTTCAACCATTACTCTGACATACTTAAGCTCTTCTTTCATTGTTTTTGCAGTATCTGCCTTCACAGGCTTCCCCACAAGTCCCCATTGATGGTCTTGCCATGGATGAGTGCTTCCATTCCAGTGGTATCACTCATTTTAAGACGTTTACACTTCGAGTTTTCTTTACACCTTACAATTGAGGAATTCCTCTCTTGCCAAAATTCCCTTGTTGAATCCTAATTCCTCATTGGCCTCTCCTTCCAGTCCACGACTTCTTCGCCATCCAGCCTTAGCTGAGAGAAGCTCCCATTCTAGAGAGTGAAAGTTATATTTTTGTGCCATTGCATTCTACTAGTGACTTTTATAAGACGTTGAAAAAAATACTGAACTGTACCGATACCGAAGAGAAATCGACGTGATTAAGACGGTTTAGAAAAGTCTAATTTTGGTTATACATAATAGAATAACAAAAAAAATGACATGGTATAAATTTTATAAAATAACCGGTCGAACTGAACCATTGATACCCCTAATTTAAACATACTTCCATATAATTCCTACATAACTTTTGATACACAAAATACTTCCAACTATTTCTTTCGTTAATATATACTACTATATTGTGGTTTCAATGCATTTATTACATATGTATTCAATTGTTAACATTCGAAATTAGTTGACAATTGTGAGAAAGTGTCCGTCTATAATCCAACGGGGCTGAGGGCCTTAAAAATACCGATTTTACGTGAAAATAGCATGGGGTAACTAGTTTTTAGATTGGTAATAAAAAAAAATAGTCAACATTTGCAAAGTCATTGAAAAATAGCTATTATTTTATATGAAGAGATAAAATTTGGACAAAAATACCTTAGTTGAAACATGAAAAGTTTCAGCATAATATGTTAGATTATGGAACTCGTGCGTATGAACTTCCAGCATATTATGTTGGAATCTTTCCGAATTTCTAAGGGTTTTTTGTTCGGTTTTTATCTTTACATGCATGAAAAGATGACTAAATTTCAATTACGTTTAAAACTATATCTATTTTTCAATTGCCGGTTGTAAATCGGGTTATTTCTGATTTTTTTTTCCCCCAATTTTAACCGGTTCAGGTGACAATATTTTGCAAATACAGATGTCTAATTGGCTATTCGACTTACAAAATATTTCAAACTCTTTACTTTTTTTGTGGGAGAGCGATTAGGGTTGGAGTGAACAAATAATGCCGGTTTCAACTCCTTATTGTAGTCAATTGCTAGTAATCCAAACATGTTACTGTTAGTAAAAAACAAAAAAAAAGTAATACAATATAACTAATGTGTAAGCTATGTCTGTCACTTTAATTTGCAAATCGTACTTTAATTCTAACGAAAACAAAACTACATATCTTCTGTTGTACCCTGTCACGTAATATCATATTAATTGATGTACCCTATGAGCCATATTTTAATTTTAATTAAAAAAAAAACTATATATCTTCTGTTGTACAATATTGCTTTATCAATTTTAGATTTTTTAGTAAATAGCTTCTTGGTTTAATTTCCTCCTTTTCACTAGTATCTTGGTTGACAAGAAATAGAGATACTTTAGGATAGAAATTTGCAGCTTATTAAAGGACTAACTAATTTGCGTTCAGTTTACATATACCTTCAGTAGCAATATAATGGCTTCTCAAGTTTTGGCTCGTAGATTTTCAACAAAACTTCATATAAAAAGTGGCTCTCTTTATTCTCCTTTTCCACTTTCACGCCTCAATCATCCCATAGATCAATCCTTGAGACCAAAAAACTCGGTACTAAGTTCCTTCTCTTCAATCTTCAATCGCAATTATAATTCAACGACCCCATATTTTTCCAATTCCACCAACATTATTAGCAAATCATGCATCAAATCATCCCACCCTTGGATGTTGTGCGAAAAAGTTAGATACTTTTCATCGTTCGAATCAGAAGATGATAAAAAGAAATTACTAGTTGATAATGATGATGAATTATCCAAATAGTTTTCATCAAAAGAAGGTAAAGAGTTTATTGATAAATTATCCAAGGGAAAATACGTTTCATCAGATCATCAAGAGTTTGTCGATCAATTACCAAAGGATTTCAATGATATTACCCCCGAAGATTTCTGCAAAGGAAGTAAGATTCTGGTAAAATCCCTGGCTAATGTGAGCAAAGAGTTAACTACTTTGGGATTTATTAGTATTGCTGTAGCGGCTGTGACCTCAAATAATATGCCTCAGATAACGATACCCTTTTTCATTACATACATATTATAGCTAATTTTGATAATTAATCCTAAAAAGTATTTCTGTGTTGCAGAGATTATTACATCAAGGGGTCCTTCCTCATATTTCAAAATAAAATTTTCCCTACCCTGCCCTGACCCACTAACTTTTAAAAATAAATTAGCCCAGCCCGGAAAAATTTCACAGACGTCCTATTTGGTCGTCCTCATTTAACCACTCACTTTTTTAAAAAGTTTTAACTTGTACCTATTTTTTAAACAACTTCAGGCCTTTTTCTCCTCCTCCTTCTTCTTCTTGACAGTGATTTTATATGGTGTTTGCGAACATATTTTAAGGTAGTTTATGATATTTTACAGTGGTGAGCTATTATGATGCTTTATTTTTTTACTATTGCTTAGGGTTTCTTCTTCTTCTTTTTCTTAATTGCAAAATGGGTTCTTTAAATTTATTGTTGTTTTGACAAATGGATGATTGGGGTTTGTTCCTGATGATGGTTGAAGGTTATGTTTCAAATTTGAGCTCATTTGGAGTAGAATTAGGTAATAAATTGTATATTGGATTGTTATAATTCGAAGAACAATCAATCATGATCCATAAAATCGTATATTGGATTGTTCCTCTCAGTCACTCATGACTCAACTCTCATCAATTAGCACTCACACTCAGCACTCACACTCAATAGGTACCTTATAAAAATCGTTGTGGCGTGCAGCCCGATCCATAAATATATAGTCGACTGCGCTCACTGGGCAGACTCCGGAGGGGCTCCTACAACCCATGCGCTATATCGCTGCGGCGTGCAGCCCGATCCATATACATATATATATCGCTGCGGCGTGCAGCCCGATCCATAAATATATAATCCTCACCACCAGGCCCTCGGCCTCTCTCAATCATCAACCTCACAATGAGGCCCTCGGCCTCTCTTAGTCATCAACCTATCAATAAAAACATAACATGACTGAGCACAGATCTTAAGTCAAAACAGTAAGGGAATAATAAGAAAAAGCTCCTAAGGGTCCAAACAACTTGGCATGAGGTCCAAATATGGCATTCAGCCCAAGACATAGTAATATTCTCCAAAAACATAAGTGTATCAAATAGTTTTCAGTCAAATACGTAACTTAAGAGTCACTACGGGGCGGACCAAGTCACTATCCCCAACGGTGCACGCCCCCACGCTCGTCATCTAGCTTGTCGTCACCTCAAAATAGTGAAACGAAGTAAAGTTCGGGGTTTCATACCCTCAGGACAGTATTTACAATCACTACTTACCTCAAATCGGACGAGAATCTACTCCAAAACGCCCTTGCCTCTCGACTCGGCCTCAAATTGTCCCGAATCTATCCAAAATCAGAATCATAAAATCAATACAAGCCAAAGGGACGAAGCCCATGCGAAAATTATCAAATTAAACTCAAAATTCCGAAATTGGCCAAATCCGACCCCTGGGTCCACGTCTCGGAATCCGATAAAAAATCACACAACTAGAATCCTTATCCTCTCAAGAATCTATACATACCAAAATCATCAAAATCGGACCTCAAATTACCCCTCAAATCCCTAATTTTAACTCTCCAATTTCAAGCCCTAATTTTCCAATTTTTCACCCTTAATCTCTTAAATTTCCATGTTTAATCAACTGAAATTCACCATAGGTATGAGTATTAAGTTCAAAAACTTTACCTCAACAAGAATCCCCTTGATTTCCTCTTCAAAACCCTCCAAAAGCTCCAATCCCGTCTCAAAAATGGTGGAAATGGGCAAAAATTCGCGAAGGGATGATTATATAGTTTCTGCTCAGGCATTTCCGCACCTGCGGCCTAAATCTTGCTTCTATGGTCCTTGCCGCTTATGCGGTCTACTTCCCACTTCTGCGGCTCACACCTGCGGTCCCCAATCCGCAGGTGCGATTATGACAGGAACAACAGCTGAAGCTGCTCACTTTCAAGGCCAAACTTTCTGACAACCTTCTGAACTCATCCCGAGTTCCCCGGGACCTCAACCAAAAATACGAACAAGTCACATATCATCATTCAAACTCATACCAACACTCGAAACACTCAAAACAACATCGAAACACCAAATCACTCTCGGGTTGACGCCTAAGGATTTCTAAACTTCCGAATTCTGCAAACGATGCCAAAACCTATCAAACTTCGTCTGAAGGACATGAAATTTTGCACACACGTCAAAAGTGACAACTGGACCTACTTCAATTTCTGGAGTTCCATTTCGACCCCGATATCAAGATTTTCACTGCCGACCGGAAAACGCCAAATTTCCAATTTCGTCAATTCAAGCCTAAATCTACCACGGACCACCAAAATATATTCCGAACACGCTCCTAAGTCCAAATCATCCGACGGAGCTAACCAAATCATAAAAATCCAAATCCGATATCGATTACTAAAAAGTCAAGACTTGGTCAAACCTTTCAAATTTAAAGCTTCAAGCTGAGAATCATTCTTCCATATTTATTCTGATTAACCTTAAAACCAAACCGACGATTTACATAAGTTATAATACATCATACGGGGCTATTCATGCTCGAGAATTGGCGAGCAAAATGCAAATTCTCCAAACGATCGGCCGGGTCGTTACAAACATGGTGATTTCTATCACCCAAAAGGACAGTAGAGGGATACACATGTCTCTCTACTGTCCCTAACTATATTTATATCAAAATAAGTTTACAAAAAAATTGCTCTTCTCATATTTTGTTCTAATACTAGGCATTTGCCATTTATCCATGATGAATGGGACTTTAGCTTCTTTTGGTAGTTGTTCGAAGGATTGGCAGATCAATCTCGTACTGGAAATGGAGGCAATTTTAGCTAAAGCATTGGCTACTTGGTTGCCTTCTCTATAACAGTGTTGGGCCATCGAATTTGCATCTTGGACCACTTTTGTAATTCTATCCACCGCCATCTTTAGTTTCATGTTCTTGTTTCCTTTTTGATTGATCATGTTAACTATGATAGTTGAATCGAGTTCGAGAACAAAATTAGTGAAACCTAACTAGTTGCACCATTTTCCTCCGAACTCTGTAGCTAAAGCTTCAGCCATGTTGTGGCTATCACAATTAACCGACATTGCAAAGGCCATGATACAATTACCATCCCCATCTCTGATTATTCCTCCAATGCCAGTTTTCCCGCTTTCCTTTATGTAACTACCATCTGTGTTAACTTTGACATTTTCATATAATGGAGGATGCCATTGAACTTGCTTCCACATTTGGACAGGCTTCAGCTTTTCAATTCTGCAACGTAGGGTAGGTCAGTGTTGTTGGACCTCTCCATTTGGCATTAATTTGGATATTATGGAGTTGATGTTCCATATAATTTGACGTTTCATGCCGCTGAGTTGGAATTTCTTCTGCATGCCATATCTACATGAGCTTCTTTGTTTCCAAATCTCCCAGCATATAACAGTTGATGCAACTTGTAGGATCAGGCCATGGATTTTATTCTTTGTTTTTTCATCCCACCAATTCTTGAAACTCGTCGGAATAGGGGCTTTGGATGCATAATTCCCAATGGGCGGCCTATTTCCTTCCATATGTGTATAGCAGCTTCGCTTTCCACAAAAACATGTTGCATAGATTCCACATACGGGACACTACAACAAGCACATCTCAAAGCTATATTAGTACCAAATCTACTAATCATGTCATCAAAAAGCAATTTTCTTTTCATAATTCTCCAAATTAGGAAAGACATTTTAAAAGGAATAGAGTAATTCCAAACTTTCTTTAAAAAATGGTTTTTCTGTTTTTTTTATCTAATTAGATGCCAAGTAGTTTTGTTTGAAAAATTACCATCATCTGATAAGGTTCAAATAGGGAAGTCATCTTCTATATCCTTACCTATATCAATTTTACAAATGGAATCAGTGATATGAGAAGGAAGAACCTGGTTTAACCTGTTGATGTCTCATTGTCCATTTTGAAGGAATTCCTTAACTTGGGGTTTGACCGATTTTCTGATACCTTGAACCTGGTGAGCTATAGGGCCTTCACTAGTCCAATTATCCCACCAGAAGGTGGATGAACCATTTTGTATGTTCCATTTAATGTGAATTTCAACTTTGCTCCTGGTTTTCAAAAGGTTTTTCCAACTGTGGGAATCTGCCGAGGTAAGGATTTTACTCACCGGGTGAGATCTTTTACAATACTTGGCTCTGAGAAAGGTGGCCCACAGAGAATTCTGCGTCCTAAACCTCCACCATCTTTTAATACTAAATGTTTCGATCACATCTTGCATCTTCCTTATGCCAATGCCACCTTTGTCTTTGGGAAGACACATATTATGCCAAGAACTACAGTGATATTTGTTTGTCCTATTGGTAGATCCCCAAAAGAAGCTTTCAAAGTATTTTTCCATGAGAGTAATTGCACCTTTGGGGGGGCCAATGGCAGACAGAGTGTAAGTGAGGAGTGATTGCAGGACATGCTTGATCAAAGTGATTTTTCCCCCTGGAGACAAAATCTTACGTTGCCATCCATCGAGCCTTTTAACAATCTTAGCTAACATTCCTTCAAAAATGGCAGTGTTTTTCCTTTCATGATAGATAGGGCACCCCAAGTAATTGAAAAGGAAACTTTTTATCCATGAACCTTGATGCTTGCCTAATTCTATTGATCCTGAAAACAGAGGTGTTAGGAGAAGTAATGAAGTAACTCTTGTCATTGTTGACTATTTGCCCCGAAGTCTTTTCATACAACCTGATTTGATTCTTGATAAGTTTGATGGATTTCTTGTTTTCCCCGCAGAATATGACAACGTCGTCAGCATATGCTAAGTGATTGATCTTGGGACCTCTGTTGTTCATGCTGAAAGGAGTGAAGTTTTCGTAATCATAAAGGTTATTCAAGGATCTGGTCAGCACTTCAGCTCCAATGATAAACAAAGAAGGAGAGAGAGTATCTCCTTGTTTCAGACCGTGGGAGGAAGTAAAGATACTTTTCCTATTTCCTTTTTGTCTCACAACTTTGTGAAGCCAAAATTTTGTGGACCCAAATGTGTATGATATGGATCCACAAATGTGTGAGATAAAAAGAGGTCTCACACAACTAATGTCAGTTGTGTGAGGCACACCATAAAATCATTCCTTGCAAAAAAATTCCAACTCCTATTCAAATTTGATTGATGATTGTATGCCACTATTATCTGAAGCTGGAAGTTAGCGGATGTATTGACAAAAAATAGAACCTTAAATATTAATTTTGATAACTGAACTACCTATCCTAACTACCCACCTTATATATTTGTCACTTTGATTTGCAAATCATAGATTTAATTCTAAATGAAGAAAACTTCGTAGGTCCTAGAGCATTACAAAAGTAAATGTACGTAAATAAATAGTTTGACCAAAGGAACAATGCCATAATAGAAAATAATTTTTCTGCTACAAGAAACTCAGCCCACGGATGAGCCATAAGTTTTCATTATTAATATATCTCTACATTTTCTGTTGTACAATATTTCTTTATGAATCTTTTAATTACTTTTTCAGTAAAAGAGTTAATTGGATTTCCATTTTTTCACTAGTATTGGTATATATCTTGATTGACAAGAAATAGAGATCTATCTTTTAGTATTGAAACCGTAGATGTTAAAAGACTAGCTAGGACTTTTGTATAGGTTAAAATCTTTATGCAAATATAGGAAAAATGGCTTCTCCAACTGTTGCTCGTAGATTTTCAGCCAAACTTCGTAGAAGTTCATCTTTTTATTCTTCTTGTCCACTTTCATATATGCCTCAATCAATCATCCCACAGATCATTGTTTAAGCCCAGAAAACTCAGTAATTATAAGTTCCTTCTCTTCAACGTTCAATCGCAATTATAATTTTTTAGTCAAACCCCTTTAAATCCTTTCATGTGGATTCTTATTTCAATAGTAGCACGTTCATATTTTCTAGCACGGAAAATTAGTCATGAGAACAACCATTGGAAGTTGTATGAAAAAGTTAGATACACTTTTTATCATCTGAATCAGAAGACGACAAAAAGAAGTTAGTCGAGGATGATGAATTTGTCCAAAAAGGAACGATACTTTTCATCAGACGAAGGTAAAAATTTCTTGATCAATTTTCCAAGGGAAAATTTACTAATGCATAATAAGGTGCAGATTCAGACTCTCCAGGAATTGAAGAAGTCGGTCGTTTTTCAATTCCTTAAATCCTTGGAAATCACTTCACTATTCAACACTATGAGGTTTGAATAGTCATCCCTCAGAAAGAGAGAGAGAGAGAGTAAAACGCCCAAATTAAGATCATCATTAAATTGCTATAAGCTCTTAATCACCCTTGACAGACATGTATACTCTCGTTCTGCAAGGTATAAAGGATATGGGGATCTGACTTTGGTTATTGGTCAATTTAGAGAATTACTTAATTTGATTTTAACATAATATTTACTGAGAACGACCATGAAGACTTGGGAATGTAGAGCACGTCTGTTTTGGATATCTGTCGTGTCGAGAGCTACATTAAGCCAGGGAGAACCTTAGGCTATGAACATAGGCGGACCCAGGATTTTAAGATCGCTATTGGCGGTACATAAACTATATAGAAGTCTGAAATATTTATTTGTATTGGGCTTAGCAGCCCGCATTCATTTTCTTATTCACACGTAATCCTTCGGGTCGGCCCATAGATTAACATTAGTTCTTTACACTTTTACCCTTGTTCTAGAACCTTCAGTAGTTAAGGAGTTCATTTTACACAGATGAATAAAAACTTCAGTTGTTCGTTCCTCTTTGTGCTCTCATTTCTCAAGCCCTAATATACAATTTCTTCTTTAATTTCTGCTATAAATCGAAACTTCACATGGTATCAGAGCCGGGAATATTGTAGATCTTCATCTCTCGAGTCGATCGATGGTACTCTCGTCCAATTCCGTCCAGGTCTGATTTTGCCGGGATTCACTCACATCGTCGATTCCTCGGTTTCCGGCGAAGATTTGTTGGTTTCATAGTGGTTTCTTTTAATTTGTTGCGGTTTCACTCCGATTGATAGTCTATTTTGTCGAGATTCTCCGGTTTAAGAGAAGGTTAGAAACGAGGGTTTGTGACTCTACCTAGTCCGGTGTATTGTTCTCGTCGATGCCGTCGTGTATTTATTTCAAGGCCGTTTTCTCCGGTTGCGAAGAAGGCTGGTAAACGCGTTTTATTTTCAATACTGCTTCCGCTAGTACTTGCATGTGTAGAGTTTAATGAGTATACTATGTTGGTTAATGAGCATTGTTGATTGAAGTTAAATTCTGTGGTATATTCTGCTGATTTCTGTGGTATATTTCTACTAGCGTTGCTCCATCTAGTTTTAATCATGACTAACGGGTCTAGTAGTACTACTGCTGATTCTGAATTTACACTACGTGCTTCTAGTCCGTTATTCCTTCATTCATCTGATAAACTTGGGATGTCCTTAGTTGTTGTTCCCTTTTCTAGTTGTGGCTTTGGTGGGTGGAGAAGGAGCATTAATGCATTATTGTATCCTTGTCGGCTAGGAATAAAATTGCTTTCATTGATAGTAGTTTTCCCAAGCCGACTGTTGGTTTCCCTGAGTCTAAACAGTGGGACAGGTGTAACAACATGGTTATATCCTGGCTAACCAGCTCACTCACACCTAAGATTGCTGAGAGTGTGCAATATTCTGATACTACCGAAAGCATTTGAAAATAGTTGAACAATAGGTATGGAACTATTAATGGAACAAAGAAATTTGAAATAAAAAAAGAATTGGCTTCCACATGTCAGGGACCTTTTGATATAGCTTCTTATTTCAACAAGTTAAAGAAATTGTGGGATGAATTGGGGACTATGGGTCCAAATCATGCAAATACATGCATTTGTGCTACAAAGGAGGGTTTGTTGAAGGAAGATGAAGAAAATAAAATTCACTAATTCTTAATGGGCCTGAATGAAACTTATATAACTGTCAAAAGCAACATCCTCATGATGAATCCACTCCCTTCACTTGATATTATGTATAACATTCTTCTACAAGATGAAAAGCAGAGACAAGTGACTCCTAATACTCATTTTACACATGACCTAGTGTCTTTCAATACAAATACAACTACTCCTACTACGTTTCCTCCTCATTTTCAGTCCTACTAGGTTTCCTGCAACAATCCAGTCTTGTTGATTCCAATCCTCAACCCAACTTTGTGGGGTCTGCTAACTTTGATGGTAGTAATCCTTCTTTGCCTGAGTTTAATGGTGTTGCTGCTTATTCTTCTTGCATGTTAACTAGTTTAGCTAGAAGTGTTTTGATAGTAGATTCTGGAGCAACTGATCACATGACCTCTGCTAAAGAACTTCTTTTTGATATTACTCCACTTCCTGTTCCTTACTTGGTCACTCTACCTAATGGATACAAAGTAAAAGTCACATGCACATGGTCACTCACTCTGAATTCTTCATTTGTCTTGCACCAAGTGCTTTACATACCTACTTTCAAGCACAATCTCATCTCTGTGCATAGGCTGATTCAACAGTTTCATAGTATAATCATTTTCACTTCTTGTTCCTGCTTGATACAGGACCTTTCCAGGAAAAAGCTTCTGGTTCTTGGTAGACTGAACCAAGGGCTATACAAACTTCATCACCTTCCCACGTCATCCCCTTCTTGTTCTGTTTTCAATAATGTTGTGCAGAATGTATCTTGCTATACTCTGAATAATGATTTGCAGACTCTGAATCCTTCATCTTTGAATACTTCTATATGTAGTCTAAATGAAAGTGTCGTTCCCTTTGTTCCTTCTATTCATTCTGTACAACATGTGAATAATCTTGATATGATTTGGAATAACAGAATGGGACATCTTCATTTTGCAAAATTGAAATGTATACCTTCTGTTTCTTCTGATTTGTCTACTAAATAGTCTTTTATTTGTTATATCTGTCCTTTGGCCAAACAAGCTAGATTGTCTTTTCCTAATAGTACATCCAGCTCTACTTTTCTGTTTCAACTTATTCACATTGATACATGGGGGCCTTACCATACCTAAACTTATTCTGGTGCTAAATATTTTTTGACAATTATAGATGACTTTAGTAGGGCAACTTGGATACATTTAATGAGTTCCAAGAGCAATGCCTTTACTTAAAGCCTTTATTGCCATGGTCAAAACACAATTTAATCTTTCTGTACAAACAATCGGAAGTGATAATGCCTTGGAGCTTGGTTCTTCAAACTTAGCCTGCCAATTCTTTTCTGATAATGGGATCCTACACCAAACTACATGCTCGCATACACCATAACAAAATGGGGTTGTTGAAAGAAAATATAGACACTTATTGGAAACATCAAGAGCTATTGTTCCAATCCAAACTTCGAACAAAATTTTAGGGGGACTGTGTTTTAACAACCACTAATTTTATAAATAGATTTCCTTCCTCTGTTTTATCTAACAAATCCCCATTTGAAGTTCTTTATGGCAAAGCACCCTATTATAGTCATTTAAAAACTTTTGGTTGCCTTTGTTATGCAAGTGTACCCAAATGTCATAGGGATAAATTTCAACTTAGGGTTGTCTCTTGTGTCTTTATTGGTTATCCTTTGGCAAAAAAAAGGAACAAGCTTCACAACCTTAAAAATAAGTCTATTTTTGTCTCGAGAGATATCCTTTTCCATGAGTCTATTTTTTCCCTCAATCTCAATTCTCCTTCCTTTTCCTCTCCTTCCTCTCTTTCTCCTCCTGGTTTCCCTCCTTATTTTGATGAATATACTTCTAATTTTTCCTCTACTCATCCTCCTTCTCCTTATTTTTCCCTTGCACTTCCATCTGTTACTTTTTCTCCTACTTTTATTTCACCAGCTCTTGTTTCCCCTCTACCTGCAGTTAGAAAGTCTACTAGAAGTCATCACTTCCATTCTCATCTTCAAAACTATGTAGTTCAACTTCTCCCTTCTATTTCCTGCTCCTCTACTACCTCCACTTCTGCTGCTCAACCTACACCAGTTGAGCCTCACTCTTATGCTCAGGCTACTGCAAATCCAGCTTAGCAGGAAGCCATGATGAAAGAGTTTGTGGCATTGGATGCTAATGGGACTTGGAATATTGTGGAATTACCCAAAGGTAAAAAAAACCAATTGGTTGTAAATAGGTATACAAAATCAAATATAAAGCTGATGATAGTGTGAAAAGATACAAAGCTAGGCTAGTCATAAGGAAAGATATACAAATAGAGGGTATTGACTTTTATGAAACCTTTTCTACTTGTAGTCAAAATATGTACTATTAGATGTCCTACAGCTTATGAAGTTAAACAGAAATGGTCGTTGTTCCAATTGGATGTCAATAATACCTTTTGCATGGTGGTTTGGATGAAGAAGTGTACATGAAACTTCCTCAGGGGTTGTATGTTGCTTTTGAATCTCCTGTTCATATTTTGGTATGTAAGTTGAATAAGTCTTTGTATGGTTTGCGACAGGCTTCTCGACAATGGTATGCTAAGTTGTCACATGCCCTTTGCTCTAGAGGTTATATCCATTCTTTAAATGATTACTCCCTAATTATGAAAAAATCACCTCAGTCTACTGTGTTTCTCGCTGCATATGTAGATGATATCATTCTAACATGGGATGATATGTTTGAAATTGCTACCTTGAAAAGTTTTCTGGATGACCAATTTCGAATAAAGGATCTCGGGCTTCTCCAATATTTCTTGGGTATTCAGATTCATTATCATTCTTCTGGTGTTCTATTGCATCAACAAAAGTTTATTACTGATTTACTTGTTTATTTTGACTGTTTTGTTGTGTCTTCTGTTGTATGCCCATTGAATTTGAATGTTAAGTTTCACTTTGATGGTGGTGACCCTCTTCCCAGACCTTATACATATCACAGCCTAATAGGGAAACTTAACTTTCTTACCATACTTGCCCTGATATATGCTTTGATGTCCAACACCTTAGTCAATTTCTCCAAACACCTAGAGTCCCTCGCATGGCTGCTGCTTTACATGCCTTACGATACTTAAAGGGGACTTCTGATGTTGGTCTTTTTCTTAATGATTCTGTTGATTGTTCTTTAGTTGGCTATTGAGATAGTGATTAGGCTACATGCTCTGATTCTCGCCGCTCTGTTAGTAGTTTTTGTGTGTTCTTGGGTGGTGGTCTTATTAGTTGGAAGTTCAAGAAACAACTGATGGTCTCTTTATCCTCCGCTGAGGCTGAATATAGGGCCATGAGCAAAGTTGTTGCTGAGCTATCTTGACTGGTCTGTTTGTTGTCTGACTTGGGCTTGCAAGCCTCTACTCCTCTCCCTATTTTCTGCGACAATCAAGCTGCCATTCACATAGCCAAGAACCCTGTTTTTCACGAGCACACCAAACATATAGAGGTTGATTGTCATTTTATCCGGACCAAGTTAACTGATGGTTTGATCTTTTTACATCATGTTTCTACTACTTCCCAATTGGCTGACATTTTTACCAAGTGCTTGACTGGTAGGGTTCATCATTCTCTGGCTGCCAAGTTGGGTGTGTGCCCACCCTCCAACTTGAGAGGGGGGAGTATTGGCGTTACATTGACTATGCAGAAATCTGAAATGTATTTATTTGTATTGGCTTAGCAGCCCACATTCATTTTCTTATTCACATGTAATTTGCCGGGTCGGTTCACAGATTAGCATTAGTTCTTTACACTTTTGCCCTTGTATATAAATATTGACTCTAGAACCTTCAGTAGTTAAGGAGTTCATTTTACACATGAATAAAACTTCAGTTGTTCGTTCCTCTTTGTGCTTTCATTTCTCAAGCCCTAATAGACAATTTCTTCTTTAATTTCTGCTACATATCGAAACATCACAAGGGTGCACTTTTTGATTTAGCCAAAATCTATTTTGTATATAGGGTGTCCACTGTTAACATCTCATTATTTTCTAAGAATATATACATGTATATATGGAAGTTTTGCCGAATTTTACTGGTGTTCGTGACCCCTCTACCTGTATATATGGAAGTTTTGCCGAATTTTACTGGTGTTCGTGACCCCTCTACCTTATGTATAGGTCCGCCTCTAGTTAGGGATTAATCAATTCCAATTAAACATTGTGAATATAGTTTATCGTTTTAAGAACAACTTCTTAATCCTATTGCGTAACATAAGTTGATCTAATTTCCAGCTCCAACTTCGTGCACATAATGGTATTTGATTAAGAGTAAAGCTTATTGGTATAACCTTTTGGAGTGGAAAAATAATATTCCTTGAGTAATTTCACAGATATTCGTTCAATTTTTATTTTATTGCACTCTCAAAATACGTTTTTGAATATGTAGTTTGACACAATATCAAGCTATTTAAAATTTAATACTAGTTATAACTTAGATGAAATAAATGTGTAAAATATGCATGCTAGTTTTAAAAAATGGAATAATTTATATAACTAGGTCTGCCCGATGTTATGTTTATTTTTTTTGGAGATTGAACTTCATTTTCTTGATTCCGTATATTGGTTAAGATTTCACTTTACTCCATGTACGTAGTTTGAAAATTAACATCTTCCTCCAAATGTTGTACCTCTAGTCCATATTATTTGTGCTTTAAGATTTTTGCATGTCCCTTTTAAAATATCATATTATTTGTCCATATTATTAGTTGTCATAATTATAACAGTATATGTGTAATGACCATTTCTCTTTCCTTAGCGTCTCACTTATTTTATACACAAGTACTCAACTAATTAAGGATTCAACTCCTCTCCATTTCCCCAAGTTCTTACTTGGATGAAAGACACATGTATCATTTTAAGATCAATGGCTTAGATTTAATTAGCTAAAGTTAAACATTAGCCATGATTAGATAGTTATTGATATTTTATATATTTGCTCCCAAAAGATTTGCTAATCCCATAATTCTAGCTACTGATTTTTTTTCCTTATATTATTACCACTGTATCTCAAATACTCATGATATTACAGTAAATTAACAAAATTCGAGTAAATAAAATAAAAAGAATTTTAAGTTTAAGCAATTAAAATTAGGCGATCAACAGATCTCAAAGCATTCGAATTCACATCATTCTTTATTTCTTTCTTTCTACATGCCTCTGTTCATCTTCTCGACTTTCTCATGTTCAATCAATTCTAGCAATGTATTTTCAAAATATTCATATTCATGTTCTGAAATAAGTTCCATCCCAAGATTCACGGGCACAAAGGAATGGGAAATATCCGTATGTTCGTTTTGGGACGTCATATCCACAAATCAACCATTGAAAAGGAGAAAGTAATCATAATACATAACTTGGAAATATATTGCAACTTAAACTTTTAAAGGGATTAACACGGTGATAAAAACTTTTGGGATATTTTTTGGCGTCAGAACATGAATTTTTTTTTTTTTTTGATGAAATTAAAGTATCGGAATTTTTAAAAATTATATATTGACTATCTGTTATTCTGACCATGATTAATGCCTAGTTCTAATTAATTAAATCTAAGCCATTGATCTTAAAATGTTATATGTGCCTTCAATCCAAGTAAGAACTTGGGAAAATGGAGATATTAGAAAATTGAGAGGAGTTGAATCCACTATTTAGAACAACAGAGGTAGATTTGGAGAAATGGCAATAAATGACTTCTTGTTTAATTTTTTTTTAAATCACAAATATTTTACAATAAATTTAATTTCTCAAAACGATTAATATGTAAGACGTGATAGAATATCTTTATTATATTAATGTTACATAAATGTTTTTTAATAGTATATATTTTTCTTATTGACTTCACTTTAATACTTTATAAGTGTGTAAAAGGAAGGTGAATGATAAAAATTGTAGGAAGTATATATACATGTGACTAATTACCTACTTCTTGATCCGAGTACGTTTACGCCATCCTTCTCCTAAATTGATACTCCCTGCCAAGGATGTTAATGGATATTTAAAAATTAAATATACTGACCAAATCATACCATATTAAACTGATTTTTAAGTTTCTTTTAATAAATCTGTAAGTTTTTATATAAATATATAATTGTACCGATAAATAGGTAGATTTTTTATTTTATGAAAATAAATCGAAAAAATACTAAACATTATCGAATAAATTTACAATGTGAAAAATACATTTATATGTTAACTATAAAAATAATAAAGCATTAGATTTTTTCTTGGGCCTTGGAATTATGAAACAGTTACAAGTCAACCAGTAATTAAACACAAAATCCTAATTCTTAAGCCTATTATGCTACTTCTATTGAAACTAAATTATTTTCAGTATATTCACTAGTAAGATAAAAGGTATTGTAGCGATTAGCAGTAGCAACCTACAATGTATTGAATGTATTTCATTTCGTATGAATTAGATTTATAATCTTCTATAGACTTTATTCTTGAATCTCAATTTGGTTAATATCTTTTCGCTCGTGTGATTTATATTTTCTTTGTATTTGTTTAATTTTGTTTACGTTGCTGTAAAATATTTGATGGATCTATATTCTAGCCATCTTTCATATTTTCTTAATTCATCAACTTTTAAACTGTAAGAATATCTAGAGAGTTTTGCTAAGTCATATAAAAGTACGTATGTTATTGCATTCTACTTCTACTAGTGACTTTTACATGACATTTAAAAAAATACCAACAATTTACTGAATCGTACAGATACCGAAGAGAAACCGACATAATTGGAATGGTTTCGAAAAGTCAAATTTTGGTTATATATAATAGAATAACCGAAAAATTGGTATGGTACAAAATTTATAAAATAACCGGCCGAACCAAACCATTGACACCCCTACTCCCTACGGTTTATTTTAATTGATTTTTGACTTTTTTTTTGCTCCACAATATTTAATTTTTTCCATATATCAAGAATGAATTAATTTCTTTTTCAAAGTTGTCATTAGAATAAAGAGTTTAGGATTATTTGTTGTATTTTTAATAAACAAATTAAGGTTAATATTGTTAATTTTATTATTAATTAATACTAAAATATAAATTTCTTAATGTGTAAAAATAATTTAAAAAAATTAATTAAAGTGGACAGAAAGGATTAAAAGGAAAGAAGTTCAATATGCAAGTTTCTGAAGGACTCTAACATGAGATAACTAGGGTGAACAATCCCATTGACTACAATACAAAACCTTTGAGTAGAGAAAAGGGGCAATTCGATACATAAGGTATGCAACACTGAGGAAGGTTCTTAGAAGGACCGCATGCTAAGAGGTATGATGTAGATTACTTATACCTAGGAGTGGCAAACGGGCGGGTCGGTCGGATATGGTTCGGGTTGAAAACGATTAATAAAAAAACGGGTAAATTATCCAACTCGACCCATATTTAACGGATAAAAAATGGGTTAACCAGCGGATAATATGAGTAACCATATTATCCATGACTTCTGACATATGATCACTTTTGGGAGAATTCTTAGTCTCCCTAACTTGAGGAATCCTCAATTTGAGGCTTTACAAATGTAAAAGTTAGACCCATTGGTTATCTATTGGTTATCCATTGGTTATCCATTTTTTAAATGGATAATATGGTTCTTATCCATATTTGACCCGTTTTTAAATAGTTCATTATCCAACCCATTTTTTAATGGATAATATAGGTGGTTAATTGTTTTCTTTGAACCATTTTGCCTAGGGTGGGCATTCGGTACTTCGGTTCGTTATTAAGAATTTCGGTTCGATATTTCGGTATTCGGTTTATCAATTGTGTATACCAAATACCGTACCAAAGTAATTCGGTATGGTTCGGTAAATCTTAGTTTGGTTCGGTACGATTTTGGTACGGTTTCAGTTTGATACATATAAATTTGTCACGTAGTCTTAGCAAGTCGAAATGAAATTGAAGTGCATTCCTAATTAAGGAAAATCTTTCCTTTCATTTCTCGTAAGTAATGCTGCTATTATACACTTGAGACATTGTGAAAGGAATCGAAGGACCTACTGGCTAAAACTAGTAAAAGAAAAGATAATGACTAATTGTAATTGTAATAAGAATATGCAAGGAAAGATTCTGACTAAAAGAAAAATCTTTCCGGAATGAATCAACTGTAGAGGCATCAGCATTCAGCACCAATAAGCCAAACATGGACTGTAAAATCATACTGAACTATGAGCAGCAACCCAGCAGCAGAAATTTTAATTCAAACTTACACTTTACGCAGATGCATCATGCAACCACTAATGAGTAGCAGCAGCATTAAACACAATGCAACAAAAACACATAGACAAACCTGCCAAACAGAATTCAAGTTTACACTTTAAGTAATAACAACTAAAGTGTCACAGGCTCACAAGTCACAGCAACAACATTATGCAAAGTTTGCAAACCAACTGGCTACTGCCATTCCGCACAACATAAAGTTGTAAGTTTAACTAATAAGAAGGCAAGTAGCAACAAAATCAACTTAGGCTTGAATACGGATTTCTGGAAGTGTTCCCAAACATGAGAGCGTACTTTAGGAGCACGGGGCATGATTGAACTTGAACCTAAAAAAGAAAAGAAAATCACAAGTTAGAATATTATTTTTTAATGGTAAAAGAACAAAACTACAAAAGTATATCACCAAACAAATAGAGTAGTAAACTCACCACTCAAGTTGCAACTATACATCAAAGTGATCAAATAATGGTAGTAGTGCTTCCATTATTTTCCATAGCTAAAGATAATTCAACCAAATATGTCATATAAATAAACAAGTGTAATATATTATTTTGAACTAAAATACACAAAAAAATTAAAGCTTACCAAGCTCAAGTTCCTCAAGATACTCCAAGTCTTCTTCAACACTAATAGGATTCTTCTCTTCTCTAAACCAATCTTGAACACAAATAAGAGCTTGCTCCCATTTAGGAGTCAATGAACTCCTAAATGAATCAAGAATATGACCACCGGTGCTAAACACACATTCCGACGCCACACTAGAAATTGGAATGGCCAACACATCACGAGCCAACTCTGAAAGAATAGGAAATCTAGAAGCATGTGTTATCTATACAAAATTAAAATAAATACAAACAGTCAAACACAAATTGAGACTGGAGTTGGGTTTAGATCTTTTTACAAACAGTCAAACACAAATTAAAACAAATACAGACAGTCAAACAATCACACAAACAATCTGCTATAATCGCTCTCCCTCTTATTAATCCTAATAAAATATTTACTTTTCTCTAATTTGTAAATTTAAAGAATTTTGGAAGCATCAAGATTCGAGTGTGTGTCACAGATTTTAATTTATTTAGTGCTAATGTAACCCCAAAAATGACAACGTTATTCTCGTGAATATATGCACCTCCATCTTTTTAGTTATTATATCAATTAATGTTTCCTTAATTTTTCTAAAAGAAATCACAGGACTTACATGTTGTAAATCATGAGGTATAACCATTTCAGATACACACTTGTTTATCACATAGCTTAGCTTTTAGGCTTATCTAAAAGGATCAACACAAGAAAATAAACTATTGGTTACAAAATACAAAGTTATAAACTGAAGATTGAAGAATGAGAAAGTTGTAAACCTGTTGAAGATTGAAGAATGAAGGTAAAAAAATGAGGAAACAAGAAGTCACGCTTGAGAGTCGTCGGCGTCGAGGTCGTGAAGTCGTTTTGCAGTTGCAGTACTCGCAGTCGCACACTCGCACTCGCAACCACAAGGTCACACAACCGATCTATTCTCTCACTTAATTGAGAGAAACCTAATTTTAAATCCAGTCCTTAGAAACAAGGGAAAGAGATGGACTTGGGCAATTGGGTTTAGTCTTGAGTTACTGGGCTAGAAATAAACTTAAAATTTTGGGCTGGAAGCACATATATAAATTCGGTATACCGAATTATCAATGTCTTAATACCGAGAATCGCACCCTTATACCAAAATACCGAAAATTATACTGAAATACCGAAAAAATCGAAACTGAAATACCAAACTAATTCGGTCCGGTGCGGAATTTGGTTTTTCGGATTTTATGCTCACCCCTAATTTTGCCACCCCTACTTATACCAAATGCAAGTATTAGTGATTATTTTCACGGTTTGAACCCTTGACTTATAAATTATACGGAGATACCTCCGTTACTATATGCTCCCCTTCAAAACCTTGAGAAAAGTGTGTGAGAATTAAATTAGTGAACAAAAAGAGAAGAAAAAGAAGGAAAAAAAGAAAATAAAGAATGATGGAGGAAAAAGAATCACAAAGTCAAAACAATCATAAAGATATACACATATGAAAGGGTGTTGGGAACTTTTAATGGTGTATTTAGGGCACATCGTTGCAGATGAGTCCTTCTAAGCAAATAAAAATACTTGAGAACCCTATGCTAATATTGATTCCTTTCACTACGCCAACAACAACAAAAATCACCATTATTATTTATTTTATTTGTTTTTTTAAGCCGAGGGTCTTTCGAAAACAGCCTCTTTATTCCTCGGGGTAGGGGTAAGGTCTGCGTACACACTATCCTGTCCAGACTCCACTAATAAGATTTTGTTGGGTCGTCGTTGTTGTTGTTGTTATTTACTTTATTTACTCTTCTTACTTTCTCTCATTTGAATTTTTGGAACCTTTCGTCTAGTCCCCCCCCCCCCTAAAAAAAGCCAAAATATTGAATTGTATATCCCAAAAAGACTGCCAAATAAAGAATATTATTATAGAATAGAATAATATTTGAGCAAATTATGTTATATACCTATTCTATCCAAAAATATTACCCGGCTTTATCCATTCTAGAAATAATTACAATACATACCTATGCAATCAAAAATAATAACCTGGCCATCTATCCTCCAATTTTTGTTTTCTCTGCAGCTAACTTTTCTCCTCCCTTTTTCTTTCATCCCCTATCTTTTTTTCCTCTCTTTATCTTTCTTCTCTTTCTGACGTTGCCAGTATCCCTATATTTTCTAAGTAGATGTATGATCTATCCACCTTTCCTTTCATGTCTTTACCATCCATCCCAGGGGGAAAAAAGGCTAACAAAAAAATCTAACAAAAAATAATAAAAATTTCTAAGGTTTTAGTCTGCCACAAAATTATAAGGTTGTATAGGTAGTCATCATTTGTAACGATCCAACTGATTGTTTCATGTATTTGCTCCTTCTTTCCCCTTTTGATGTTTTACACACGTGTCATTTTGGCTTTATAACTTGCGAGGTTTATTTTCGTTCCGAAAAGGCTTTGGATTATTTTGGTCCCTTTGGTTCTTGGTTTAGAAGCTTAAGTTGGAAATGTTGACCGAAGTTTGATTTTTGTGAAAACAACCCTGGAACAGTATTTGCCTGGAGTCGAATTCGGAGGTCCTGAGGTTGATTTGTATTGTTTTGCCGAAAGTTGGCAATTTATGTTTAGAGGATTTTCTAAGTTGACTGATATTAGATTATGATGTAGAAAATTGAGTTAATTAGATTATGTGACAACTGATATTATTTTAGTTTAATAATAGAATTAAATCTTTTTTAAACTCTTCGCGTACAACTGTATATCATGTTGGTATATCTATATACTATACTGGTATCATATGTTAATTGGAACCTTTTTTGGTTGTATTAGTTATATTTAATTGGTACACTGTTTGACTTTTCTTTAGTAATAGTAGAGTAGTACAGTATCTTGAATTTTTTAAATTTTCCTTTATGCATGTTTATTATGTAATCATTTTAATTTTTTCTTTATGCATTGTTTTATGTAATAGTATTACAGTACAATATCTTGAAAGACATTATTATATTAATATGTGGTGCACTATTTTTTGATTTTTCTCTTTATACATGTATATTATGTAATAGTAATATAGTCATATATAGTTGTCTGGAATTAATTAGTAGAACTGTATACCCTATTGGTATAATTATATGTCATACTGGTATCATATGCTAGTTGAATCATTTTTTGGTTGTATTAGCTGCATTTAATTGGTATACTATTTGATTTTCTTTTAATAATAGTAATATAGTATAATATCTTGAAATACTTTATTATATTAATATGTGGTACACTATTTTTTTTATCTTTCTCTTTATGCATGTATGTTATGTAATAGTAGTATAGTCATATAGTTGCTGAGAATTAACAAGTAAAATTATATACCATGTTGGTATAGTTATATACCATATTGGTATCATATGGTAGTTTGAACATTTTTTTTTTGTTGTTTTAGCTGCATTCTTAAGTGAATTCTATTCTAAAATTATTTATATGAACATGATTTGCAGTACTGGAATTTTTTTGTGCCGATAGACATAGATTATGTGTATTATGTAATAGTTTCTATAATTATAGCCAATTGTTGGAATGATCTCATACAACTATATACCATGTTAGTATATGGAATGAGAAAGTTGCTTTGCGAATATTTAGCTTGCAATGCGAGCATATAATTTTCTGATACTTATATTGCATCCTTTAATGTTTTGGTACAATAGTATAGTCGCAGATAATTGTTGCAATATTCTAGAGCAATCATGTACTTTGTTGGTATACATGTGTACCATATTAGTATCATATGGTACTAAAGTCTTTTTTGCTACTTATACTTTTATTGTATTTTTCAATATTTTATTATCATTATATTCTAACTAGTATATAGAGAAATTTGGTGGTCGTAGATTATGCTTTCTTGCTCCATAACTGGTTGTGCTACTGCTAATGGTAGAGTGTGTACTGATATTTGTAGGGAAGGAGATCAAGGTTTGTATGGCAATCACGTGTTGATTCTTAGAATCTGATTATGTAATTTATGGTGCTTAGCAGCAGTCAGTGTGATATTCAGTGAATTAGATGAAGTGACAACTCATATTATTTCAGTTTAATAATTGAATTAAGAAAATGAAAAAAAGACAAAAGGTATATTACACTAGTTATATTTAAAAAAATAGGAGAATACATATTTACTATATTAGTTATTTTTCTTATTGTATAACAATAATAATAATAAAAAATAGTGAAAACGGTAAATGAAATTAAATTATGAAAAGAAAAAGAATATAAAAAAAGAAGTTAAATGAAATTAGAAAAGGAAATAAGAAGAAAATGAGAAAAAAGAAAAGGAGAAAAAAAAAGAAGCATAGAAATAAAAAAGAATTGGGGAATGCAGAAAAATTCCCCACAAAAACTACTATGGGTAGAAAATATAATTAATTTATGGGTAGAAAAACAAATGGGTAAACAAGGGTAAATAGTTCTGTTTTTGTGGGTAAATGTAACCCCATAATCTTTTATGTTTTTTCCATGCGTTACAGTTCTAAGAGGCCCAAGAAAGGCCTAATCTCCCTTTTTTGGTCAAACCTTGAATTAACTGTGTGGCGAGAATACGTAAAAATTGCACGGGCCGTCCTATTTGGTCGCCCCATTTAACCTATGTCACGACCCAAATCGAAGGGCCGCGACGGGCACCCGGTGCCTTACTCAACCGAGTACCAACGTAACATATCTTTCTTATCATATTATCATGAGTAAATGAGCTAGAAAACCCGTCATGAGATAACAAGAATAAAACATAAGGGAATACTCAACATATGAAGACCCAACATGATATACAAACTTATATATGTGACATACGGGCCTATAAGGCCGACATGGCCATTAGTAAACTCGAAACATAGGCCGACAAGGCCATACAAGTATCCATACACCTGATATCTGTCTACAAGCCTCTAAGAGTACATAAAATCATAAAGGTCGGGACAGGGCCCCGCCATACCAATCAATATATATCTAAAGCATACTGACCAAATAGGCAACTCCGGAACAAGTGGAGTGCACCAACACCTCCGCTGAGCTGATAGCCTACTAGGAGGACTGTCAACCTATCAATCGGGACCTGCGGGCATGAAATGCAGCGTCCCCAGGCAAAAGGGACGTCAGTACGAATAAAGTACCGAGTATGTTAGGCAGGAAAGCATAAACAAGAACAGTAATGTAAAGAGAGAGATAGAGGAGATACAACCTGTAACATCAGAGTGCCTCTGGGGGTTACTGATATGAAATGCATAATACATATATATACATAAACTTTTTAAAACATTCGCCTCTGTGGGCATCATCATCATCATATCGTACCCGGCCTCAAAGAGGACTCGGTAAAAGCGTACCCGACCATCATAAGGTTCGGTAGAATCGTACCCGGCCACGTGGAGCTCGGTAAACCCAACTGATCAGTGGTTGCACAATAGGTGTCGTACCCGGCCGACTATAGCGCGGCTCGGTAGAGTAAAATAGATACATATATATAATGCATGCTCAACTCATGGAATCACCTTCTAAACCTTTTGGAGTGACTTAAGAGCACTATGGACATCCATACCCTCAATATGAACCTTAGTAGGATTCAAGGATCATACACACTTGCTTAGAATAATTTTATAAGGAAAGAACAACATGGACAACCTTAGTTGCTAGGAGTAGATCCGTTATGAAGTAGCGTATTCATTTCACTTTAGATCATGCCAAAAGAAAGAAGAAAGTGCCTTAACATACCTTAAACCCGTTGAGTCCCTAATCCCTTCCAATCAACTCTTCAAACAAGTCAACTCAATCTATCATAGTATAAGGAGATTCAAAATCAGTGATGAGCAAAGGCTAAGTCTATAACTTAAGCTAGTAGCTCGTTTACGTAAATTTGGGTAGCATCTCCCTTGTAACAAGGGCCTCCTCCAATACCATATACCAACAACAATTACCAGAGCAATCCATCAATACATAATTATCAATATCAAGACACCATATAATAACAAGTCACAACTACATTACGACGAGCGGCAAGCTCCGATTGGAATCCGTATACCCCTTATCAATCCTTATAGACTTCTTACTTCAACATAAAAGTATCATTAACTTGATAATGAAGTCATTAATCAATGATTCCAGCCTTATACCATATATTTATAACAACGAAAATAATCCACAACTTCAACTATCCCCAACTAGCAACTTTATTCACTAGTTCATGTCTAGCCCATCCATTTAACTTAATAAATATCAAGATAACCTTAGGCACAAGCAAGAACACAATATAAATACCTCCTACAGTAACTTCAAGTCAAAATCCAAGTTATATTCATTTTACAACAACCCTTAATAGCAATACAACACCATAGAAGTGACTTAAGCTAATCCAAGTATTATCTTGTAGTTTATCATCCTAACAACTTAACCAACATACAAGCAAGATTAAGCACAATTAGTAGGCTGTTATACTCACCTTAGACAGCAGCAAAAACTTGGAATTTCATCCAAATACAGCCCACAACAATCCTCAATGACAACACAACCTCAAAGAGGTGTTGTTCTTCACTAGAACTAAGTTTTGATGTTGAAATATGGTGTAATCACTTTGGAATCACTTCAAACCCTTGTGATATATGTTTAGGAGGGTTAGGAGAAGTTTGGAGACGAACTTTAGTTGAAAAATGAGCAAAAATAGGCGTCCAAATCGTTTATAAATTGAAGTAGGTCAACCACCGCCTAAGTGGGTCCCATTGGGAGCTGCTTGCGCGGTCTCGCGAAAACGCGAATATCTCTCTACTCCGATGTCGTATTGACAAACGGTTTAATGAGTTAGAAACTAGACTCGTATACCTTCAATTTGGTAGGTATAACACCCCATGATTCCAAGTATATTTGGAGAAATTCTCAGATACATTTGACCTAAATTTCAGCAAATTTATGAATGTAACTTGTGATGACCTTTGCCAACTCTTGTTCCACAACTTGCTTGCCTTCAAAATGTAGAAAATGAATATCATACGACTAAAATAACTCATAGAATAACCTCCTTATCATGTTAATAACCCTAGTCTCACCCCAAAGTACATGTTATAACATTCGAAACTTGTCGACTTTCGACGAAACTTATTTTCTTCAATTGGTTTAGCTTCTAAGATTTCCAACCCTCTTGGTACTCGTTATTCATGATCTTAAATATTTGTAACCTCCAAGGTAACATGATTAACTTACTTTATTTGCTTCCAAATATAATCTCATTTCCGAGCTTACATCAATGACTTACGACGTACTCTCACGTATGAAAACTTTGGGTGTAACAACCTATACCCATTTTTTAAAAAACTTTTAACTTGTACCCATTTTTTAAACAACTTCAGCTACATTTCTCCTCCCTTTCTCCTCCTTCATTTTCTTTTTTCTTCTTCTACAACGATGACTTCAACATTGCTCTCTTTGATTAATGAAGGTAAAGCAAATATACTGAGGAATTCCATTTGGATTATTATAACATTAAAAACCAATTTCCTCATTGTCTGGAAACACAACTCTGTCATCCATTGCTTGAAATTTACTTGATACCGTGAATGTTTCTACACAAGGAACCCAGCCTTTAACAGTAAGTTTCAAATTCATTCTTTCCCATGCACATGGAGTATGTTCTTCTTTTTCTTTTCTCTTTTGAGTTTCTTTTTTTGAGGCTATGAAATGTAGCTCTTGATATATTTAAAATATGAAAGTTAACAGAGTACACAGTAGATGGAACTGAACGATGGATCCGATTACATAAAATGTAATAATGGTAAACTAAAGTTGGGTGAGTTATCAAAAACTAGAACATCTTGATAGTGGGATTCCCCAGTTACAAAGACAAAAACTTCAACTCCAGAGCTGAAGTTTTCCAGTTACAACACAAAAACTTCAGCTCTAGAGCTGAACTTCAGGCCCAGCTACTAGAATGCTGAAGTTTTGCGTGATTGCCTTTGCTACTTCAGCCCCGTGTGCTGAAGTTATGCGAAAAAGCGGGTACGCTTGCAATTTTTTTGCAAAGCGGGCACAAGTTAAAATGTGACACAAAAAACGGGTATAGATGCAAATGACCCCGAGAATACTCACTTTCTTTAATGTTAGTACTATTCTACTGCTATAGTAGTAGTTACTCCATAAAGTTCAGAAAATATAAAAATAAAAGGAAGAAAATTATGGTAAATAGTCATCAAATTATTACTAGAAGATATTTCTTTTCTGAAGAAAAATTTCAAGCTTACATTTTCTTTTCTTTTCTAATTTACCACAAAGAAATACATGTTTATAAAAGGAAAAAAACATTATCTACCATGTACACGCTTTGCACCTAGGGAAATGTTAATAGTCTAGGGAGTAATTTAATTAAGAGATTATATCGTCAAAGTTAGTTTATCTCTGCCCATGTCAATCCAGGAATTTTCGTTGGACCAAAAGTGCTTCTTTATCTTTGTCGCAGACATAAAGAACTAACTCGTCATTTTTCTATGAAAAAGAACAATTACAACAAAAGTAGCATCCATTTGTTATTTTGTTAGAGAGAGCTCAAATTAAAGAAAAGGCATGAAATGGAATTAGTTCGCATATTCAAAATAAATTAAAGAAGGTATTTTTACTTTATTAATCAGATTTGATAGGGTAGGTAAATAAATGGTATTCAATAATCTACATTGTACCCTCATATTGTTCCCTTCTTAATTACTTTCACCCTATAGGTTATTGGGAAAATTAACATTTGATTTGTAAATTGATCCTGGTTGCCAACCGTCTGGAATGACATTCGAGGCAGTGACACTCTGCTTTGTTTCTGAAGTAAGTCTAAGGGAAAAAAGAGGTTTCTGTTTGTCTGGTTGTATGCCAACACTCCAAGTTGCCCCATTCATTCGCTGCATTGGTACCCATCTCGAATTGCTTGCTTGGATTTCAACTAAAGAAAGGTCACCATCTCCATTTACTGCTTCAGATGTAACTGCAAAGAAATTAGGATTAGAGCCTTTATCCACCTTAAATATGATATTTGTGTTGTAATTACATGCTATCCTGTAAGGTCCAATAAAAATAAAATAAATTAATACATTAGTGGTGTTCCTCGTAAGGAAAATAAGAAGAAAAAATCAATTTATTGCTTCCTTTATAAAACCTACGAATAAGATGGAACAAATGAAGTAATTTTTAGTTTTTGTAGAACAACTCACCTTTGGTAAAAAATCGAGATTCTTCCTGCATTATATAATTGTGAAGCTTCACCAGACTTCGCCAATTTTTTAAAGGCAATTCCACTTATATCGAAATGAACCGGATCATTATTGCAAGCTCCTGGGCATTCATCGGTAAGGGTTACTGTTATTGGATTCCCGAAAAATATGGATTTTGGTCTTGGGTGCACAACACCTGAAAAACAATGCCGATATTATAGAGATGTAACGCATTTGTGCATGAAACTAAAATATTCATGCACATTCTCTCTTTGTTTCAGAGTTTCATTTCCTTGTCATCTCATGCAAAATAAGACACGTTTATTCTAGAATTATAAATTTATCAAATAAGTAGCGAAATCAGAAATTCTGTGAAGTGGATTCGAAAAGATCTAAAAATATTACATTTAGAATTTGTACCTATATTTTCTCTTATAAGGAGATTTAAATATATATTTTCTTACCGAGTTTACGTTATATAACTTTTTTTTGTTGAATTTCATTCATTTATGTGGCGGATATGTTTACCTGATAGCATGCACCATATCGAGAGCCTTGCTTAAAAAGAGCTTGATTTCCCGTTGTGATCATTGCATTGTAAGGAGCGTTCCATTTTCGAGCCCACATGCTCCACCTAGAGCAGAGTAGAATAATAAGAATAATTTATGTATTTCAATCATTTAGCCCTAGAATTATTAATAAAATATGTAAAATTAGACTATATTGATTAAGCCATTTCGGTGAACATTTGTCTACAACATTTTATTAGTATATTTTTTTTTTGAATTATTAATCCAGCATAAAACTCCCCATATGGTGTTTGGTTAACAGTACTAAATAATATTCATATTGAATTAGGCGGAAATCTAGAATATGAAATAAGAATACATGTATTAATAATAAGATTTAACTATTTAAAAACAATTGTATGTCAAACCTATTTTTCGCGATAATATTGGTTAAATGTACAAAAAAAATAAGGGGTCAAATGTACGAAAAATATATTGATTTAATGGCATTTTGACGAATGTTTGATTCGTGACGCTTCAATACAACTTTTATTCAACTCTTTTTCTTCAAATCCTTTTTATTTGGAACTATAAGAAAGCATCGATATGCTTATAATTCCGAAAATATTTCTTTTCATTTTTTTCCAGGAAGAGTAGAAGAAGGAGAAACGCAAGGAAATACAATTTTTTAAGGTAATCATTTTGCCTATACAATTTTACGACAAAAAAGTTGTAAAAGCATACTTAAAAGTTTAGGTAAAATGAAACAAAAGTAAATTTAGTAGGTAAATTACCAAAGTAAATTTAGTAGGTACATTACCACACTGTAAATATATTGGTGGTTAGGGTCCCATATTGGGGTTTGGATGAGCCATAAATTGACGTTGTAAATCTATAACTAATGTAGATTGGCAAAACGTTCATTCAGAAAGAAAAGAAGACGTTGTAGCTTTAAAATCATTAAACCAACTCGAACAGAAGAGAGATTACTTAAAACAAAGTAGTGGGTCATTATGGTTTGATTCCATTCCTATACAATACACAACTTCTTACATTACATTGGTTCAATTGATTTTCAAAATTTTCCCACAGTTTACAAGTTTTAGTCTTATTTAACTTTGCTGTACAAGATACTTGGAACTCTTCCTTTTTCGTTAATCCTAAATTCCTAATAATGTGGTTCAACGCATTGTTTGTAGTCAATTGTTAACGCTCGAAATGGTCAAAATATGTAGTACATCTATAATTTGTGCTCGTAACTGCCGAAAGAACAACTTTGTGAACTTCATCCAACTAGACCTCTCTATAACAACATCCCTATATAACTGTTTAACCAGAAAATAGTAATTTCGATCAAAGCCTATTTTTAGAAGTACTCGGATTACTGATAATCAAGAAAAGGAATATCTTTGCAATAACAAAGGAAAATTAGAGTATGAAATATCAAAGCAATCAATATAAAGCAAAAGTAAATAAGTATATTCCAGTAATAATCAGAACATATCCATACAAATGACATTTCTCTTCCTTATATAGTCATTTCTAAGTACAACGTTTTTTCCTCTTTGTGATCGAGTCATTATGAGCTTTTAATGACATTAATGAAACGTTACAATTGGCAATCGTAACTGTTTCGTGAAGATTCTGTAACGTTTTCAATCATTCATGCTCATTAATTAAAGACCAACAAATCTGTACTTTTTACTGTCTTGATTCATTCGACCGGTGTCTCTTCAAATTACTAAGAGACTCGAGCAACCGTTTATTCTTGTCTTTTAGACGTTTTGCTCGTACCTATTAAGACTCACATCTCTTTAAGTACTCTTCTCCAGCTGTCACTTTTCTAATGATCCACGTGTCTTGCCATGTCAACCACATAATTAATTCCTCGTGTAATATTTATTTTTCCCAATACAGATAGTCCCCCCACTTGCCAATTATTTAGCAATTGAATATTTGGGAAGTGGATCTTTTTTATGGCGAGAATTTTTGTCGTCTTTTCCCACGTATCATTATACCTTCTTCTGAACTGATGCGTCGTATGTCACTTTCATTTAATGCATGTGACACGTGGCAATCATCGATTGGCTCTGCAACTCTACAGCGGGTTTTAGGGCTTTTTTGCGGCTGCTCCAGTCACGAAGTGACAGTTTTCATAATGACGTCTCCATCATTACCTTTTTTTGTATGACGGTTACTTCTGCATATAAATACATCCTTTGCCTTTACTTGCACGAAAAAATTTCTTCAGTGTCCTTTATTCACATCTTGTTCTCGTTCTTCAATACGTTCTACATCTCCATACAACTATGTCTTCATCAAACCCCGATCCTCGAAAAGTTCTCATTGTAGACGAACTCCTTCTTGCTCCTACCAGAAGTAGGAGAGGTGGTAGGTTGCGTAGTTTAGGATCAGTGTTTGTACGGGATTCTTCTTCTCAACCTAGTTCTACTCCTTCATCATCTTCTTGAACTAGGGCTTCTTTTTCACATAGATATTCTGCTAAAAATAGAGACTCTAGTGAACCAATTCGTGAACCTTTGGTTGATGAGATCATCCCTGCTGAACTTTCCATCTATTCTGATAGAGAATCGATTAGAAATCAAGTTACTTCTATGACTTCTCATGATTGTGCTGATGTTTACCCCTCCCAAATTACTGAAGGTTTGATTTATGTTGTACGTAGATACTGTCATTGGAAATTTGATTTCCCAATGAAAACCAAAGGATCACTTCTTTTAAAGCTTACATATCTCTTTATATTAGGTTTTAGGCCTCCTATTGACCCAGTCATTCTTGAGTCTTGTCATTTCTTTTATGTGTGTTTAGGACAGATTGACCCTATTGTATAGAGGGTTGTGGCATGCGTTAGGTATTTGGCAAACCTAGCTCAGTTACCCTTCACCTTTTATCATCTAATCCATATCTACTCTCCTAAATTATTCTGTCATGGGATTTTCACTCTCGTGGCAAGAAGTAAGAGAGTTTCAGTCAGCCTTGAGGATGATAAAGATCGTGGCTGGTATGCCCGGTTCATTGCTACCCCCACAAGTGGGTTAGTAGGTGAAGAGAACATGCCCTTCCGTGAGAAGTGGAACTTTGCACGTAAGTTTTTCTTTCAATCTTTTTTTTCCTCTTTTTTATGTAGAGTTTGTACTTCTCGTAACTATTTTACTTTTCCCTTTCATCAACCATGGGAACTGTTGAGGAGATTTCTAGTTTTCGTGGTTGGGTAGAAAATTGTTAACAATTGTTCCTATGGAAGTAAGGCCTTGGAAGTATCTTTCAAATAGATTTGGATGGAAAGTTAAGACTCACGGTAACTTTCTTTTTCACTTTCTCCTTTACCTTCGTTCTTATCTTGGAAATTATTAACCTTTCTCTTTATTAGGGTTTCCTATTCGGGGTGTGAGTGCTGAATCAATTGCTTCCTTTAGGCTTTCTTTAGCAAAAGCTCAGGAAATAATTTTGAGTTCCTCATCAAAAAGAAAAGCTAATAGGCCACAAGATTCTGAAGATGAAGAGGAGAGGGATGAAGGCTCATTGATTCGTAGGCCTCGAGCCAGAAGATGGGTCATTTCTGATGACGAAACTATTCCTCTTCCTCGTCATGTTTATGTGTTTAAGCCTGAGAATGCTACTTTAGTGAGTTCTGATGAAGAAACGCCTACAGCACCCCGTGACTCTACTGAACACCTCTTTTCTCGTGGATTTGATGATGAAAACTTTGGCTTAATTTCTGAGGAAGTGCCTCTTGTCTCTTTTCCTATGTCTGCTCCAATGGAACCTTAGTTGCATGTTCCTACTGTTGCCGCTACTGCTCTGCCCGTGGCTATTTTGACTTCTTCGACCGTTCCTGCTGCCACAACTTCTCGGGCTGAAATTGGCTCATCTAGTGGAAGTAGGACAATGAAACAAGTTACCATTAAGGTTCCCACTGATGGTAACCTTTTGAAGAAATCAAGCTGACGTGTGGTTGAAACCATTTATAGGCCCAGTTGAGAAGTCTAAACTGGAAAGTCATAGCTCTCTAACTTGGATGAATGATATTGTGTATTCATCTTTGAAGGTATAAACCTCGCCTTTTTATTTCGTGTGATTTTTCTTTTATTAGTATCACATTTCCTTTTCTCACTATGTAGATCAATCTCATCGATACGGAGATGATGAAAAGGATTGTCCATACAGAGCAGCTAATGCATGACTTCTGAGGCAGATAATCGAAAAGAGGAATACGAGAGTCTTCAACTTGAGATGGAGGTTTTAGAGGAAAACAAGTGTACCTTGGAGAAACAAGTAAAAGTTTTGGCAGTAGAACTAGCGGTTGAGAGAGCCTCTTCTAATCAGGCGGGCAAAGACAAGAACCTTCTTGAGTCTTCATTTGCTGAACAACTTTCTAAAGCTACTAAAGAAATCAGAGGTCTGAAACACCTATTGAATCAGAAAGAAGTTTATGCTGGTGAGCTTGTTCAAACGCTCACCCAGGCTCAAGAGGATCTCCGAATGTCATCTGATAGAGTTCAATTTTTGGAGAATTCACTTACCCCCCTGCAGGCTTCGTATGATGCTATCTTAACTAAGAAGGAAAAACTTAGGAATGAGATTGAGCATTGGGAAAGAGACTATGAGGCCCTTGAGGACAAGACTGTCGTTGAAGTAAGTTGGGCTTTTTTGAATGCACGCCACAATACTTTAATGGAAGCAAGCCAGGAAGGCTTTGACTTAGCTGTTGAGATTGCAAAGATCAAGGAGACCATTTAGAAAACCCAACAAAGTCAAAGCTTTTCTTTACCCGTGGCTAACATTCTCGAGGGTGACGAAATTACTCCTAGTGAGGCTGCTATTCAATCTCCTTCCGCTCAAGTTACTCTTCCTGCTTTTGATGATATTGTTCTTCATCCTCCTAGTTCAGATTTTGCCCCTTAGTGAAAGTTTAAAAAAATGTGAAGTATTGTTTTGTTGTTTTTTTTATTGGTAGAACACTTGGAAGTTTACCCCTGGTCCCATTTAGGGTGATGTTTTGGAAGATCTTGCCCCTAGTTTGTTTCGAGGCTTTTTTGTAAAGACAATTAGGTAGAAACTAAGTTCATACTTAGTTTTAACCAAGTTATTATGATATTATAAAAAAATTTGTCCAACCTTATGACATCTTTATTTTGATTTTCCATTTTACTCACTTAGTGGTTTACCCTTGCCTTTTTCTTTATAAGTTTGGGGCTTTATTTTCCACTTAACTTTAATGTTTGGGTTTTTGTTTTACCCTTTGCTTTTGCATTTCAAAAATTCTTTGTTACTTTCATGACTTTTTGAACAAGCACGAATTATAAAAGAGGGCCCTTTTATATACGAAACTTAATGAAGAAGAAGCCTCAACTTCATAATGGTGTAAATATACGAAAGAAGAAATAGAAACACATATGTTTCTTTGAAAAACTTTGAAGAAAGTTTTGTCTCATTTGAACTTTCAATAATATTTTACATGTATTTAAGTATCATCTATGACTTTTTCGTAACTGTCTTCTTTATAACAGATTTGCAAAAAAATCGAGGGTATCTTAGCAACACATGACTAAATATTGCCTTTGACCTATACATTTGTAAGATTTTGAAATTTACATCCACGAGTGTATTCTTCATAGGTTCGAATCAGGCTTGCGTTTTTTACTGCTCGTAGCTTTGGTCTGAACTTTCAATTTGTTGGGTAGACTTTAAGCGTGATTTAAATTCGTTTTTCCAGTCTTCTTTGCCTTTCTTATATATATAGTCCGCCAAGTGTTTGAGCTTTGAAGCATGAAATCTCGATCACTTTGATTATTCCTTTCATATAGTCCTTTTCCTGAAAAAGGAAAAACGTACAGGACTCGAAAGAAAATATAATTTTGATGATGATTTCTTAAGCCTCTATATTTCCATCAAAAAATTTGTAACCTTAGACTGGGAATTATGTTACTTCCGCGTGTCTTTCAGGTCTAATATCACCATTTGGTGCGTGCTAGCTTTTTGTCTATCATCTAAAATTGTTAGTATAATTTTAGTTGTACAAAATAAAAATCATAATTGAAGGATACCTGACCACGGGTATTCCCTTTCCTTAGAAATAGTACTTCTTCAAATGAACAGCATTCCAACTCGAGGGTAGAACCTTGCCATCCATGGTTTCTAATTCATATGCACCTTTTCCGGTGATGCCTCGAGCCTTGTAAGGTCCTTCCCAATTTGGACTCAACTTTCCTGCATTGGCTGCTCTTGTGGATTGGAAACTTTCTTGAGTACGTCGTCCCCAATCTTGAAGTACCTAAGGTGAGCATTCCGATTGTAATATCGCTCAATAATCTGCTTCTGTGCAGCCATTCTTATCAAGGTTGTTTCTTTCCTTTCTTCAAGCAAGTCGAGATTATTCGCATCTCTTCCTCATTCAACTCTTCGGTTGCTTAGATGTATCCCGTACTTGGCTCTCCTATCTCAACTGGAATTAAGGCTTCAGCTCCGTACATAAGTAAAAATGGTGTCTCTCCCGTACTTGTTTATGTTGTAGTTCTGTATGCCCACAGGACTCCAGGTAACACTTCTGGCCACTTACCTTTTGACTCCTCTAGTCTTTTCTTCAAATTATTAATAATAACTTTATTTGCTGATTCAGCTTGTCCATTGATCACAGGATGATAAGGTGTTAAAGTAATCCTTTTAATTTGCCAACTTTGAAAGAATTCTGTGATTTGCACGCCTATGAACTGCGGGCCATTATCGCACACGATTTTTTTTGGAACTCCAAACCGACATATGATGTTTCGCCAAATGAAGTCTCTGACCTCTTTTTCTCGTACTTGTTTGAAGGCACCTGCTTCTATCCACTTAGTAAAATAATCAGTGGGTACTAATAAAAATCGTACCTTTCCTTTGGCTTGTGGTAGTGAGCCTACGATATCAAAAATCGTACCTTTCCTTTGGCTTGTGGTAGTGGACCCACGATATCCATCACCCACTTCATAAAAGTCCATGGTGCAACAACCGGATGTAATAACTTTGTTGGTCGATGCACGTTATTGCCATATCTTTGGCACTTGTCACATTTGGCCACAAAATTTTCTGCCTCTTCGTCCATTTTTGGCCAGTAATACCCTGCTCTAATTAAATGTTTTTACTGAGGATCTTCCTCCGGCGTGATTTTCACAATGTCTTTCATGTACTTCTCTCATCACATACTCTGTTTGAGAAGGTCTGAGATACCTTGCTAGAGGACCACCAAACATTTTTCGAAATATATTGCCTCGATCCAAGCAATAATGAGCAGTCTTTCGTCGAAGTGCCTGAGCCTTTTTCTTATCTTCAGGTAGTATTCTGTACTGCAAAAAATTGACGATCTCGTTTCTCCAATCCCAAGTTAAATTATTGAAATTTACCTCGTTTTTATCATGGTCAAGTGTCGAATGAAACAAATGTATTACAGAAGTATTCTCTTTATTTGTCACTTCTGCAGCGGATGCAAGATTAGCTAACGCGTCTGCTTCAACATTCTCGTCTCTCAGTATCTGCACGATTTTCCAAGTTTGGAATTGTCTAATCAAATCTCGTGCTTTTTACAAATATTGCTGCATCCTTGTCTTTCTAGCTATATAACTCCCTTGCATTTGATTAACTACGAGTTGCGAGTCGCTTTTGATTATGACCTTCTCTATTCCGAGCTCTCGTGCCAATTCTAAACCTGCAATCACAGCTTCATACTCTGCATCATTATTAGTAATAGGATGGCATTTATAGTCTCTCCTGCATGTGGGATTAGGATAATGCCTAAACCCACTCCTTTTACATTTGAAGAGCCATCGGTAAACAGGGTCCAAGTACCTGGATTAAACCCGTTAAATACCTACAGTTCTTTTTCTGCTTCTATTACCATGCTTGGGCTAAAGTCTGCCACGAAATCTGCTAAAACCTGTGATTTTATTGCAGTTCTGTGATGACCCGATCCGTCGTCTCATGAGTTACTGTCTCGTTCATCCCATTTTTTGCTTCCTCATGTTTCATTATCGGTATTGGGTGCATTAGAATTTATTTGGAGCGATTTTGATAAGAAATGAGACATTTAGTCTCTTTTAAGAAGGTTTAAGTTAGAAAAGTCAACCATACATTGACTTATGAATTAGAGGGCTCGGATGTGAATTTCGACGGTTCGGTTAGTTCCGGAAGGTGATTTGTGACTTAGGAGCAGGACCGGAAGTAATTTTGGAGGTCCGGTGTTGAATTAGGCTTGAATTGGCGAAGTTAGTATTTTGGCGAATTTCGGTTGATAGGTGAGATTTTGATCCGGGTGTCGGAATGAAATTCCGAGAGTTGTTGTAGCTTCATTGTGTCATTTGGGATATGTCTGCAAAATTTCAGGTCATTCGGACATCGTTTGGTCGGGTTTTTGATCGAATGTGTGTTTTAAAAGTTTTAAAAGAACTTAGGCTTGAATTCAATATAATTTGATGATTTTGGCGTTAGTTGAGGTGTTTTGACGATTGGAGCAAGTTTGGATAATGTTTTAAGACATGTTGGTGCTTTTAGTTGAGGTCTCGGGGGCCTCGGGTGTATTTCGGAAGGTTAACGGATCGATTTAGGCACGAAAAAAATAAAGCTGCTGCATTTTTTTACAGCACTGTGAACAGTAGTTATGAACAGTGCCCATGAACAGTGCCCCGTAACAGTATCCCGTAACAGTATCCGTGAATAGTGCCGTGAACAGTACCCCGTAACAGTATCCCGTGAACAGTCCCCGTAACAGTATCCATTAACAGTACTCCGGGGTGAACAGTAATTCCGAAACATTCTGGGCAGAATGTTTACATTTCATTCGCGAAAAACACCCCATTTCTCCACCATTTTTAGTCATTTTGAGAGCTTTTGGACGGGGATTGAAGGGAGTTTCAAATAAGATCGATTGGATGTAAGTTTTATGAGTTAAATACATGATTTTATTGAAGAATCATCCTAGAAATCCATGAAAACATAGCCAAATTATAAGAAATTAGGGCTTGAGATTGAAATTCTAAATTTGGGATTTGAGGGAGCAAATGGACTCCGATTCTTGTGAATTTGGTATGTATAGACTCGTGGCGAGATAAGGAACATTTTGATATAAAAATTTCTGGATTTTAAGATGTGGGCCCGGGGCTCGGGTTTTGCAAATTTCGTGATTTTTGATATTTTTCGAGTCTTTTCGATTGGGTTATATTCCTCTTAGCCTATTGTGATGTATTCGTTGTGGTTTTGGCCAGATTCGACGCGCGAGGAAGTCGATACGAAAGGAAAGGGCATCGCGGAGTAGTATTTGGCCGGCTAGAGGTGAGTAATAGATGTAAATGATGTCCTGAGGGTTTGAAACCCTGGAATTTCACATCGTAACGCTATATTGAGGTGACTTGCACGCCGGATAACGAGCGTGGGGTAGAGCACCGTTGAGGATTGTGACTTGGTCCGTCCCGAGAGATATTTTACTACATTTTTGGTTGAGACGAATACTTTATTGTTGTGAATTGGGCTTGTTGCCATGCTTGGGGCCTTGTGCCGACCTGTAGAACCCTTAAGGGATTTTTGACTGGTTTTCCTCACTTATTTTGTTAAAGAATTTATATCCTCAGTCATGTTTCCAATTGTAGGCTTCTTGCCAATTATTTGAATCCTTCAGGGATTGATATCACTGCTTTCGCATATTTTGCATATCATTTGACCTCAGTCCAAGGTTTTAAATACTGTTTTGCAAACTCAACCATCTTTCTAAGATTTGAAAACTTAAATGATATTTCTAAATGATATTTCGGGCTGAGAACTACTGTTTTACAAATGCCCAAGGGGCTTATGATGATTTCTCGACTGAGCATGGATCGGGCTGCGCGCCGCAGTAGTGTTATATTGATATTGAGGCCGAGAGCCTGGTTGATTACATTGATATTGAGGCCGAGAGCCTGGTTGATTACATTGATATTGAGGCTGAGAGCCTGGGTGATTATACTGAGATTGATATGAGGCCGATGGCCTAGATTTGATGCCACGAGATGGCTTGATATTGCGCTTGGGCTGTAGGAGCCCCTCCGGAGTCTGTACACACCCCCAGTGAGCGTCGTCGATGATAAATAATTATGGATGGCTCGGGCTGCACGTCGCAGTGGGTACCAGAGGGTACCGTCATATGCATTACATTGCACTCATGCATTTATTCTTTATCTGCATTATCTGCCATAATAATTATGTGCTCTTATTTCATTGACTGGTTGCTTTATACTGTTTTGAGCCTGAGGGGCTGATACTGTTCTGAGATACTGAGGCCGATGGGCAGATTTCTACTTATTATTTTGATACTGAGCCCGGGGGGCAGATTTCTAATTATTATATTGATACTGAGCCCGAGGGGCAGATTTCTACTTATTATTTTGATACTAAGCCCGAGGGGCAGATTTCTACTCGTCATTTTATTGATACTGAGCCCGAGGGGCAGATTTCTACTTATTATTTTGATATTGAGCTCGAGGGGCAGATTTCTAGTTATTATTGTGATACTGAGCCCGAGGGGCAGATTTCTACTTGTTGTTTTGATATTGAGCCCGAGGGGCAGATTTCTACTCGTCATTTTACTGCCAAATTACCTGTTTTACTGGTTTAAAAGAAATTTCACATGATGTTTCACTGAATTGTTATTTTAAATGATTTCACTGCTTCTGTATAGAATGTTGTGTGCCTTAACGTGTTTTCTTACCTTCAGTCATTATTTATATTTATTACTCACTGGGTCGGAGTACTCACATTACTCTCTGCACCATGTGTGCAGGTACAGGTATTCCTGAGGCATAGAGCGAGTTTTCTGCTGTTCAGTTTTCATCGGAGTTACCGAGGTAGCTGCATGGCGTTCGCAGACCCGTTTTCTCCCTTATCTTCTGTTATTTATGATATCTTCAGACTTTGTTCCTAATTCCATACTTTGTAGAATTTTAGTAAACTCTGTAGTAGCTCATGACTTGTGACACCCCGGTTAGGGTTGAGTTGGGTTGGATTTCCGTATTTTATCTATAATTTCCGCTATTGGATATTATTAAATCATGTTTATACTATAATTGTGTTAATTAATTGTCTTAAAAGGATGAATTGGGTTGAATGGTTGGCCTTGTCTTCATGAGAGGCGCCATCACGACCAGGTTCGGGAATTGGGTCGTGACAAGTTGGTATCAGAACCTAGGTTAATTGGTCTCGCGAGTCATGAGCCGGTTTAGTAGAGTCTCGCGGATCGGTACGGAGACGTTTGTATTTATCCTTGAGAGGCTGCAGAACCTTTAGGAAAACTTCACATTCTTGAATTCTTATCGTGCGTCCTTGATTCAGCTTGAAAGTAACTCTTACGATTCCTTCCACATGTTCGTATGTGCGAACGAGCACTCAGTATTCGATTTACCTTGATGGCTTGTAATTCCCAATAGAAGGGCGAGACGTGATCTCGGTGAGTTTGATGTTAGGCCAGTCTGGAGGACTTGAGGCCGGATCTTGCCTATGGCTTGAGCACTGAGGTGCTGATTGTGCGAGCAAGTGTTTTGAACCTTTATGTTCGGTATTATCCCTATTAGTGGGAATCATGGCCGGATAGCTATGTGAGGATTATGATAGTACTGCGAGATGTATCTATATGACTTGGAAGTGACGAGGAAGGTCTATTGGATGATAGATGAAAGGTCTACTGGATGATAGATGAACTATTGAGTGTATGATTTCCATTGTGATAGGATGTGTAGTCCCAAGTTATGGGTGCGTGAAGAATCTTTTTATGTCTCATATTTGGAGTGAAGTAAATTTCATGTTACAGTATGAGTTTAGACTCAGGAAGATTAAGTGATTGTGTAATGTGTATGGCAGTGGAAGGTATACAAAAAATATTAACTAAAGGTAAAGCTAGTGGGTAATTGTCTTATGAGGGAAATCTATTTGTCATACTAGTTAGATAAGTCTGGGAGCTGAGATCGCTTCTGTAAATGTATTATGACGAAATCGTTGAGTCAAGGAGACCACCTTGAGGGTCGAAAACATTAAAGAAAGAATATGTTCTTACTCGGTTGAATAGCCCAATAATGGAGGATTGAAAGGTATTTTCTATGTGTTATGATTCAAATAGGTGCAACGCATGTCCATGTATCAATTTTGATAATATAATACATGTAATATTGAGATTAATGTTGTTGATATACATTGTGATGCTTTGTCAAGTTGTGGACGTGTTGTTAGGATGGTTTTGGTGATTCTCTGGCAGGTGGATAGGCCCAATTACAAAGGAAACTCTGCCGAAATTTTTGAAATATTTGGGACTTAGTAAAAAAAAATGTCGCCTAAAGAGTGGGCTTAACTGTTGTGTGAGTGAATGCAAAAATTGCAGAAGAGTTAAAATTTCCGATGATTCGTGTTTCCACAAGCTTATGAAGGAGTGAGTTTAATCTCACCATGGTATTACGACAGCAATAGAGTATATGTGTTGTGATCTATGGCTTCGAGCCAAGTTGGGGAGCTTGCTATTGGTTAGCGGATTGTACGGTTATGTACTATGTTAGTTCCGATTTGATGCATGCTGGTGAATCAGTTCTGGTTGTGGAAATTAGGCCGAGAATGGCACGAGTGAAGGAAATTTTTTGACAAGATGTCATGAGCTCGGATGAGCAGGAGATAAGTTTCGATGTTTACGGTAAGTTGGAATTGTCTTCAGCGTCACCTAAGATCGGTGTTTTGTAAAAAGGGTTTTGCGTCCCGGTTAATGACTCTTGATCGCTCTTCAGCGTTAGTGCGATCAATAGTTTGGAGGTATCCTCCAGATATTGTTGTGGTAGGTTGTGGGAGTGTGTCCCACGGGAAGATTATATAAGTGTGGCATGTGATCACTTGATTGATTAAAGATGTAAACCAAGTATGAAGTTTGTGATGGTGTCGTTAAATTAAAGATTCATGCCTGGAGGGCACTTGGCATATTGGGTTGTGAACTGGGGAGGATTACCCCGATTGTGATGGTTGTTCTTGTGTGTTATGAGAAAAATGGGAGTTATTATGGACCTTTGAAAGGTTATCAGACTAGTTCAGTGTGATCAGAATCGGCTTGAAGTCGATGGATAGATTTAATGTGAATAATGGCTCTATATCAGGCCAGATGTGTGCATTTTAGTAACGCGGTCCTCATGGAGGAGTAGTTAGGTTGATGTTTCATTGTCAGATATTTCGCGTAGTGATACATTGCGCCGTGTGAGTTGTGAAATGACTTGAGAAATTGCTATGTGTTGAGAATCTGTGTAGGAATGACGTTATATGAGCATCTTGGCTCTTGAAATTCAGATTGTACATCGCACCTCAGTTGTGCTTGAGTTTTGTAGCTTATAACGCTATATGTCCCTCAGAGATATTATTATGCACTTAGCATGCTTACGACCGATACTCGGTATTTTGTTGTAATGAGCAAATTTGGCTCGATGTGCATCTCCTTATGTGAGATCTATGTGTGGATCGGGTGGCACGCCGCCATGGGTATGTTATCTGGATCGGGTTGCACGCCGCAACAGTGTGATGTTGAGTATAGTGATTTTTGCCCTATATGAGAATTACTCCCAAAAAATTCAAAAATAAAGTAATTTTTCTTGGTGTGCAATTTTGTGATATTTTGTGATATTTTGAATAATTATTTGTATTTGTCTGTGCATGTTTATTTGTTAAATTAGTAAAAAATACAAAAATATGTCGCATTTGCATGTAGGATTAAATTCTATAATTGTTACTAATTAAATTTGTTTACAAAAAATGAAAATTACAAAAATAGGCATCTTTTGCATTTTTAGCATTTAATGTCCAAATATACAATTTTATGCTTAATTATTACTTAATTATGCGTTAATTATTATTGGGAGTTAATTTGCGCTTTTATAACTTAATTTAGTTTTTAATAATAGTTTAAGTATTTTTATAATTTAGTTTTAGAAAAATAAAAGAAGAAAAGAGAGCGAAAATATAAAGAAAGTCGGAATTGGGCCTCTTCTTCGATTTCAAGACACGGGCCCAAAAAATGGCCCAATCTTCCCAAACAACCCAGTCCATTTCGAACTGGGTCGACCCAGTCCATAACCCAACACCCCTATTATTTTACAAACAACACAAAACAAAACAAAAACAAAACCCAAAAAAAAAACCTAAAAGACCTAAACCATCTGCCCCCCCTCCTATCTTCTTCATCTTCCTCAAGCTTCCTCAAGCACACAACCATGGCTGCCCTCAACCCCACTCCCTCACATCCAAATGCCATTAACGACCTCCGTTGATGCTGCGTCAACCAGCTGCTACTGCTTCATCTTCTCCGGCTCCTCCGTTTCGCTGATGCTCCGCCATTGGTGCGTCGACCATTGTTGTTGTTGGCTGCTCGTTTCTGCTTCGGGCTGCTAGTGTTTCCTCGTCAACGACCAAGCTCGAACAACCGAGCTGCTACTGCCTCACTTCGTCTTCTTCAGCTCGAACAACCATAGCCGCTGCTTCATCGTCCAAACCACACCGTCGCTGCTGCTCCATCTCCTCCTCGCATCCGAGCTGCTGCTGCGTCCATTTCACTTCCGATGTCCAGCAGTAGCGGATGCTACTGCTTTCCTCTTTGCAGCATCCCGAACAAACCTACTACAGGCGTGAGGTCCATAGCAGTCCGAAAACCCACATAGCAGTCCAGTCGAGTTCGCGTACATGGATGAGTTTTGGTCGATGTCGTCGATCCCTGTTTGAGTTCGTCGTTGGTTGGTCGTTGTTCATTGTTGAGTCCGGACAGATTTATTCCCATTCGAGTTTCGTCGAAACAGTCCGTACATATTTCATTTCGATCCGGTTAGTAGTTTTTGAGTTTTATTTTTTGTCCATATTTTTGTTTGATATTTTCCGGATCCAAAATCGTTAAAGAATTCAATTCTTGTTTTGTTCGTTGTTCATCGTTGAAATCATTTTCTAGTGTGTTCATGTGTTTGTTAAATTAATTTTCAGATTTCAAATGGAAGTTTAATTAGTTGTTTTTCATGTTTATTTCATGTTTGTTTTATTGTTTAGGTAAGAATTTATTAGTTTGATGTTTGTTAGATTCAAATTGAAATTTAATTGATTATTTCTTCAATTTGTTTCATGTGTTATGTATTTTCCAGAAATTATTAATGTTGTTTAAATCATGTGAATCCGTTGTTTGTTGTTACTATAGATTTAATTCGTATTCATTTTTTGAAGTTGGTTTTAATTCAGTGATTTAATGTGAAGTTATGTTTTGGTTTTAATTTTTGGATCATGCATCTTTGTTATAAGTTTTGTTGGATTTAATTTAAGAAAGATTATTTGATTATTTGAAGATTAGTGATTTGAATATGCTTATTTGTTTTGTTTAAGTTTAATTCGAAGTTTGAACAAAGTTTGTTTGTTATTGTTATTGAATATTTTCATTCATGTTCATACTTTGTTTGTTTGATTTTGAATCCGAAATTTGTATAGCTTGATTTCTTGTTTATCACTTATGATTATTTCTTGAATTTGTCTCATAATCCTGTTTAAGTTTAATATAGGAATTGTTTGTTGTGATGTTGTTAGAGTTGATTTTAAGTTCAATATTATTGAATTTGGAAATCTAAATATACTTGTTTGATTGTTGTTGTTGAATCTGAAAATAGGATTGTTTGTTGCTAAAAAATATTGTTCAATCAAATTTTAGTTGTTCTTTGTTGTTCAATTTGTGTTCATGTGATTTGTTGTTGAAATGTTGAAGAAATCATGTTCATGTGATTTGTTGTTTAAATTTGTGTAGAAATTGGTCATATTGGCTATATTTTGGTTGAGTGTGATTAATTGATTTGTTATAGCTGATGGGGTAGTTTGGTAATTTGCAGTACGTTCAGGGGTAGTTTGGTAATTTCAGTAAGGTCGGAGGGGTAGTTTAGGAATTGTACATTTTGTAATTGTTTATATGAAGCATGGGGGACAAAATGTAATGGGGTGGGTTGTGATATAGTTGTTTAATATAAAGGGGGGACAAGACAAAATTTAGTGGGGAGGAATCTTGTATTTATTTATGTTAGGCATGGGGGACAAAAAATAATGGGGTGGTGTGATATATTTATTTAATGTAATGGGGATAAGTGGGAAGATAATGGGTTTGGTAGAGAAAATGGATTGATTTTAATTGATTAAAGGGTTGGGATTATATATAGGAAGTCTTGAACACAAGACAGAGGGAGATACGAGAGAATACAGGAGAGAAAGAACGAATCTGAACAGAAAGAAAATAAGAGAGAAAAAAAAAGGCTGAACATTTAAGAGAGAGAAAATTTCGAAAAAATATTTAAACTTTCAAAAAAATATCTAAAAAAAAATCTTTTGCTTTCTTTCATTGTTTGAAATCAGAATTAATTGTTTTTTCATCAAAGCTTGAAGCTTTTGTTTTGAGATTAATACTCCACCGGTTTACAAACTCTGTTCCTGGGTTGTTACTGCTATTGGACTTTTGTTGTTGTGCTGTATTGTTATTACTGCGTGGCTGACTTTCTTCTTCTTATATTGGCAATACCAGGTACACAACTGTAATTTTGGCATTTTGTAAGCTGAAATGAAGAACGGAATGTTAAATTTTTAATTTAGTTTTAATTTTTTTGTATTGTATTTAGATTATTCATGTATTATTATTCTGTCAATCACTGTCATTTGGCATAATTAGACATGTTATAGCGATATATTAAATAACGCCTTAACCGGATTATTAGGAAATATATTCAAGACGGATTACTAATTAAAACTGTTTAATAATCAAAATAGAAGAAATAACGTAAAAAATGGCGTTATTGAATCAGTTTGGCAAAAATTGATTAATTCCTTATTCATAAGGTTTTTTGTCAACATTAAGTTAATCGGAATCATGTAGTTAATTTCAGTTAAAACATGAATTAGTTTGCGAATCAAGTATTAGGACATGATGTGAATTAAAACAAAGTTAGTTAAGTTTAAATTGTTTAACTTTTAGAAATATGGTTTAGTAATCAAGTTTTTTTTTAATTTTCAGTATTTGTAAATAATTAATTTCAATAAAGCTTAAGTCATACTAACAATATGTTTTAATCCAACTATGGGATAATTAGTTTTTTTTACTTTTTGGGCAATTCCATGTTGTTCGTAATTATCATTTTAGTAATATTACTTTCCATTAATATTTGTTTTGAATTAGTAATTAATATGTTATTTTTAAGTATGTAGAGATTGACTTCATAATTATGGACAAACTTAGTAATAATAAAGATGTAGTCATTAAAGGGTATTCATAAAATAAGGGAGGATCTCGCTAACAAATAAATAAATATAAATAATACAAAAAATTGCAGTCCTCCAATCTTATTTATTTATTTTTTTTATATAAGAAAATACCTAGATTTCAAGATGGGCGATTTAGTAAAATTCACGGTCTTACCTAATAATATCATAACGCGTAGTATTTTGGCGCATATTTAATAAGGTTATTTTCTTGAATACGGGTGTACATTTATGTAACCCAAATCACGATCTTGACGAAGTCAAAATGCGTCAACAAATCACGCGTGCACTGGTTGTGGCGTGGCTCGAGATGCGTTTTCACGACGTTGCAATTTTGTATAAAATAAATAATGATAAAAGCGGTTTTTAAAAGTTAAATTTGCACATAAGTTTATAATACGTATTATATCAGATAGTCAAGCCAAATATAACAGTTGAGCGACCGTGCTAGAACCACGGAACTCGGGAATGCCTAACACCTTCTCCCGGGTTAACAGAATTCCTTATCCGGATTTCTGGTTCGCGGACTATAATACAGAGTCATTCTTTTCCTCGATTCGGGATTAAAATTGGTGACTTGGGACACCCTAAATCTCCCAAGTGGCGACTCTGAAATAAATAAACAAATCCTGTTTCGACTGTCCTTTAATTGGAAAAAAACTCCTTGTACCCCCGCGGGGGCGGAAAAAGGAGGTGTGACAGCTCTGGCGACTCTGCTGGGGATTATTTATGGTAACCCAGAACCACTGGTTCGGGGTTAGAGATTCGAGCTTAGATAAATTGTTATATTTGGCTTTATCTGATTTTTACATGTTTGAGCCTAATGTGCTAAATGCTGCTTTTACCGCTTTGATATTATTTGACTGTATATATAAACTGTGCCGAACCCTTCTCTCTTCACCTCCGGGGATGTGCTTACTGGTTGAGACTCCCTATTCTGTTAGTGTTATACCCTGAAATAAGAAAGAGGTCGGACAAGTTACGAAGCCGGATGGCCTTTTGGTTCCCGGTAAGTTGCCCCCTCCTCGACTCGAGTTGTCCGCTCGGGTACACAGTCTAGTACACTGACCCAGGTTTTGAATATAGAATAACGTGACTTCATGCCGGATCCCTAGTAGGAACGCTTATTTGCATCACGTTGCATTTGACTTAGGGGACTCAACACAGGGGTTGGGTCCGTCTAGGACTAGCAACCTGAAATGAAAAGACCATTCTGATGCATCCTACTTGCTCTGTACATATATTTGTTTCGAACTTGCATGTTGACCGGTTTCTGAATCTCGGGAATGTTGGAAAATTTAAAAAAAAAAAAGGGAAAAAGAATATATCAGTTAGGGAGTTAATTGATTATTTTAGAAAAAAAATCAATGACCAATTACTGGCGAAAATCTGCCATAATTTTGAAAAAAAAAAGAGGAAAATATTTTATTTTGTTTTACTAAAAAATATAGAAAAAAAAAGTCTTTTATTTTTTTTGGAAAAATAGATTGTTTTATTGTTTGTTGAAAATGAAAAAAAAATCGTTATTTTGTCTTTTTCAAAAATAGAAAAGGAAAATAGATTGTCTTGCCAGGAAAAAATAAAAATGGAAAAGAGTCATGTTTTAAAATAGTTCGGTTAATTTGCCCGAACTACGCGGGTTTGATTCTCACCGGATGTGAGATACGTAGGCAACCCTCATCGGGTCCAACCCCACCTTTTGCTAAAATAGCCAAAAACAAATTAAAAAAACAAAAAAAAAACATGTCAAGATTTTTAATTTTGTCATAAATAAGTCGGGTGATGTCCAACTTCCCCTTTTACAAAAAAAAATAGCAAAATATATATGTCAAATTTCTAAGAAGTCGGGTGACGTTGTTTTATCAAGACATAGCCGAATGTTCCCGAAGGGGACGCCGGAAGGCTGACTTTGCATAAACAGCCACTTTTGGGTCATATTTAAGATTTGGTCCAGTTGACCCACACAACCTTAAAAATCTTCGTCCCCGAGACGTTGAAAGGCCGTGTTTGCAATATTGAGTTTCCTAATTTGAAAAACAATAAAAAAAGAGTCATAAATAAGTCAGGTGATGTTGTTATGTCATAAATAGCCAAATATTCCCAAACGGGGCACCGGAGGGCTGACTTTGCATAAACAACCACCTTTGGTCGTATTTTGATTTTTGACCCTCACAGCCTTAAAATTTTTGCCCCTGAGGCGCAGGAAGGCCGTGTTGCAATATCGGGTCTTTCATCTAAAAATATTAGAATTAAGAATTGAGTTCTTCATTTGAAATATAGGGTTAATTTCGAATCGATAATATAGATAGTAGTTTTTGGAGTTAAATAAAAGTTTTCTTTTGCTTAAATGCTTTAATAAATGTGCAGGATGAGCACGACAATAAATGAGCCTTTTTCAATAATGACCAAAATCCCTTTTGAGCTGCAATTGTGGTGGAATGATTTGGGCAAAAGAAGGGCAAGACGAAGTGAGAAAATATTTGAAAGACCTTCCGGATTTATTAGACATTCAGCCTCGGGGGATATCATCAGGGCATTGGTCGCCCATTGGGATTCGACACATAATGTGTTTCATTTTTCAGACTTTGAACTCACCCCAACAATAAAGGAAATAGCGGGGTACATAGGAAGTGACCAATCTCCATTGAGATTCAAATACTTGATTGCTCCTAGGGCCATTACCATACATCGATTCCTGGATTCCTTGAAAGTACCCCGGACAGTTCATCACTCAGATTTTGCAAAGGGTTTCTGCAGTTTCCGCTTCGTGTATGATAGATATGGCCATGTGGGCGGGTTCAATAATCCAGACTTTAAGCTTTGCAGCAGAAATAGCCGACAAAAATGGGAGGAACACAGGCGAGTGGCATTTATGGTAGCTTTTTTGGGTCTCGTAATATTCCCAAGGAAAGATGGTAATATTGATTTGAAAGTAGCAGGCGTCGTCAGTACTTTGCAAACCATGGGGAAAAGCACTTTAGCACCTATGATTGTGGCTGATATCTTCAGAGCTCTCACTGCGTGCAAAGCTGGGGGCAAATTTTTTGAGGGATGTAACTTATTGTTACAAATGTGGATGATTGAGCATTTGTGCCCGCGCTCTCAGTTATTGAGTTATGGCTCGGCTGAGAAAACTTGTATAGGGGAATTTTGTACGAGAATCAAAGGGGCTAGTCTACCTGAAGGAGTCACGGCTTGGGCATTATTATTTCGGAACCTCAAGGCTAGCCAGATATAGTGGGTGCTTGGATGGTTGTCTGTCGAGGAAGTCATATATATGCCAGCAACCCGACCGCATTTCTTGTTAATGGGACTCAAAAGCATACAACCTTATGCACCGTATCGGGTTCTGAGGCAACTCGGTAGATATCAAGTAATACCGAGAGATGAAGATTTGAGTACCCAAGTGGTCGAAATTAGTCCTGACGGTCGATTCCCCGAGGAAGAGGTTCGTCAAATTTGGAGTGAGTGTCAATATCTGATGGCAAACACTTGTGTGTCTGATAGGGTCAGAGGGGAAATTGCTCCAGGGTATCACGAATGGTTCAGAGGTGACGTGGCATATGGAAGACCGGCTAAAAGACCTCATCTCGAAGATTTCGCCAAGTCGTCCCAAGAGCAGTGGGATTGGTTAGCAAAGGAAGAAAGCTATCGAGTTGAGATTGGTAAATTAAAGCAACAAGTCGAGAGTCTGAAATTCGAGAACAGTGTACAGGTTGCCGAGGATCAAGGTGAAAAGAATAGACTAGCCAGAGAAAATGACGCTCTTAAGGCCCAAATCCGACAGTTGAAGATAACCATCGATAAGCAACCGAGGAGCCGATCCGATGAACAATTGGTAAAAAGATTGGAAGGCGAAGTCAGAGAATGGCGGGATGAGCTAGGAAAAGCTGAAAACGTCATGGCAGAACTTAAAGCACAGTGGGCGACAAAAACCGAAGAGCGTCGCCAATACTTGAATCAGTTGAAAAGGGACCATGAGAAAATTGTTGCCAATTTAAAGAGAAAAGTAGTTGCCCTTGAAGGTAAAGCGGTTAGGCAGGCTAGAGACTTTGAAACTGAAAGCGGACATTGTTACAACTTGTTAGCCCAAATGGAGGCAGAAGTGCAACAGCTGCAAGACCAGCACTTGCAAGACTCCCGAGCTTTAAAGACGTGCAGCGATCAGATAAGACGCTTGCTCATAGAAAAGAAGCAAACAAAAGACAGGATTAGAGCCATTGCTCATGCTATTGTCAGGAGATGCCGGGTTTGTGAAGACATGACCCGTACTACTTTTATCTCAGCAGTGATGATCTATGTGAAGCGAACCATGAATGAGTTAGAGCAGCTTGAAAGGGATTTGGATCCTAGACCCGCGGCGAGGCCGAACGACGCCCCGCGGATACCTAAGTTTGAAGCACTAGAATATGCATAGTCCGTGTCTTTGAGTGTCTACCATGTCGAGTCAGTCTTTTGTACGTCCGGATTGAGTATGTTTGCAGCTTAGAGTTTTTGTTTGCTTTCAGATTGCGTTTGTTAGTTTCTTTCCAAAACAAAAGATGTCGAGTTTGTAAGAGTCTGTTTATTAATGAAAAGTTGAGCATTTTATTTCCACCCTTATTTTTTCATTTATCTTCACGAACTACACTTGGTTTGATTCGTGCGGGGTCACGATACGTAGGCAATCTCCATAGGATTCGACCATAACCGAAAAGAAAACAAAAAGAATGAAAAGGAAAATATAAGGAAAACCCAAGAAAAATAGAAAGAAAGAAAAGAGCGGAAAAACAAGAGAGAGAAAAGAAAAAGCACAAGAGAGGGATAAGGCGAGGAGAAGAAAAATGAAACAAAGAATGAAATGCCGGGATGACGCATGCAATCGGGCAAACGCATAATAGAAAGGAATAACTGTATAAGTGCATTCATGCCAACGTGTGGTTGTTAAATCTGTTAAGACCTAATCGCTAACAAAGTGGTTGTCTAAATGTGTGATATCAGGCAGGTGGTTAATTGATTGGCAATTCTGGCAACTCATCCATACAACACCCGGTCGAAAGATCAAGTAAAAATGACAGGGCAGGATTCGGAAATCAGCATCGTAGACCCTTCGAATGAGGTTGAGGTAACAGATGTGGGTGCTATGAAAGAAGAGATGAGGAAATTAAAAGCACAAATGGCTGAAATGCATCAGGCATGGTCGCAGGGACACCCAGCACCACTATATCCTGCCAACCCGTCTTACATCCCACCCTTGGCTCAAGCTCAGGAGCCTACCACTTTCCACACATCTTCAGCTTTCCCTTATATTATCAGGGAAGAGAGGCTTATGATTCCCAAGCTCCACCTCCCACTCAAAACCCTCCTCCACCAAATGTTCCCGTCTTTGTGGCACCTCCCCCAGCTCCACTACATAGATCATCCAGTGAGCCGCTATTCCAAGCTCACGACACCCAATATTACCCTCCCGAACCCACTTTCAAAGCGCCTGAGCCATATACCTCCTCTCCCCATTTTGAAATCCCGGGAGAAGTTGAGAAACCGGTTAAGAATGCAGAACAAGAGGAGGTGATTCGTAAAGTCAAAAGCCTGGAGCAATCCTTCAGGAACATGCATGGTTTAGGAAACCAAGTTAGTGTCGCATACAAAGATTTGTGCCCTTTTCCTGATGTACAGTTGCCTGCGGGGTTTAAAATGCCGAAGTTTGACTTATATGAGGGGCACGGTGACCCAGTAGCCCATCTGCGTGGTTTCTGTAGCAAAATGAGAGGGGCCGGGGGAAAAGATGAGTTGTTGATAGCATATTTCGGGCAAAGCCTGAGCGGGTCAGCACTAGAATGGTACACGAGGCAAGACCCCGGCCGATGGTATACATGGGATGATTTGGCCCAGGCATTCAATGGCCATTTCCAATATAACCTCGAGATAGTCCTTGATCGTCTATCATTGTTGAAACTAGAAAAGAAGCCTGGGGAAAGTTTTAGAGAGTTTGGTTTCCGCTGGAGGGAACAAGCTGCAAGGGTTGATCCTCCCATGCGGGAGAGTGAGATGGTAGATTACTTCTTGCAAACATTGGAACCTACCTATTTTGGTCATCTAGTGACATCTGTCGGGAAGTCGTTTAATGAAGTGGTAAAGATGGGAGCCATGATTGAAGAAGGATTGAAATCTAACAAGATCTTGAGCTACTCGGCGTTGAAAGCAACCACCCAGGCCATCCAAAGCGGTACTGGTAGTGTGCTGGGGAAGAAGAAGAAAGAAGAAGTTGCTACAGTTGAAGCTAATGTTTGGTCCAGGCACAATAACCGTCCACTCTACTACAACCAACCCAGACCCCACCACCCAAACTATCAATATACCTCATATGGTCCACCACAACACTATTATCCACCACCAGAACCACACTTTTCTATTCACCACGCCCATACCTACACTCAACCCCCAGTGCACTCGCAATGGCGTACACCAAGTCCCCAAAATACACAGCCACACCCACAAAACACCGATCCACCTCCCAGGGCTAACAGACCAGGAACCAACTTCCGCCCAAACCAAGCTTTTAGAAATGAGAAGGCCCCAAACAGAAAAACATTTACTCCGTTGGGAGAATCTTACACTTCTCTCTTCCACAGATTGAAACAGTTGGGGATGCTGACCCCAGTTGAATCCAAAGCACCAAATCCTCTTCCCAGAAACCTGGACCACTCTGTTAGCTGCGAGTATTGCTCAGGGATGCCGGGGCACGATACTGAAAAATGTTGGAAGTTGAAAAACGCAATCCAAGAGCTCATTGATAATCGTCGTATTGAGGTACAGGCTCCAGAGGCCCCGAACATCAATCAAAATCCGTTACCAGCGCATTATGAGGCCAACATGATCGAACTGATACATAAGGGGGCAGAGCCTAAGAAACCTTCGCAGGTGGTTATGGTGATTCGTTCTACGGAAACCAAAGAAAAGACAGTGAGTGCAAGGCCAGTGGTTCAGTTAAAAGCAGTAGAAGACAAGCCAGTGCTAGTAATGGGAAAGGGATCGTTTGTGGCCGAGAAAAAGCAGGAGCCAGTCAAGATAGTGGTACCAAGGTCAGTATCCATGCCCGTGGTGGTCGTGAAGGGAGTCTATATAGAGCCGGTTGTCATAAAACCGGTAGTCCAGTTACCCATGGTTGATAGCAAAGCCGTACCCTGGAAATATGACAAAGTAGTGGTGACATACAAAGGAAAGGAAATTGAGGAAGAAAGTTGTGAAGCACAGGGACTGACCCGGTCAGGACGTTGTTTCGCCCCTGAAGAGTTGAGAAAAGCTAAGGGCGCAAAAGACAATCCAGTGCCAGTTAAAAAAGCTGTAACGGAAGAGGAAGCAGAAGAGTTTCTGAAAAAGATGAAAGGACAAGATTATTCCATTGTTGATCAACTGAGAAAAACACCGGCCCAAATCTCGTTGTTGTCATTATTAATTCACTCTGATGAGCATTGCCGAGCTTTAATGAAGATATTGAATGAGGCTCATGTGCCTGACAAAATCTCAGTAAACCATTTAGAGACAATTGCCAACAAGATCTTTGAAGTGAACAGGATAGCATTTTCTGATGATGAATTGCCTATGGAAGGCACAGAACACAACAAGGCTCTCTATTTGACGGTCAAATGTGAAGGTTCAATGGTTACTCGGGCACTAATCGATAACGGGTCGAGCGCTAATATTTGCACGTTATCCACATTGAACAAGTTAAAGATTGATGAGGATAGAATCCGCAAAAATAGCATTTGTGTTCGAGGGTTCGATGGAGGGGGAACAAACACAGTAGGGGATATTGTACTCGAATTGACTATTAGCCCAGTCGAGTTCACGATGGAATTTCAGGTGTTGGATGCTGCAGTATCCTATAATCTTTTGTTGGGTCGACCGTGGATTCATACAGCAAAAGCCGTGCCCTCCACACTGCACCAAATGATCAAATTCGAGTGGGACAGACAAGAAATTGTGTTACATGGGGAAGATCACACATGCGCCATGAATGATGCCATTGTACCCTTTATAGAGACCGAAGATGATAAGGGGCCATAGGTGTATCAAATCCTCGACACGGTTCCGGTGAGCAGGGTACCTGAGGGTAAAGGCATGCCATGTCCCAGGGTGTCAGTTGCGACCGTCATGGTAGTATCAGAAATGTTGAATAACGGGTTCGTGCCCGGGAAGGGTTTGGGGGTTGAACTGCAGGGCATTACTCAACCTGTGTCTTTGCCCAAAAATCTGGACACCTTCGGGTTAGGGTTCAAACCAACAGCGGCAGATGTCAGAAAGGCCCGTAAATTGAAGAAGAAAGCTTGGGTGCTTCCTAAACCAATTCCTCGATTGTCCAGGTCCTTCGTCAGACCGAGTATTAAGAAACAGTCATTGGCAAAGATGTCAGGTTCGTTAATTGAGGCGGATGGGAATTTGGATAAGGTGTTTGAGAAAGTATTTGCTGAAGTAAACATGGTTGAGGCTGGAGAAGGGTCAAGCAGAGAAGACATACAGTACATCGGGCCACGTGCTAACATTAACAATTGGGAAGCTACTCCTCTTCCAGTTCGGAGGGAGTCATGGTAGTGGGTTTTGTTTTCCTTTTTGTCACCTGGATTATTCCAGGGTTTGTAATCCAGTTGTTATGTTCCGTCCGTTTGGATGAGTTAAAACCTTGTTGTCTTTACGTTTAATGAAATGCAATTTTCTTCGTCCCTAATTCTCTTTCCATTTTCTTTTCTTTTCTTTGTACAGTTCTTTTTATGCTGATATCAATGACATGACATGCATGAGGAATCTTCGGCCCAGTTTTAAAAGCCAATCTAGTTCAGAAGTAATAATACAAGAGATCGAGTGTGATGATGGGGTGGATTGTAATAATGATGAAGCTTATGAGGAAATTAGTAAAGAATTAAGTCACTTTGAAGACCCAAACCTAACCTAAATGACACAGAAGCAGTCAATCTAGGGGACCAAGACAATGTACGGGAAACTAAAATAAGTGTTCATTTGGAGCCACAACTCAAGGAGGAGATAATTAAAGTATTGCATGAGTACAAAGACGTTTTTGCATGGTCATATGATGATATGCCGGGTCTAAGCACCGATTTGGTGGTTCATAAATTGCCCACTGATCCAGCACTCCTCCCTGTCAAGCAGAAGTTGAGAAAGTTCAAAACAGACATAAGTGTGAAGATCAAAGAAGAGATCACCAAGCAGTTTGAGGCAAGGGTCATTCAGGTTACACGGTACCCCACTTGGTTAGCCAATGTCGTGCCTGTGCCAAAGAAAGATGGCAAGACCAGGGTGTGCGTCGATTATCGAGACCTTAACAAGGCAAGCCCAAAAGATAATTTCCCACTGCCCAACATCCATATACTGATCGACAATTGTGCCAAACATGATATTGGCTCTTTTGTGGATTGTTATGCGGGTTATCATCAGATTCTAATGGATAAGGAAGATGCAGAAAAGACGGCATTCATCACGCCGTGGGGAACGTATTGTTATCGGGTCATGCCGTTTGGTTTGAAAAATGCTGGGGCAACTTATATGAGGGCCATGACAACTATCTTCCATGATATGATACATAAAGAAATCGAGGTATACGTGGATGATGTGATCGTGAAGTCTAGACAGCAATCCGACCATGTCAGAGATTTGAGAAAATTCTTTCAAAGGCTTCGCAGGTACAATCTTAAGCTCAATCCTGCGAAATGTGCTTTCGGGGTGCCATCTGGGAAGTTGTTGGGATTTATAGTTAGCCGGAGGGGTATTGAATTAGACCCGTCAAAGATCAAAGCTATTCAGGAGTTGCCACCTCCAAGAAACAAAACCGAGGTGATGAGTTTGTTGGGAAGACTGAACTATATCAGCAGGTTCATTGCTCAGCTCACGGCAACGTGTGAACCAATTTTCAAATTGTTAAAGAAAGATGCCGCGGTCAAATGGACTGATGAATGCCAGGAGGCTTTTGATAAGATAAAGAGGTATTTGTCAAACCCACCCGTGCTGGTCCCACCAGAACCAGGGAGACCTTTGATTCTATATCTGACAGTTGTGGACAGTTCATTCGGCTGTGTACTGGGGCAGCATGATGTTACGGGCAGAAAGGAGCAGGCTATCTACTATCTCAGTAAGAAGTTCACATCTTACGAGGTCAAGTATACTCATCTGGAAAGGACATGTTGTGCCCTAACTTGGGTGGCACAGAAATTGAAACATTACTTGTCATCTTACACCACTTACCTTATATCTCGCTTGGACCCGTTGAAGTATATTTTCCAGAAACCCATGCCCACAGGAAGGCTTGCAAAGTGGCAGATCTTACTTACAGAGTTCGACATTGTCTATGTGACACGGACTGCCATGAAAGCACAGGCATTAGCCGATCACTTGGCTGAGAACCCCGTTGATGAAGATTATGAGCCTTTGAAAACTTATTTCCCTGATGAAGAGGTAATGCACATTGAAGAATTAGAACAAGCTGAGAAGTCGGGATGGAAACTTTTCTTTGATGGGGCCGCCAATATGAAAGGCGTAGGAATAGGTGCGGTACTTATTTCGGAAACAAGTCAGCATTACCCCGTTACAGCTCGGCTTCGTTTCTACTGTACAAACAACATGGCAGAATATGAGGCGTGTATATTGGGATTGAGATTAGCTGTGGATATGGGTGTACGGGAAGTCTTGGTCATGGGTGACTCGGACTTACTGGTACACCAGATTCAAGGGGAATGGGAAACACGGGACTTGAAGCTTATACCGTATCGGCAGTGTCTGCATGAGCTTTGCCAGCGTTTTCAGGCCATAGAATTCAGACACATTCCAAGGATTCATAATGAGGTTGCTGACGCTTTGGCTACTTTGGCGTCAATGTTGCACCATCCAGATAAGGCCTATGTTGATCCATTGCAGATTCAAGTCCGTGATCAGCATGCTTACTGCAATGTGATAGAAGAGGAAATCGATGGAGAGCCATGGTTCCATGATATCAAAGAGTACATCAAAGCGGGAGTGTATCCAACGCAGGCCACCGGTGATCAGAAAAGAACAATTCGACGGTTGGCAAGTGGGTTTTTCCTTAGTGGAGGAGTACTGTACAAAAGAACGCCAGAGCTCGGTTTGTTGAGATGTATAGATGCACGGCAGGCCACAACTATCATGACTGAGGTGCATTCCGGAGTTTGCGGACCGCATATGAGTGGGTATGTTCTAGCAAAGAAGATTCTCCGAGCAGGTTATTATTGGCTCACGATGGAGCGAGATTGTATCAGTTTTGTGCGTAAGTGTCATCAATGCCAAATACATGGAGATTTGATTCATGCTCCACCATCAGAATTACATACGATGTCCGCGCCATGGCCTTTTGTTGCATGGGGCATGGATGTTATTGGGCCAATTGATCCAGCAGCATCAAATGGGCACAGGTTTATCTTGGTAGCTATAGATTATTTTACCAAATGGGTGGAAGCGAAGACATTCAAGTCTGTGACCAAGAAGGCTGTAGTTGACTTCGTGCATGCAAATATCATCTGTCGGTTTGGGATCCCAAAGGTAATCATCACAGATAATGGGGCTAATCTTAATAGTCATTTGATGAAGGAGACATGTGAGCAGTTTAAGATTGCTCACAGGCACTCTACTCCGTACCGTCCCAAGGCAAATGGTGCGGTTGAAGCGGCCAATAAGAACATAAAGAAAATACTCCGGAAGATGGTTGAAGGATCTAGACAATGGCACGAGAAATTGCCTTTTGCATTGTTAGGATATCGCACCACCATGCGTACCTCGGTAGGGGCGACTCCTTACTCATTGGTATATGGTACCGAGGCAGTAATACCCGCAGAAGTGGAAATCCCATCTCTGCGAATCATTGCAGAGGCTGAGATCGATGATGATGAATGGGTGAAAAGCCGTCTTGAGCAGTTGAGTTTGATCGATGAGAAAAGATTGGCATCAGTGTGTCATGGCCAACTGTACCAACGAAGAATGGCAAGAGCATACAACAAAAAGGTACGTCCAAGAAAATTTGAAGTCGGGCAATTGGTGCTGAGGCGTATCTTGCCTCATTGGGCTGAGGCAAAAGGAAAATTTGCCCCAAACTGGCAGGGACCATTTGTAGTAACCAGAGTGTTGTCTAACGGAGCGTTGTATTTGACAGATATGGAAGGAAAATGTGTAGAAATGGCCATCAATTTCGATGCGGTCAAGAGATATTATGTATGATTTCTTTATTTTCTGAATGTATCTGTTCATATTTGGCTTATCTTAAAGATTGAAATGATGAAGGCATTTTGTTCTGCTATCCAAACACTCTTATCCCTTGTTATCCCCTTTGAGCCTTACTTATTTTTCATACACCTCTTTCGGAATCAGCGGCAATATCAGAGAACACAAAGGCCGTACATAAAGAAAAGAAGGAAAGAAAAAAAAAGGAAAAGAAAGAAAAGTGAAAAAAAGGGAAAGAAGAGAAACATAACAACGTAGTCTCTATGAAGTGAACTACGTTTGACTTGATCCCGAAAGGGTACGTAGGCAGCCTTACTCCGAGGTTCAGTCATACCAAATAGAAATCCAAAAATCCCCAAGCAAGAAACTGGGGCAGAAGTGGTGATTGTTATGAAAGTTGGATTCCGAAAGTTGTAATTTGAACCCATTTGAATTGTTTTGAGCCTTTTATACCTTTCTTTCTAAATCAATCCAAAAGCCTACATTACGGACCAAAGAAAGACCTTATGATCAGTTTTGAGAAATGCCAAGATGAACATGTAGGAATAACCCACGACAGGGGCAACACTCTGGTTCGAGCAAGAAGAACAAAAATAAATGAGAGAGTCTTATGGGTGAAAACCCTCACGGGCACTGTAAGGCGACGAGAGCTGAGAGAAAAATAAATGAGAGAGTCTTGTTGGTGAAAACCTTTACGGGCACCTCAAGGCAAAGGTGAGATAAGAAATGGAAAACTGAGAAAGGTCTGTTGATAGAAACCGTTTCGCGGTACCGCAGGGAAACAAGGTTAAGGTCTGGATAAATCAAACAAGTGATGGAAGTTCTGGGCAATGAGGTACGACAATTGAGAGTTTGTTTGGTTGGACAGATTGGGCTGATTAATCCAAAATGCATGTCATGACCATTGGTACTAGTTTGTCTCGCTCAGATAAGTTTCTTTTCCTTCTCTTTTCAAACAGTCATCTGGTTTTGGATTCTTCTTATCCTTAACTCAAGAATCATTGCATTTCATTTTCTTTTGAGGGTTTTATCTAGCTGAGATGTTTCAGTGCCAGTTTTGTTCAATGCAAGCAGAAAGGACTTCAAAGTTCACTACCAGCTTCTAGAATTGTAAAGCACAACGTGGTCAGAGCATGTCAAAAACAACTTGATGTCAAGTGGAATACAGGGAATTAACGGAAGTTTCATCGGTGAAATGATTGGGGAATGTCGTGGGAAAGGCGAAAGCTCAAACAAAAAGGTCAGAAAAGTGAAATAACAGCAGGGGTGTAAAACATTTAGGTCGCCAGAGGTTGGGAAATTTAAAAGTTGGTCAGAAAGTCAAGCGGTTCAGGGTCAGTGCGTGGAAATTAGTCAACACAAAGCAAGGCAGTGGAAGGATTTTTCAGCAAGAATGCCATCAACTAACCACCGTTTTAAACTGACAAAATTTTCTTTGATTGAGCAGGGGAGAAAAGTTAGTTGTTGAAGAGGAATTCTCCAGGAGGGAAAAACAAGCACTAATCAGGATAAATGCAAGTTGTCAGGAGTCCGCCTGGAGAACAGAGACGTACTTTTCAAGTTTGACGTCAGGATTCCGCCTGAAGAACGGAGACATACAGTTTAAATTTTAAAAGTCAGGAGTCCGCCTGGAGAATAGAGACATTCAATTTCAAATTTAGCAATCAGGAGTCCGCCTGGAGAACAGAGACGTACTTTTCAAGTTTGACGTCAGGAGTCCGCCTGAAGAACGGAGACATACAGCTTAAATTTTAAAAGTCAGGAGTCCGCCTGGAGAACAGAGACGTACTTTTCAAGTTTGACGTCAGGAGTCCGCCTGAAGAACGGAGACATACAGTTTAAATTTTAAAGTCAGGAGTCCGCCTGGAGAATAGAGACATTCAATTTCAAATTTAACAATCAGGAGTCTGCCTGGAGAACAGAGGCATACATTTCAGTAATTCATTTCAAGTGTTGAAGTTGGGAGCCCGCCCATAGAACAGAGGCATACATTTCAGTAATTCATTTCAAGTGTTGAAGTTGGGAGCCCGCCCATAGAACAGAGGCATACATTTCAGTCTTTTCATTTTAAGTGTTGAAGTTGGGAGCCCGCCCATAGAACAGAGGCATACATTTCAGTAATTCATTTCAAGTGTTGAAGTTGGGAGCCCGCCCATAGAATAGAGGCATACATTTCAGTCTTTTCATTTTAAGTGTTGAAGTTGGGAGCCCGCCCATAGAACAGAGGCATACATTTCAGTCTTTTCATTTCAAGTGTTGAAGTTGGGAGCCCGCCCATAGAACAGAGGCATACATTTCAGTCTTTTTATTTCAAGTGAGGCATACATTTCAGTCTTTATATTTCAAGCGTTGAAGTTGGGAGCCCGCCCAGATAACAGAGGCATACATTTCAGTCTTTATATTTCAAGCGTTGAAGTTGGGAGCCCGCCCAGATAACAGAGGCATACATTTCAGTCTTTATATTTCAAGCATTGAAGTTGGGAGCCCGCCCAGATAATAGAGGCATACATTTCAGTCTTTAATTTTCAAGTATTGAAGTTGGGAGCCCGCCCAGATAACAGAGGCATACATTTCAGTCTTTAATTTTCAAGTATTGAAGTTGGGAGCCCGCCCAGATAACAGAGGCATACATTTCAAGTCTTTAATTTTCAAGTATTGAAGTTGGGAGCCCGCCCAGATAACAGAGGCATACATTTCAAGATCAAGTCAGAGGACAATAAAACAGAGGGTTACAATAGGAATCCCCAGCAGGAAACAATAAAATTCCCCGGCACCGGGAAACAGAAGGTTGCAACAAGAGGTCACAGTACAAACTCAAGTACATGTGTCAAAAGAAGAAAAGCACCGGAAGAAATGCAAGCAGACAAGGAAGCAAGGCAACAAAAACAAATTGTACTCTAGCCTAGCTTCTTGTTTTCTTTTAAGCATGGTGTAACAAGGAGATCGGTAAGCAGTGGTAATAGCATGCAACAACAGTAACATTGCAGTCCCACGGTAGTCCCAGCTACCAAAACTTCCCGAACTACATTGACCTGATTCCTGTTTAGCCCAGGATATGTAGGAAACCTTTGAAGCAAAGGTTCGGTCAAATCTTTTTCCAAAAAAAAAAATGCTTCACACGGAGTACTCGGATGGGCAAAAATCGCTCGCTTTATCTTTGCACGAAAACCCTTCGTGTCTTCGGGCAAAGAGGGGCAGCTGTAAGCACGTGATTTTTGCCCTATATGAGAATTACTCCCAAAAAATTCAAAAATAAAATAATTTTTCTTGGTGTGCAATTTTGTGATATTTTGTGATATTTTGAATAATTATTTGTATTTGTCTGTGCGTGTTTATTTGATAAATTAATAAAAAATACAAAAATATGTCGCATTTGCATGTAGGATTTAATTCTATAATTGTTACTAATTAAATTTGTTTACAAAAAATGAAAATTACAAAAATAGGCATCTTTTGCATTTTTAGCATTTAATGTCCAAATATACAATTTTATGCTTAATTATTACTTAATTATGCGTTAATTGTTATTGGGAGTTAATTTGCGCTTTTATAACTTAATTTAGTTCTTAATAATAGTTTAAGTATTTTAATAATTTAGTTTTAGAAAAATAAAAGAAGAAAAGAGAGCGAAAATATAAAGAAAGTCGGAATTGGGCCTCTTCTTCGATTTCAAGACACGGGCCCAAAAAATGGCCCAATCTTCCCAAACGACCCAGTCCATTTCGAACTGGGTCGACCCAGTCCATAATCCAACACCCCTATTATTTTACAAACAACACAAAACAAAACAAAAACAAAACCCAAAAAAAAAACCCTAAAAGACCTAAACCATCCCCCCCCCTCCTATCTTCTTCTTCTTCCTCAAGCTTCCTCAAGCACACAACCATGGCTGCCCTCGACCCCACTCCCTCACATCCAAACGCCATTAACGACCTCCGTTGATGCTGCGTCAACCAGCTGCTACTGCTTCATCTTCTCCGGCTCCTCCGTTTCGCTGATGCTCCGCCATTGGTGCGTCGACCATTGTTGCTGCTGGCTGCTCGTTTCTGCTTCGGGCTGCTAGTGTTTCCTCGTCAACGACCAAGCTCGAACAACCGAGTTGCTGCTGCCTCACTTCGTCTTCTTCAGCTCGAACAACCATAGCCGCTGCTTCATCGTCCAAACCACACCGTCGCCGCTGCTCCATCTCCTCCTCGCGTCCGAGCTGCTGCTGCGTCCATTTCACTTCCGATGTCCAGCAGTAGCGGATGCTACTGCTTTCCTCTTTGCAGCATCCCAAACAAACCTACTACAGGCGTGAGGTCCATAGCAGTCCGAAAACCCACATAGCAGTCCAGTCGAGTTCGCGTACATGGATGAGTTTTGGTCGATGTCGTCGATCCCTGTTTGAGTTCGTCGTTGGTTGGTCGTTGTTCGTTGTTGAGTCCGGATGGATTTATTCCCATTCGAGTTTCGTCGAAACAGTCCGTACATATTTCATTTCGATCCGGTTAGTAGTTTTTGAGTTTTATTTTTTGTCCATATTTTTGTTTGATATTTTCCGGATCCAAAATCGTTAAAGGATTCAATTCTTGTTTTGTTCGTTGTTCATCGTTGAAATCATTTTCTAGTGTGTTCATGTGTTTGTTAAATTAATTTTCAGATTTCAAATGGAAGTTTAATTAGTTGTTTTTCATGTTTATTTCATGTTTGTTTTATTGTTTAGGTAAGAATTTATTAGTTTGATGTTTGTTAGATTCAAATTGAAATTTAATTGATTATTTCTTCAATTTGTTTCATGTGTTATGTATTTTCCAGAGATTATTAATGTTGTTTAAATCATGTGAATCCGTTGTTTGTTGTTACTATAGATTTAATTCGTATTCATTTTTTGAAGTTAGTTTTAATTCAGTGATTTAATGTGAAGTTATGTTTTGGTTTTAATTTTTGGATCATGCATCTTTGTTATAAGTTTTGTTGGATTTAATTTAAGAAAGATTAGTTGATTATTTGAAGATTAGTGATTTGAATATGTTTATTTGTTTTGTTTAAGTTTAATTCGAAGTTTGAACAAAGTTTGTTTGTTATTGTTATTGAATATTTTCATTCATGTTCATACTTTGTTTGGTTGATCTTGAATCCGAAATTTGTATAGTTTGATTTCTTGTTTATCACTTATGATTATTTCTTGAATTTGTTCTCATAATCTTGTTTAAGTTTAATATAGGAATTGTTTGTTGTGATGTTGTTAGAGTTGATTTTAAGTTCAATATTATTGAATTTGGAAATCTAAATATACTTGTTTGATTGTTGTTGTTGAATCTGAAAATAGGATTGTTTGTTGCTAAAAAATATTGTTCAATCAAATTTTAGTTGTTCTTTGTTGTTCAATTTGTGTTCATGTGATTTGTTGTTGAAATGTTGAAGAAATCATGTTCATGTGATTTGTTGTTTAAATTTGTGTAGAAATTGGTCATATTGGCTATATTTTGGTTGAGTGTGATTAATTGATTTGTTATAGCTGATGGGGTAGTTTGGTAATTTGCAGTACGTTCAGGGGTAGTTTGGTAATTTCAGTAAGGTCGGAGGGGTAGTTTAGGAATTGTACATTTTGTAATTGTTTATATGAAGCATGTGGGACAAAATGTAATGGGGTGGGTTGTGATATAGTTGTTTAATATAAAGGGGGACAAGACAAAATTTAGTGGGGAGGAATCTTGTATTTATTTATGTTAGGCATGAGGGACAAAAAATAATGGGGTGGTGTGATATATTTATTTAATGTAATGGGGATAAGTGGGAAGATAATGGGTGTGATAGAGAAAATGGATTGATTTTAATTGATTAAAGGGTTGGGATTATATATAGGAAGTCTTGAACACAAGACAGAGGGAGATACGAGAGAATACAGGAGAGAAAGAACGAATCTGAACAGAAAGAAAATAAGAGAGAGAAAAAAAGGCTGAACATTTAAGAGAGAGAAAATTCCGAAAAAATATTTAAACTTTCAAAAAAAAAACTAAAAAAAAATCTTTTGCTTTCTTTCATTGTTTGAAATCAGAATTAATTGTTTTTTCATCAAAGCTTGAAGCTTTTGTTTTGAGATTAATACTCCACCGGTTTGCAAACTTTGTTCCTGGGTTGTTACTGCTATTGGACTTTTGTTGTTGTGATGTATTGTTATTACTGCGTGGCTGACTTTCTTCTTCTTATATTGGCAATACCAGATACACAACTGTAATTTTGGCATTTTGTAAGCTGAAATGAAGAACGGAATGTTAAATTTTTAATTTAGTTTTAATTTTTTTTGTATTGTATTTAGATTATTCATGTATTATTATTCTGTCAATCACTGTCATTTGGCATAATTAGACATGTTATAGCGATATATTAAATAACGCCTTAACCGGATTATTAGGAAATATATTCAAGACGGATTACTAATTAAAACTGTTTAATAATCAAAATAGAAGAAATAACGTAAAAAATGGCGTTATTGAATCAGTTTGGCAAAAATTGATTAATTCCTTATTCATAAGGTTTTTTGTCAACATTAAGTTAATCGGAATCATGTAGTTAATTTCAGTTAAAACATGAATTAGTTTGCGAATCAAGTATTAGGACATGATGTGAATTAAAACAAAGTTAGTTAAGTTTAAATTGTTTAACTTTTAGAAATATGGTTTAGTAATCAAGTTTTTTTTTTAATTTTCAGTATTTGTAAATAATTAATTTCAATAAGCTTAAGTCATACTAACAATATGTTTTAATCCAACTATGGGATAATTAGTTTTTTTTACTTTTTGGGCAATTCCATGTTGTTCGTAATTATCATTTTAGTAATATTACTTTCCATTAATATTTGTTTTGAATTAGTAATTAATATGTTATTTTTAAGTATGTAGAGATTGACTTCATAATTATGGACAAACTTAGTAATAATAAAGATGTAGTCATTAAAGGGTATTCATAAAATAAGTGAGAATCTCGCTAACAAATAAATAAATATAAATAATACAAAAAAATTGCAGTCCTCCAATCTTATTTATTTTTATTTTTTTATATAAGAAAATACCTAGATTTCAAGATGGGCGATTTAGTAAAATTCACGGTCTTACCTAATAATATCATAACGCGTAGTATTTTGGCGCATATTTAATAAGGTTATTTTCTTGAATACGGGTGTACATTTATGTAACCCAAATCACGATCTTGACGAAGTCAAAATGCGTCAACAAATCACGCGTGCACTGGTTGTGGCGTGGCTCGAGATGCGTTTTCACGACGTTGCAATTTTGTATAAAATAAATAATGATAAAAGCGGTTTTTAAAAGTTAAATTTGCACATAAGTTTATAATACGTATTATATCAGATAGTCAAGCCAAATATAACAGTTGAGCGACCGTGCTAGAACCACGGAACTCGGGAATGCCTAACACCTTCTCCCGGGTTAACAGAATTCCTTATCCGGATTTCTGGTTCGCGGACTGTAATACAGAGTCATTCTTTTCCTCGATTCGGGATTAAAATTGGTGACTTGGGACACCCTAAATCTCCCAAGTGGCGACTCTGAAATAAATAAATAAATCCCGTTTCGACTGTCCTTTAATTGAAAAAAAACTCCTTGTACCCCCGCGGGGGCGGAAAAAGGAGGTGTGACATGATGTTGAGTATAGTTTTCTATATGCTATTTTGTATGCCTTGCTTCCTGTTTTCTAAGGAAAGTCTGTATTAGTGTGTGAGATTGGTAATTCCTTCCAGAGTTTGTTTTCCTTTTGCACCGCGTTCGAATTGGTAAGCTTATTGGCATATTGAGGCATCATATGCGACTTTTGATTATGTTTCGGGTGGCTTATTGCCTGAGCAGTTCGTATTGGGTGAGACGAGATCATTGAATTTGAGATTAGTGCAATCTGAGTATATGAAGTAAATTAAGGAGCTAAGACCATGATTTTGCTCAAAATGAGGTGATAGTTCTTGCCAGGAGTATAGAACCAACGAATCGTTGTCTCAACGGTGGTCATGAATTTATGCATACCTCATCCGTCATGTCAATATTGTAAGAGTTAGAACAATACCTATGTACATCATGTAGAACATGAGATGTGTAGCGATTTTCTTCTAGGTGATTAGAGAAAAAAGCTTCAGATGATTAGGGCGAATGATCTTCGGATGATTGGGGAAATAGTATTGCTAATTGAAAGTGACTTAACGAGAGTATATGTCTCATAAAAAGGTAATGTTATTAAACTAATGATATTTCGGTAGTATTGCGGCATGTTCTTGTTGGGTCCGCTGATGGTACTGATGAGCTTGAGGTATGGCTCTTTCGTTTGAGTCATTTTTCATGACTTGAGTATGTTCAGGCCGTTTCTTATTGGTGCGCGTATTATGGAAGTTGTGGCTTAGGCCTGTATTGAGGTGTCATATCACCAGAGTGGTGTGTTGGATTCGAGGTGATCATTGGGGTCATTGATGAATACGAACAGATTTGATTTAAGCATGCTTGATGGGTAAATATCGAGGTTCGGTTTTAAAGAAAAAAATTGTTACTATAATTGCTAGAGGAGAAATGGCCTCATGAATGGTTGATCTGAGCAATGGTTATAATTTATTGTGTGTTTCAATTATCATTGGCAGTATATGAGAGTGTTGGAATGAGACATTGGCTAATAAGAGATTTCTATCGGTATTTGGTTGTTGTGGGCAGCTACTGTGAATGGAAGTTATTGCTGCATTTGTTTGAGTTATTGGTATATCATACAATTGCACTTAAGGTTGCAGGCATGGTCTATTACAGCTGGTTCAAACTTATTCTGAATGTAGGTGTGAGGTTCTGATCTTGTGTATGATTCCGAAAAGGTGAAATGTGGCTCTATGATTTATGGGCTAGACTAGATTGTGTGATCTTAGTTACAACGCGTTATCGGACCCATGTGAGATAGGGTGGTGTGGGATCATCCCCTGGTTTATGCTTGATAAGGTCATTCAGCTTTTGGTTGGCTTCTAGGACAACTCTGGGTACGCTCGAGGACGAGCGTTTGTTTAAGTTGGGGAGAATGTGACGACCCGACCCGTCGTCTCATGAGTTACTGTCTCGTTCGTCCCATTTTTTGCTTCCTCATGTTTCATTATTGGTATTGGGTGCATTAGAATTTATTTGGAGCGATTTTGATAAGAAATAAGACATTTAGTCTCTTTTAAGAAGGTTTAAGTTGGAAAAGTCAACCGGACGTTGACTTATGAGTTAAAGGGCTCAGATGTGAATTTCGACGGTTCGGTTAGTTCCGGGAGGTGATTTGTGACTTAGGAGCATGACCGGAAGTAATTTTGGAGGCCCGGTGTTGAATTAGGCTTGAATTGGCGAAGTTAGTATTTTGGCGAATTTCGGTTGATAGGTGAGATTTTGATCCGGGTGTCGGAATGAAATTTCGAGAGTTGTTGTAACTTCATTGTGTCATTTGGAATATGTGTGCAAAATTTCAGGTCATTCGGACATCGTTTGGTCGGGTTTTTGATCGAATGTGTGTTTTAGAAGTTTTAAAAGAACTTAGGCTTGAATTCGATATAATTTGATGATTTGGCGTTAGTTGAGGTGTTTTGATGATTGGAGTAAGTTTGGATAATGTTTTAAGACATGTTGGTGCTTTTAGTTGAGGTCTCGGGGGCCTCGGGTGTATTTCGGAAGGTTAACGGATCGATTTAGGCACGAAAAAAATAAAGTTGTTGCATTTTTTTACAGCACTGTGAACAGTAGTTATGAACAGTGCCCCGTAACAGTATCCGTGAATAGTGCCGTGAACAGTACCCCGTAACAGTATCCCGTGAACAGTCCCCGTAACAGTATCCATTAACAGTACCCGGGGGTGAACAGTAATTCCGAAACATTCTGGGCAGAATGTTTACATTTCATTCGCGAAAAACACCCCATTTCTCCACCATTTTTAGTCATTTTGAGAGCTTTTGGACGGGGATTGAAGGGAGTTTCAACTAAGATCGATTGGAGGTAAGTTTTATGAGTTAAATACATGATTTTATTGAAGAATTATCCTAGAAATCCATGAAAACATAGCCAAATTATAAGAAATTAGGGCTTGAGATTGAAATTCTAAATTTGGGATTTGAGGGGGCAAATGGACTCCGATTCTTGTGAATTTGGTATGTATAGACTCATGGCGAGATAAGGAACATTTTGATATAAAAATTTCTGGATTTTAAGATGTGGGCCCGGGGCTCGGGTTTTGCAAATTTCGTGATTTTTGATATTTTTCGAGTCTTTTTGATTGGGTTATATTCTCTTAGCCTATTGTGATGTATTCGTTGTGGTTTTGGCCAGATTCGACGCGCGAGGAAGTCGATACGAAAGGAAAGGGCATCGCGGAGTAGTATTTGGCCGGCTAGAGGTGAGTAATAGATGTAAATGATGTCCTGAGGGTTTGAAACCCTGGAATTTCACATCGTAACGCTATATTGAGGTGACTTGCACGCCGGATAACGAGCGTGGGGTAGAGCACCGTTGGGGATTGTGACTTGGTCCGTCCCGAGAGATATTTTACTACATTTTTGGTTGAGACGTATACTTTATTATTGTGAATTGGGCTTGTTGCCATGCTTGGGGCCTTGTGCCGACCTGTAGAACCCTTAGGGGATTTTTGACTGGTTTTCCTCACTTATTTTGTTAAAGAATTTATATCCTCAGTCATGTTTCCAATTGTAGGCTTCTTGCCAATTATTTGAATCCTTCAGGGATTGATATCACTGCTTTCGCATATTTTGCATATCATTTGACCTCAGTCCAAGGTTTTAAATACTGTTTTGCAAACTCAGCCATCTTTCTAAGATTTGAAAACTTAAATGATATTTCTAAATGATATTTCGGGCTGAGAACTACTGTTTTACAAATGCCCAAGGGGCTTATGATGATTTCTGGACTGAGCATGGATCGGGCTGCGCGCTGCAGCAGTGTTATATTGATATTGAGGCCGAGAGCCTGGTTGATTACATTGATATTGAGGCCGAGAGCCTGGTTGATTACATTGATATTGAGGCTGAGAGCCTGGGTGATTATACTGAGATTGATATGAGGCCGAGGGCCTAGATTTGATGCCACGAGATGGCTTGATATTGCGCTTGGGCTGTAGGAGCCCCTCCGGAGTCTGTACACACCCCTAGTGAGCGTCGTCGATGATAAATAATTATGGATGGCTCGGGCTGCACGCCGCAGTGGGTACTAGAGGGTACCGTCATATGCATTGCATTGCACTCATGCATTTATTCTTTATTTGCATTATCTGCCATAATAATTATGTGCTCTTATTTCATTGACTAGTTGTTTTATACTGTTTTGAGCCTGAGGGACTGATACTGTTCTGAGATACTAAGGCCAAGGGGCAGATTTCTACTTATTATTTTGATACTGAGCCCGAGGGGCAGATTTCTAATTATTATATTGATACTGAGCCCGAGGGACAGATTTCTACTTATTATTTTGATACTGAGCCCGAGGGGCAGATTTCTAATTATTATATTGATACTGAGCCCGAGGGGCAGATTTCTACTTATTATTTTGATACTGAGCCCGAGGGGCAGATTTCTACTTGTTGTTTTGATATTGAGCCCGAGGGCAGATTTCTACTCGTCATTTTATTGTCAAATTACCTGTTTTACTGGTTTAAAAGAAATTTCACATGATGTTTCACTGAATTGTTATTTTAAATAATTTCACTGCTTCTGTATAGAATGTTGTGTTCCTTAACGTGTTTTCTTACCTTCAGTCATTATTTATATTTATTACTCACTGGGTCGAAGTACTCACATTACTCTCTGCACCATGTGTGCAGGTACAGGTATTCCTAAGGCATAGAGCGAGTTTTCTGCTGTTCAGTTTTCATCAGAGTTATCGAGGTAGCTGCATGGCGTTCGCAGACCCGTTTTCTCCCTTATCTTCTGTTATTTATGATATCTTCAGACTTTGTTCATAATTCCATACTTTGTAGAATTTTAGTAAACTCTGTAGTAGCTCATGACTTGTGACACCCCGGTTAGGGCTGAGTTGGGTTGGATTTCCGTATTTTATCTATACTTTCCGCTATTGGATATTATTAAACCATGTTTATGCTATAATTGTGTTAATTAATTGTCTTAAAAGGATGAATTGGGTTGAATGGTTGGCCTTGTCTTCATGAGAGGCGCCATCACGACCAGGTTCGGGAATTGGGTCGTGACAATTTCTAGGTTGATATATAATGTCATATTCACTTAGTCCTATAGCCCATTTGGCTAACCTACCTGATAATTCTTGCTTATGCAATATATTACGTAAGGGGTAGGTAGTTACTGCAGAGATAGGATAACATTGAAAATAAGGTCTTAATTTTCTAGATGCCATAATTAATGCCAAAGCAAGTTTTTCTAAATAAGGATATTGAGTTTCAGCATCCAATAAAGTTTTGCTAACATAATAAATCGGAGTTTGTTTACCTCTCTCCTCTCGAACTAATACGGCACTTACCGCCACTTCTGAAACAGCAAGGTAGATGAGTAGCTTTTCTCCATCCTTTGGTTTAGCCAGCAACGGTGGGTTTGACAAGTATGCCATTAAATTTTTGAGTGCTTGTTGACATTCTTCAGTCCATTCAAATTGACTTTGCTTTTTCAAAACTGAAAAAAACTTAAAGCTTTTCTCTAAAGATTTAGAAATAAATCTTCCCAACGCTGCTATCCTACATGTTAACCTCTGCACTTCTTTTTTGCTCGTAAGTATATCCGGTATTTCTTCAATAGCTTTAATCTGCATGGAATTTACTTCAATTCTACGGTTAGAAACATGGAAACCTAAGAACTTATCTGACGACACGCCAAATGCACATTTCTCGGGATTTAACTTCATATTGAATTTGCGGAGAATCTGAAATGTACCTGACAGATGTTGAATATGATCCCCTGCCTGTTGTGATTTGACTAGCATATTATCGATATAAACCTCCATGGTTTTTCCCAGATGTTCTTGAAACATCTTAGTTACTAACCTTTGGTATGTGGCTGATGCATTCTTTAGGCCGAAAGGCATAACTTTATAACAGTAATTCCCCCTGTCTGTAATAAAGGAAGTTTTTCCCTCATCTGATGGATCCATTTTTATTTGATTATATCCTGAATAGGCATCTAAAAAACTTAATAGTTCGTGTCCTGCAGAAGCATCAATTAGTTTATCTATGTGTGGTAATGGAAAAGAATCTTTAGGGCAAGCTTTATTCAAATCAGTATAGTCTACACAAACTCGCCACTTACCATTCTTTTTGGGCACCACTATAGTATTAACTAGCCAATTAGGATATTTTACCTCGCGGATAGACCCAATTTTTAAGAGCTTTTGAACCTCATCCTAAATCACTGGTTCTTGGAGGATCCTTGCTTCCTTTTATTTTGTTTGACAGGTGGATACATTGGATCTTCATTTAGCTTATGGGTCATTACCTCCGGCAGTATACCTATCATATCTGAATGCGACCAAGCAAAGCAATCTGTGTTAGATTTTAAAAATTCAATTAACTTACTTTTCATCTCCGGGCTGAGGTTGGTTCCGATGTAGACTTTTCTGTCCGGCCAATGTACAAATAACACTAGAGCTTCCAGTTCCTCGATTGTTGTTTTGATGTTTTCATTTTCTTTTGGTTCTTGAATAGTATCAGGCCTTATGTCTACATTCGTTTGTCTATCTACAGTTGAGGTTGGTGTTGCTAGATCTTCAACTGAATTCTGTAATTGCTATTTTTCATTTGCAACGTCATTTTTTGCACTTGAATCTGTCACTGAGTTAATGCTTCGGGAAGCTTGTTGATCACCACGGATTTGTCTTATTTCCCACTATGAAGGGAACTTGATAATCTGATGTAGGGTAGACGGAACAGTATCCATCTCGTGAATCCACGGTCTGCCAAGAATCATATTGTACGCCATGTCCATATCTATCACTTGAAATTTGGTATCTTTGACTACTCCTTCTGCGAATGTGGTGAGTATTATCTCCCCTTTGTTACAACGCTCGAGTTGTCAAAACCAGACAAGGTCCGTGCTTTGGGTACCAATTTATCATCAGCTTGCATCTCGTTTACCACTCTTAGAAGAATGATATTTATAGAACTACCTGGATCAATCAAAACTCGTTTTACGTTAGTATCATGTACAAGTAAAGATATTACTAGTGCATCATTGTTTGGGATCAACACGCCATATGTGTTTGCATCATCAAATGTTATACTATCTTCTTCCAAAACTTGATGAACTCGCTTCCCGTGGGTACTGTGATTTTTGACACCTTCTTTGTTGTCGTATATGTTACGTCATTGACCTCCTCCCCTCCACTTATGACATTAATTGTTCTCTTTGGTGATGGAGGTTTCGGTGGCTCCTACCTATTCTTCATATATGCTTGATTACCCTTCTCACTAAACAATTCGGTTAAGTAACCTTGTTTTAATAGGTGCTCTAATTCACCTTGTAGCAATCTGCAATCTGCTCTTTTGTGACCGTGATCGTTGTGAAACCCGCACCAAAAATTGAGGTTTCTCCTGTTTGGGTTCGATCTCATTTCTTTTGGCCATCGCACTTTATCTCCCATGCTTCTTAAAACAACTACCAACTCGAACGTGCTAACATTAAAACTGTAACCTCCAATTTTCGCCTTTGAACTTCTGTCATTGTATCGCGTGTCTCGCTCCTTCCCGAACCGAGATGACGAATCCGAATCTCTGTCCTTTGATCTTGATTCATACCTTGGGTTTTCTTGTTTTGAACGTGAATCCCTTCCTGGTGGTCCCATATAAGGTTCTTACCGGACCTTTTTCAGTTTCTAGCCGTTTTGAACTTACCTACTGAGTGATAGTGTCTTTTTCTATGCGCAGCTTCGTGGTGTACCTGTTGTAAGCATCATTCCAAGTTGTTGTGGGAAATTCTCGTAAGCTCTATTTGAGTCTCCTCATGGCTTCCAAGCTTTTTTCATTTAAATTACTGGCAAATGCCATAGCCGCCCAATTGTCAGGTACACGTGGCAACATCATCCTTTCACGCTGGAACCTGTCTACGAATACCATGAGTAGCTCTGTATCTCCTTGTTTTATTTTGCATCCTTTTTTAACTTTTTGAGCTCCCGAGTGTGATTTTATAAATGAATCTGCAAGCTCAGCAAAAGAATCAATGGAATTTTCAGGTAAAAGATAATATCATGTCAGTTCTCCCTTCGTGAGTGTTTCACCAAATTTTTTGACCAATACTGATTCAATCTCTTGCTTGGACAAGTCGTTGCCCTTCACGCCAGTTGTAAATGCAGTTATGTGATCTTGTGGATCAGTTGTCCCATCGTACTTTGGGATATTGGGCATCTTAAACGTTTTTGAAATAGGAAAAGGAGCGGCACTTGGCGTCCAAGGTTGTTGAGAATATTTTTCCATATCTACTCATTTGATTATAGGTGGCACACCAGGTATCTGCTCTATGCGATCGTTCTGCTTCTTGAGTTGTTTCTGCAAAGTTAGTACTAAACTTTGTAAATCAGAATTAACTGGAATACCTGACTCTCCATCGCGAGATTCGCTGAGAGCTCCTTTGTTGCCTGAATTAGCGACTCCCGCGAGTGGATTATCTATGGTTGCGGTGTTGTTTGGAGGTGGTGTTGGTGGTACAGTTGGCAACCTATTGACAAAAGCTTGAAGAGCATTGTTGACTTGTTCGGCGATTAATTACTTCAATGTTGCATCAATAGTTTGATCGTTCTCATGTTGGTCATTCATATTCGATTCAGATCTGTCAGGTGTCCCTTCTCGAGATTGTCGAGGAGATTTTCGTGGTGCAGGGATTGGAGTTCCATCTCCTTGTTGATTTTGCTTATTCAACTGATGTTGTTGATTTTGTTGGTTTTGTAGGTTTTGTTGGTTATTGTCATTAACGTTCGACATGATTTCTTGGCAGAAGAATTGATTTGGAAAGTGAAAAGATTATCAGGTTCCCGGTAATGGAACCAATTTGTTTAACCAGAAAATAGGAATTTAGGCCAAAGCCTATTTTTAGAAGTACTCGGGTTACTGATAATCAAGAAAAGGAATATCTTTGCAATAAGAAAGGAAAATTAAAGTATGAAATAGCAAAGCAATAAATATAAAGCAAAAGTAAATAAGTATATTCCAGTAATAATCAGAACATATCCATACAAATGACATTTCTCTTTCTTATATAGCCATTTCTAAGTACAACGTCTTTTCCCCTTTGTGATCAAGTCATTATGAGCTTTTAATGACATTAATAAAACATTATAATTGTCAATCGTAACTGTTTCGTGAAGATTCTATAACGTTTCCAATCATTCATGCTCATTAATTGAAGACCAACGAATTTGTACTTTTTACTGTCTTGATTCATTCCACCGGTGTCTCTTCAAATTACTAAGAGACTCGAGCAACCGTTTCTTCTTGTCTTTTAGACGTTTTGCTCGTACCTATTAAGACTCACATCTCTTTAAGTACTTTTCTCCAGCTGTCAATTTTCTAATGATCCACGTGTCTTACCATGTCAGCCACATAATTAATTCCTCGTGTAATATTTATTTTCCCCAATACAATAACATCCATTCACTATAAAAGCCAAGTTTTTCTTAGAACCGATTTTTTAAGTTATATTTTACCTCTTTATAACAGCTTTTTACCTATAACAGCAACAACTGTATTTATAATAGAACGTTCTTTGTAATATTATCCCTCTATAACAGCTATATAGAATCTTTAAGATTACTAATAACAATTCTAAAAATATGCACACGATCTTTTCCATTGAAAAAAGTTTCTATCTTGCATAAGACACAAGATTTGAAGATCTGCATATGATATATTTTTCATTAGATACCTTTTTGTTAAAAATTTGGACACGAGTCTTTGTCAATTCAAGTGTTATATCGGTATTAGGAGAATGAAATCTACGAAACAGCTACAATTATAAAATTCTTCCATCAATCTTGAAAGAATTTAATTTCGCAGTAGCTTTAAATTATGTGTCTTAGAGTTTAAATCTTTGTACGTTTAGTTAATGAATTTATTAATAATGTATTAGCCTTCTTCAATATATACCTAGTGAAATGCATATCTTCTGAGATTTTAAATTTGAAGAATTTTCTTATCTTTTACATGTAACATTAGAAAATAAAAAATAATTGATTTCTGGATAAGTTCTATCTATAACAGCCAAAAAATATTTAAATGTCAAATGTTGTTATAGGTGTATAACAGCCATTTGCTATGAAAGCCGAAAAATTTCGAAACAAATGATGTTGTTATAAAGAGGTTTGACTGTAGTTAACTCTTTTTAATTTGGATTCTATAATCTTTTTTGTTTGGGAAGAGAGAAATACTTTTAGACGGGTGGAGGAAACGGATGAAATCGAGTCATTTAATTTCCATAGGGACACGTGGCTTCAATCAAGATGTGTATTGAAAAATGAAAATGTTACCTCCTATAGCAAACTATTACACCCTATTTATTGATCCCCCCCCCCCCTCACTTTTACTCCCTTCGTTCACTTTTACTTGTTCACTATTGACTTTGCACACCCCTTAGGAAATAATAAATAAAGTGTATAATTTACCATGATACTCATATTAATTGGTGTATAGTCTTAATGGATTTGAAAAATGATTTGGAATGAGAAATTAATACTAAGGGCAAAACATAAAAAATAAATTATTTTTCTCTTGAAATGCGAAAAGTGACAAGTGTAAATGAAATTTATTTTTAGGATACTTGACAATTAAAAGTGAACGAGCGGAGTACTTGTCAAGTATTCCATAAATAAATTTTTATTTTTACTTGTCACTTTTCACAGAGAAAAATAATTTATTTTTTATGTTTTGCCCTTAGTATTAATTACTCATTCCAAATCATTTTTCAAATCCATTAAGATTGTACACCAATTAAGATGGGTGTCATGGTAAATTATGCACTTTATTTATTATTTGTTAAGGGGTGTGCAAAGCCAATAGTAGACAAGTAAAAGTGAATGGGGGAGTATAAACTAAAATAATTTTAAAATATTATTACTTATAGCTACCTTTTCTATTTTATAGCAAAACGTGTATTTATTTTATTTCCTACCATTGAGGTAAGAAATATGCCAGTTATGTTCTTTTATCTCTCTCTATCAACAAGATTCTCAATCCTCTCTTTTCTCCCTCAAATCTCTCTCCCTTCTCTATCAAGGCAGCCGTCGTAGCAACCATTTTTGGTGGCGATGGTGGACTATTTGAAGCAAAGAGAGTAGATCTGAAACAAAGAGGGAGTAGGCGAACAGATCTGAAACAAAGAGGGAGTAGGCGAACAGATCTGGCCATGGCTACGAATTGAGCTTTTGAAAATCTGAAGCAGAGTCGTTGGAGAAGATTTGAGGGCGGGATTTTGTTCGTCTTCATTTTCAGTTTTAATACAATATATACAGTATTTTGCTTGGCCGCAAAACGCCATCTTCGGTGAACTTTCTTCTCTTCTTTGTTATTGAGTTACATACAATGATACAAATACATTGTATTCTGTACAAATACATATGTTTGTATAAATACATTTATACATTATATTTTTGCATGTATTTATATATTTTGAAGGTGTGTGTTTTTTTTAATACAGCCAAATATCACTATTTTTGTGATTTTTTGTTATTTGGATATAGTCGAATTGAATACGGTGAATTAAATACAATGTATAATAGTGAATAATGAATATCAGTGAATTGAATACAATGTATACAGTAGAATCGAATAGAACGGTATACACCATATTTCTTGATTTTTTGTTGTTTGAATACAACTTAATTCAATATAGCGAAATTGAATACAATTCAATATTGCACTTTCCGTTATTAAACACACATTATCACTATTTTTTAGGCGGATTATCGCACCATATTTATAAATACAGTCGTGCGAATACATTGAATACAAAATTAAATAGTTGTAATTCGTATTTTTTAGGCTAATTACCTCACTGTATTAATATAGTTGCGCTAGCAACGAAATTTTGTAGAACTAATTTAGTTGAGTTAAATTAGGAGTGATACACACTAATTAGTCCTCTTTTCGTTATTAAAGAGCTGGATTCCCTACTTATTTGGCAAATTCCGCGACTGTATTCATGAATACAGTAGCGCGAATACAGTCCGATAACAACGATATATTACAATCCGATAACACCGAAATATTAGCTATAAAATATATATATATATATATATATATATTCAAGAGGAATTTCCAGAATTGTGTGTTGGATCACCTTCAGTATTTTTCAAGATGAATTCCAGAAATCATTATAGTTGTGACTATGGTCTTGACCACAAAACTGTTACGTAGTACGAAAACACACAAACACACAACTGTATCTCACTTTTGTTTTCTTTTCCATCAGCTATTATTGTTACTTTGACCAAACAAATTCACCGTTTCTTCCCCCCGCGGCAGATATTCCCTTGAATACAAAATTATAGATACATGAATTTGTTGGCCAAAGCAAATTACAGAATGATACAGTAACAATGTCCTTTACAGGCTCTGCATTCTTTTGGAAGCTCTGTTAACAATAATGCAAAATCATCAACTAAATTCGCACTGATTGCAGATCTCATTAGGAAGCATATTATTGGACCAAAAGAAGAAATGTAAAATGCAGTTAAGACAGCACACTTCGCTTTTTCACTTTTTTCCTCTTCTAAACTTTTTTTCTTTCTTTTTTCCTTATCAAGAATGAAATTTCAAATGTCTCTAATCCAAAAAACAACCCATCCACCATTCCACCTATTCACAGATTCCAGCTCGAACTTGACAATAACTCTTCAGATACCTGGACCCAACAATCTGATAATAATTACTTCAAAAACCCAGTCCCACAACATTTACCATAAGTCTTTTCCGCCCAACTATATGGAAAGAACACTAAAAGCAAAACCAGTAACAATCTGTTCATGATTACGTGCACATATACCCTATCTTGACTGATGCACCAGATGAAGCAATCATGTACAATGCTAAGTATGTCTGTTGGACTTCAACCAATCCCACAAAGAGCTGGACTCTCAGAGAGATAGGACTGGGGAAACTTCTATAATTAACTAAGCCGTACTAGAATCTCCATTAATCTTAGATTCTGCTCGTACATATGTCATACTCCGAGGAATAGGAGAAGGAACTGCATTACTTGAGGGTGTTAACAAACCAGAATTCTCAGCCGATGTGGGCTGAGCATCACGCTTCCATTGCATACTTCTAGCACCAGGCCTGACTGGGAGCCGGGACCTGTACAAAGTGGGAATGCCTCTAGGAAAAGGAACCCGGCCAAATCTAGAAACTGCAAAAGGACCAGCCCTTGTAACACGAGGCCATACAGTGACAGATGCTGCTTCAGGAGTAGCAGAGCTTTTCCTCACAACCTGCAGAAAAGAACAATACTTGGTGCTTAAATGAACAGAGAGGTCCCTCAAAAAAAGAGATGTAGAAACGACTACCACCCCCACCCACCCACCCACCCCCAAACTTGCACAACCAAGAAGTTCAGGAACAGTTTATCCTGATACTTCAGTTGCCAAAGAGAAGGAGCCTTCCCAACGATTTCTTTTAGATAAAGTAAATAATTTTATTAACAACCCGCATACAAAAGAAGAGAACCTACACCAAAATATGGTTCTCAACAAAAGAGGCCCAATCCTCTATACAAATAGGGGCCTCATGAGTACACCAAAAAGAATCTAGAAACAAACGACTATTTTGCAGTTAGAAGCATAAATTGCTAAAAGAATAGGGGCTTCTTCCCATTCTTCAAATTTCCCCAACTCATGGGGTGGGGCATCAAGTTAGTTATACAATTCACATCACATGGTGAAGAGGACACTTTAGCAAATCGTAACAGATTGCCAAAAGATTCTAGCTACTGTTGGCAATGAGAGTAGGTACACCATATTCTTCTCAGTTCTCAACATAATGGGAGTGGACCCTCTTCTTTTCTTTTTTTAAAATCTTAGTGAGTGGAATGTAGGTGAATCCTGACACTCCAATCACTGACTATGTTTTCCTTAAATAAATTTAAAACCGGTTCGTGTGTGTGTTTCCCCTCGAAAGGTTCTTTACACTGGAAAAATTCTCCAAAACAAGTGAAGATCTAAGAAGCCACTTGGCCTCCATTTGGATGCCAGTAATTTCAAAAAGGCCTTGAATCGTGGAACTGGAACGAGTCTGTTGTTAAACAGTCGATCAATCAAATACTCAATTGCAAACAAGTTGAGTCAACCATATGAATTCTCTAGAACCATTCAGGTCATTCAGGCCCAAATCATTACAATACTTGTTTTGTAGTCTCTGGTTCACAATTCAACATTAAAATGTAATTTGCCGGGAGTAGTATATCCTACATCATGTACTTTAGGAAAACCTTGATTAAAAAGTACTATCTCAAATTAGAGTGTCTGAAATGCTTAAAGCAGCAAAGCTACTAACAAAAAGACTGTTGGAATTACAGTGTTCTTATGTTGAATTGATCTTAGAAATAGATCAAACAACAAACTGAAAAAGAATGGATAACAGATTGAATCACAAGATTTACCATTCCAAATAACCAGAGTATTGTTTCCAGAATAAAGGAATGCAACTCTTAACTCGCTATGGGGTCAGTGCATCATCATAACTGCGGTTCATGCATTTGCACACCCGCTATCTTTGTACGTACACATTCTTAATGCTATACTGTAGCTCTCCAACCCCCCAAAAAAACAAAAAATAAAAAAGAAAAACAGGAAAGCAATACAATAATCCAAAATTAGATACGTGATACACTTATGAAACTAAGCCTCTATGTGCCTTTCCTGGAGTTACCACTTCTGTCTTTCCCTAGTAAGTAATCATCATTACACAGAAGGTTGCAGTAAGAATCGCACATAAAATTTAAGAAGTGTTTTGTTTTATTGCAGTGTTTTTTCGTGTTAGCAACTTATTATTATGAGAATTAATGCTCCCTAAGACCCAACACATTTTTACTTGAATTCCAAACCAAAATATTAACAAGAATTTAAGAATTCTCCACAAAAGTGACCCAGCAAGACCTCCAAACCACTTTCACACACTTTGTATACATCCCAACTAAAATAAAGATGAAAAGTTATGCACCCAAGGGTATGGAATAGTGGTCAATGAATGAGTGAGCCTTGCAGACTAGTAGGGTTAAAATTCCAGCAGAGACAAAATATACTAGGTGATTTCTTCCCATCTATCTAAGCCTTGGTTGGTACATGTCCTGGTGGGAAGTAGCACGTACCTTGTGGAATAGTCAAGCTGCCGTGCAAGCTTGACCGGACACCACCGTTATCAAAAAATAATTTTATAAAAAAAATAAAGATGAAAAGTTATAAGTATGCACAACTCATAATCTTCCTGTCATTCGCTAAGCATCGTTTATTTTATGTCTTTATTAGTACTAAGCATTGTTGATTTATACTGCAGACATACTTCTTGGCGGTGCTTGCATCCCACGCATATTGCTGAAAAGTGCCTGCAGCGGCTACTGAATGTATTTGCATATATCCATACTCCCTCTGTTTTAGTAGTTAATTTTTAGGTGATGGTCAGATGTCTGTTCGTCTTTTTAATACACTGGTATTCGAACCAGCTTATGCGCACCTCGTTTCCACAATTACCTGCTAAACATCCCATCAGCACACAATATAAGTCGGAGGCACCCAAGACTTAGGCAAATGGGAAGAAAACCTAATGTTTTTGTCTCGGTTGGGATTTGATCCCTATTCTCCCATGGTTCTCATCCACTCCATTGACCGCTACATCACACCCTCGGATGCCAGATGTGTGATGTTTCTTATATTGTAATAAAATTCATGACAAATTTCCTTGTTGAAGGTGATAATTTTGGAAAAGTGAGCTTTTACTCATCTTTGAGAAACTCAAACGTTATATAGCATTAACATCCTGCAGCTCTGGCAGAAGGCTTCGGAGTGCACCATCATATCTGCTGACTTTCAGCACTCAACAGTAAACTGAAACTGCACGGAACAGATCAACCTCTTTTATCTTACTTATTAGCTTAAGCTATATGGAAGAGTGGTTACCATTTTTACACAATCCACTTTCAACCCAACCAAATTAGAATGCTGGTCATCACTAGGAAAACCAGTGAACTTGTAGCTGAAGAAATAACTGAGAAAGACTTGAAGGGAGTGTTAAAGGTCCAAAAATAAAAACTATAAAGTGGAAAAAAGAGGGAACTGTTACATCACACTGCAGTCAAGACAAAACCAATGCACCAACTTATGACAATTATTATCATCAGTTTTTGGAAACATACCTTCAGAATGCGGGACATGAACGATGTTCCATCAAGAGATAAAGCATTCTCTGCGGATTCTTTTCTCATGAACTCTACGTAAGCTGACCTGTTTATGTTATATGTTTAGACTTCAGCACTCAATAATTTCAGATAAAAGATTGATAAAAATGATGAAAACAATAACTGACCCTTTGGGTTGCCCAGTTGCTGCATCAGTCAGGATGATCACTTTAAGCACTTCCCCAAATTTATTGAAGTGCCGAGAAAGACTATCCTTTGTAGCAGCAAAATGAACCTAAAACAAAGGAGACAAAATAAATACTTTTCAGCAATTAAGCAATAAAGGATATATCTAGTGAATAAGCACCAACAGTTAATTGACAGAAACTTACATTGTTGACAAAGATGGTCCGTGAATCAGCATCTTCTGTAGGTGGACCAGTAGAATACAAACCTGACATACCAGAAAATGACCTACACATAAGATAAAGAAACAAAGATGGCACTGGGGCATTGCAGAAAGGGAGTACTAAACATATATTAACGCAGTGAATAGAGCAATTGATAGTACTTCACCTCACACATGAGTTAGAGTATTACACGGCAAGCGCAACGCATAATGAAAGCAATAAACCCTAAACCCAATCCTAATATTAGATTGACAATGCCCTAATTAATCTTATTATTTATCTAAAAATAATTTCAGTATGCTTTTGCCATGCCTAGAAAGTAGAAACACACAGAACTAGAGATGATCAAACTCACCCTGATTAATAGAAGCCATCTTTTGAGATTCCTTCTGTGTGTCCGCATATGGTTTCACCTAGCAAAGAGCATATTGTTTAAGTATTTTCTAAAGACTACAAAGATTCAGCCATAATGATTCATAACAGATTATAGATGTTTACATTTCCATTAGTAACTGCAATAGGATTAGTGCTTTCTTTTGTCAACAGCATGTCAGGTTCGCTGGCCAAGCCTTCGCTGCTCTGTGTAGATCTCTGATTCTCTATCTCCAATGCTTGTCTTGCCTCCTGATACTGAGGTGATTTCCAGGTATTCACATTTAATGTAACATTCATTGGCTGGTGAGGAGCACCAGGAGCAAATATTGGTCGATCTTGGTCCTTCTGTGACTTGTGCAAAATATCATTGGCATTGTCAGTAACACCATACTCGACTACAAGTGGAGTCTCGCCTATGTTTTTAAAACGTGCACCAGTTCTCGAGGCATCTATAGCCCCTTTATTCACAATGCTGATACCATGATCAGCTTCTTCATCCAATGCTGAATCATAAAGCACTGCAGTATCATCGTTCAACGTAGACTTCCCAATATGCTTTCCTCTATAATTACTTCTGTGAAGGTAAGTTGAGGCATCAGCAAAAGATTGATCTTGTACATCTTTGGCAACAGCTTGATCAGATTCTTCCAATCTGCTTGAAGGATCGAGAGCGCCAGTAGCACGACCCAGCCTGTCAAACACATTAGCCGACGATCTAACTTTCGCCACATCTTTTGCAGCTTCTGCAACGGCTCTTATAGCGGTGGCCATGGCATTTGGTGCTCTTGCAACCGATCGTATCCTCTGTGGGCGTTCTTGAAGAGATGAGTCCTCCACAGATGTAGAGACCACAGAGCGAAGACGCTTTAGTGAAGGTGAGGATTCTAGATTGGAATTGGATGGCCTAGAAGTAGCCACGGCATCTCTTACTGCAAATTGCAGCAGCCTTCGAGTAGCAGCAATTGCTGGTTGACGAATGCCTTCCCTCTATCAAAAGCAAATAATTTAATCAAAGAGATTACCTGAAGTAGCGATTTGAAAATAAAAATTCGAGAGGACTACTCAAAGCAAGTTCATTCCATCAACAATCCAATCCAAAATCATCATACAATTGGAAATCTTGGTTCTCCCAACTAGCACCACCCAACCGCAAAACAAAAGGATACAACAATTGCTAAGAAGGAGCGAAGACGGACTTGTACGGAATAACTTCTAGAGCACGGTTGGTGGAATAGTTTCATTGAGATACAAAACTAGATAAAACATCATTTTCTCTTGCTCTTTTAAAGTAGATTAGAAAAAACTCTAGTACTGAACTTGATTCAGTTTTTATGCAATTCATCTTGCAATCACCTTACTCAATCCTTATTCAATAAAGCTATCCACATTTCTCTTATACAAAAAAAAAAAGCGTAACCATGATTTACTCCCTCTGGTTCACAATAAGTGACCAGTTTACTTTTTCATTTTGGTTCAAAATAAGTGTCCAGTTAGGTAATCAAGAAAAAATTCAATTTGTTTTTACTCTTTTATCCTTATGTGCATATCCCTAAAAAGTTTTCTCACTCCTCACTATAACTATGTGACTAATATTTAATAAGGGTGGTTTACTCATACTAGGTATTTTTGTATATGATTTAGCATTTTTTTAATGGGCGTGCTAAAAGGAAACTGATCACTTATTGTGAACCGGAGAGAGTATATTGTATTATATGATAGGGAGTCTGTCTATGTACAGCAATAACAGCAAAATAATATAAAAAAGCACTAAAAAGTAATGTTAGCACTAAAAATACAATAACATTAGAAAGACTATAATTAATAGCAACAAGCAAAAAGTAGCAGCCCAGTACACTAAGCTCCCACTATGCGCGGGTCTGGAGAAGGGTCGGACCACAAGGGTCTATTGTACGCGGTCTTACCCTGCATTTCTGCAATAGGTTATTTCCACGGTTCGAACCCGTGACCTCCTGGCCATATGGAGGCAACTTTACCAGTTACACCAAGGCTCCCTTTCAACAAGTAAAAAGTAGCAGTACACTAAAAGTCAACAACATTCCATTAATTTTGAAAAGATAGTAGCGTCGTGACACAACCAGAGCAAATCACATACAGTAATTCATTTATAACTTTGTTCAAATTGGCATGGGAACTTAACCAACCTGAACTTATGAAGGAAGAAAAGAAAAATCACCAAAGTGAAATAAAAAAACCATGGAGGAGAAAAGCATAAGATAAATGATACTAGAAACAAGAAAACCTAATTAAAGAAGAAAAAGGACCCCCACACACCCACAGAGGAAGGGAGATCACGATCCTGTCAATATGGCAATATAATACATACCATAATACGGAAAAAAAACTAGAAATCAAACATTTACCCTAATGATGCTGCCAACAAGCCTTTATATGGTCCCAATTAACAGAACTACTAAATAAAAAGTACCCAGGACACAAGCTTATTATCGTTTGTAATCCACCCACAAGTAAAGGTACTCTCAACAACGACAAAAGCATTAAACATTCATCACTTGTAAATAACTTGACTCTCAGTTAAAACAAATGTATAGATGTTGCGGAAAGTGATTTTTACTTTTTATCTTTTTTTAGCAAAGGAGGAACGTGATTTTTTAAATTATGGTGGTGTCCAGGCAAACTCTCGCACATCTCAATTATTCTCCCGGGTACTTGTTACCTCCTACCAGCGCTGATACCCGCTAACTCTGCCCACCAAGACTTAGACGGGTAATCACCTTGTGTGTGTTTTTTACTCTACTGGGATTTGAATCCTGGTCTCTAAGGTTTGCAACCACTTCAATGACCACTAGGCTCATCCTTGGGTGCTTGGAGAAAAGTGATTTTGCAAATGGCATTATCAACGGGGTCCAGGCATGCTAAAAACATATCTCATTTCAAAACATTTGAAATCAACAATCTTGAAAGCTTTCTTTTCTGACGTGATAAATGGGTGGAAGATGTTATGGGCTTAACTGCTTTCAAGAATAAACTCGCATTAAATGGAATGTGATTCAAATTATTTTGCACGTCAAACTTAATATACCCACCACCTATACTCAAATTCAATTGAATCAAAAGATATTTTCATCACCCACATCGTCGTCTCCAGTTACAATCGAAAGACAAGGGAGTGGAGAAACAGTCCAAAAAAGGACAGAAAAAGTAATTTTGTCCATGGAACCCAAGACCGAATAACATGATAACTAAAGGACACTAGCAAAGCCAGCTCAATAAACCAACCACTCCATAAAACACATGAAAAGGGCGAGTCTTAACTGCATTTCCGGTTCTTCCATAAAGTAAAAAGCAGCTTGTTACTTTGCATCACTTAATACAATAGAAAATGGAACCCTCAGCATCTATTCAAGTAAATACTCCTTCACCTCCCTCACCCCCACCCCAAACAATGAGAAAAGAAGAGAGCATTATCAAGCCCGAAAGAGAAAAAGTGGCGAACATCACCATGTAGATATGTGCACTATGACATATGTGCAAAAACAGCTCTATGTTTAATTATGCCCAGACTGACAAGTAAAACGTCTAACAATAGTAGTTCACTGTAAGAGATAAACACAAGCATTAACTAAAGGAAACAGTTAGATTAGACATGCACATTTGGGACGGAAAAGTTGATCAAAAAGTCAAAGTTCGGCACAGGGCTTGAAAACACGACAATTTCAAACTATTCAATTAAGAACTCCTCCATGGTAATATCACAATTCAGTAGCACTCTCTCAATTCTCAAAACAAAGCAGTGCACAGAAATTCTAGAAACCTTTTTCGGCCTTTCTTCAGGTCGGTTTCTTTTTCTCTGAAGTTCTGGCTGGGGGGAGAGGGATCGCTTTGAATGACCAACTTTTTGATGAGCTTCCTCCTCCATAGAAGTGCTGTCTGCTAAAGAACTATGTAGAGTAGGGTGTTCAATAGCAACCAGTCCTTTCCACTCCCTTCGGCGGCTTCTAGATTTGTTTGATTTCACTTTATCAGCATCAGAGTCCAGGTGGTGCAAATCATTCTTTGCAGCCGGCTCTGCGCTAGTAAGTTCGTTTTTTGTTCCTCCTCCTGTATCAGGATCCTTTTGCTGCACATAAAGACCTATATTTGATCCCAGGTGATCCCACAGCCTACACAACACTAACAAGAATCAGAATGGTAAAATAATACTTAGCACGGAACAAATACTGTAACTGCAATATGGCTATTATATTACCAAGCAACAAATGAGTCACTGTCTTCTCCAAGAAAAACATTCAATTCATTTCTTGCTTCTTCTTTCTGCCTTCCATTTTTTAACAAGACTATAACATATTCCTGCAGGTGCATAGCAGAAAATTAGCATTATAAATTTTAAGGAGAAATATGACCCATAAGGAACACCACATCAACAAAATATGTGTGGTAGCTAGACTCAAAGTCTAATGTCATACAAGAATCTGATACAACTAAAATGAGGCTCCAAAAGATGCACGGATCAATATAATAAATCAAAGAGCAAGGATGATCATACATCATGGGCAAAAGAAAAATACATGGATCTAAACGAACAAACCATGTGATCCTCCACCTGCATTGCTATGAGATATATCAATATTTGTTGTTGCTAAATTCAGAATAACAACAAAATTCAAATAACATAGTACATGAGAAATCGATATGTAAAATACAGTCCAATAACAATTCTTGTGCAAGTTGACATTGCATCAATACTGTACTTTAATACAAAGAACACTTAAAGTTCCAAGCCAGAATATAGCAGAGTGGTCTGGTTCCAAGAAAAGAAGTAAAAGCTCCTTTTATATAGAAACTGGGAATGGGTGTTCACTACATGACACCAACCATCTTGCAAGGACATCATAGATAAAGCAGGCATTAGTATGAGAGAACATAAAATTTGATACAAGCCCCTCAGGGAACATCTGGTAAAATTGGAGCTTTTGCATAGAAGTCAATAACTAAGGTTTGTGTATAGCAGGAAAAAATAAACAGTTAATATATGTTATTAACAATCAGTATCTTTTGTAAACTGATATTTAAACCATAAATCAGAATAAGAAAGTTACAAAATCAAATATATGTGAGCAGTTCAACACTTCACGCAATCCAATTAGTTTATGGCAGCAACGGCAACATAAGAAACTTGCACCAACTCAATAAAAAGTAAATGCTGGTGAAACAAATGCTGAAATTAATCCAGAACTCAGTACTACAACAAAATTAAACTTTTAATACTCTTCACTACAATAACAACAACTTCACGCCCAAAATTTTCAACATTTTTAAGCACAATGTGTCGTAATCCAATATTATTTGTTCTAAGCCCTAAAAATAAACCATACCACGAGAGTATCATCAGTGTAGTCACCCATGAACTCCTTGAGTTTATCCTTAACTCGTTCCCGAAGCTTCGAGAATCCTTCGGCAGTAAAATTATTAACCCTAAACGTCCGATCATCTTCTCCATCTCCACTACCCATTATTTCACCAAATCCCTAAATAATTCGAGAGGAATTCCTAGATTATTTATAAATAATGAAGAGATTAAATAATAGGAAAATGCTATCTGCTGATTGGATGGGGTTTTCCGGGAAATCTAATTCATTTCATGGCAGAGGAAAGGAAAAAAGAAAAACGAGAAAACCCAAAACCTTTGGGGAAAGAGCTCGTGGGTAGTGTTAAAAAAAAAAAAAAAACTTCTAACCCTATGTATGATGAGACACAGTGACCTATGTTATTTTTCTATTAACCCTTGATGTTCTTATAAATGGTATTTTAGCCGCTAAATTATGGTAGTCAAATATTTTTATCCGGATTTAATTATTTGAAAATGGTAAGAGTTCATTACTCAAATGCTCACTCAATTATCCTAAATTATCTCCTAAAGTCATTTTTCTTTCGTTTGTAACGACAACGTCACTAAACTATGTCTAAGGTCACTCAACTAAATTTTACAAATTTAGGATTGCAAAATATCTATTTTATCCTCTAAATTATAAACATTTATCTTCTTTTTATTTTTTTAAACTTTTTAATATTATGATTTTTCCCTTTTTAATTTATATTATGTACTTACCTATAGATTAAATAAATTTTATTTATAAATTAAAAAATAAAAAATATTTAAGCATATATAATGTTGGAATAACAAAATAATGAGTATGGTAAAAAAATTAGAATAATTTGTTCATAATTTTTACTATTAACAATAAAAATTCAAAATTTTATTAACATAATTCAGAATGAAAGAAAATAAAGATTGTAAAATATATATTCCATGCACGTAATATAAAAATACTTATTTAAATAAAGGTATTTTTATAATATACATTATATATTCTTGAAAATTATAAGTATTATACATAATACTTATAATTTTTATATTACGTGCATGGAATATATATTTTACAATCTTTATTTTCTTTTATTCTGAATTGTTTAAATAATTTTTTGAATTTTTGTTTTTAATACTACAATTATTTTTACGAACAAATTATCTAATTAATTTTTTTACCATACTCATTATTTTGTTATTCCAGCATTATATCTGCCTTAATACTTTTTATTTTTTAATTTATAAATAAAATTTATTTATTCTATAGGTAAGTCCATAATATAAATTAAAAAGGGGAAATCATAATATTAAAAAATTTAAAAAAATAAATGTTTATAATTTAGAGGGTAAAATAGGTATTTGGTAATCCAGATGTAACAATTCGGCCGGTCGTTTTGAGAATAATAGCCTCGATCCCCTATCTACTGCCTCCGCTATATCATTTTATGCTTATGTAGCTTGCCGGGAGGTTTTGGTTTTGGTTTTGGAGTGAAATGAGACACTTAGTCCCTAAAGTAGAAGCGGAAGTTCTAGGAATTTAACTATAGTTGGAACTATGCGAAAACGACTCCAGAATGGAGTTTCTTCAGTTACGTTATCTCTGTTGGGTAATTAGTGACTGAAGAGCACATCTGAATTATGATTTGGAGGTCTGTAGCTGAATTTGGTTTGAAATGGCGAAAGATAAATTTTGGGAAGTTTGACCGGGAGTGGACTTTTTGATATCGGGGTCGGATTCCTATTTTACAAGTTGGAGTAGGCTTGGAATGTTAAATATGACTTGTGTGCAAAATTTGAGGTCAATCGGACGTGTTTTGATAGGTTTCAGTATCGGTTGTAGAAGTTTGGAGTTTCAAAGTTCGTTAAGCTTGAATTGGAGTGCGATTCGTATTTTTGTTGTTGCTTGATGTGATTTGAGGGCTCGACTAAGTTCGTATGATGTTTTAGGATTTGTTGGTAGGTTTGGTTGAAGTCCTAGGGACCTCGGGTGGATTCCGGGTGGTTAACGGACAAGGATTGGTGTTGTTGAAATTGCAGAATTTCTGATGTTTCAATTGTTGGTTTCCTCTTATGCGGTCATGTAAGAGGGGACGCGATCCAAAGCCTTGAGTTATGGCAGTCACTTTTTGTTCAATGTGATCACAAGTGTTCATCCGCGATCGCGAAACTTGCTGGCCTAGTGAATCGTGGACGTGTCGCTTGTGCCGCGTTTGCAGTGAAGAAAGGGAGGGACTCGGTAGTGGTGCTTGTTCTATGCGGTCGCGTAGTGGTGCACGCGATCGCGTTGCTCTGGGTGAGGTTCCCTCCGCATTCGCGGCCAGATATCCGTGTTCGTATAGTATGTTTTTAAGCTGTTGAAATTTGTTCTACGCGATCGCATGGGAACTTCCGCTATAACGTAGTATGAACATCTGGGCAAACTATAAACATTTCAAAATCGAGGGTTTGTCATTTTCTTCATAACTTGAGATAGAGAGCTCAAATTTAGGCGAGATTTTGAGGGATTTTCGGAGTCAACTATTAGGTAATGATTCTTGACCCGCTTTTGGTTATATTCCACTGATCTATCATCAATTTCATCTACTAATTTAAGATTTGGGTTGAGAAATTTGGGGAAAAAGTGAAAAAGTTCTTCAACCAATATTTTGGATTTTGATTGAGATTTTTGTATCGGATTTGAGTAATTTTGGTACGAGTGAACTCGTGGTTGAATGGGTGTCCGTATTTTGTGACTTTTACCTTATTCCGAGATGTGAGCCTGGGTCGACTTTTTGGGGCGATTTTCTAATTTCTTGCTAAAACCTTGATTTCATTAATTAGATTGGGTTTTTATAGTTACATTTATGGTATATAATTGCTTTGGCTAGATTTGGGCCATTCGGAGTCGGAAAGTCGTGGAAAAAGCATTCTTACTAATTGATTGAGCTTGCTTCGAGGTAAGTGGCTTGCCTAACCTTGTGGGGGGAATCCCCTTAGGATTTGGTACTGTTGTGATACTTCTATGATATGTGAGTGTCGTGTACGCGAGGTGACGAGTGCATACATGGGCTAATTATTGTAAAATTCGATTTTTACTGAGCAGTAACATGTTACATCTTAAATGAGTTATACCATCATGTGTAGTTATCTCGTTTAGCCTATTATCGCATCTCTACGTGTTTTAGTTGCTTATTTGAAATCTGTACATCATGCTTAGTTAATTTTTCTGCTTTTTCCTTGACTTGTATTTAGTCTTAAACTGTATAATTTATTGTTGTAATTGTTGTTGCCATCGATTTCGAGTATTTAATTTTAGGACTACGAGGCGGTACCTCGGGAACTCCCTGTGCATATTTACTTTTGGGACTACGAGACAGTATCTTGGGAGCTCCCCTGTTGTTTATCCCTATGTGTTGTATTGTTTTCTTTATGTATTTCTCGTTGTTAAATTCTCACTCTTTCATTATATTACTATACCTTCTGCCTTATTTATTATATACCAGTAGGGCCCTGGCCTGACCTCGTCACTACTCTACCGAGGTTAGGCTTGGCACTTACTGGGTACCGTTGTATTGTACTTATGCTACTCTTCTGCACATGTTTTGTGTGCAGACTCAGGTACCTACTACCAGCCCCGCTATTAGTCACGAGTATTTGCTGCGACTTTCGAAGACTTCAAGGTATATTTGCCAGCGTCCGCAGACTTCAAAGTCCCTCGCTAACCCTTATGTTGTTTCTTCTTACTTTTCCTAAACACCAATGTATAAAGATAGTTAGAGTTTATCCTTATAGCTTGTGGCTTGTGACTACCGGGTATTTGGGAGTTGTTTATACTCAAATTTGCTGGTTTTACTTGTACATATCGAGCGACATTTTTCAGCTATAGAGTTATCTTTTGGAGTTTAGTTGTTAAATTTTGTTATTGTTTCAGTTATTCCGCAATTGTTAGGCTTACCTAGTCGTAGAGACTAGGTGCTGTCAAGATATCTTACGGAGGAAGATTTGGGTCGTGAAAAGTTGGTATCAAAGCTATAGGTTCATAGGTGTTATGAGTCACAAGCAGGTTTAGTAGAGTCTCGTGGATCGGTATAGAGACGTCTATACTTATCTTCGAGAGACTATATAACTGTTAGGAAAATTTCACTTATTTTGATTCCTTGTCGTGCGAAATTGTTGACTTTGGAATTTTAAACTTCTATATTCTATTCTCTTAGAGATGGTGAGGACACGTACAGCCGGATCAGATGACCAGGCACCCGCGCCCCCGCTGAGACCTGGGCCAGGGTAGAGGCCGAGGACGTCCATGTGGTGCAGCCAAGGCACCTGCACGTGCTGCTACAGAGTAGCCACCATTAGCTTCAGTCGTAACACAGGAACCCGAGACGCCTGTTACTGCACCAGCTCTTCAGGAGACCCTTGCACAGTTTCTGAGCATGTTTGGCACTTTGGCTCATGCAGGGTTGACCCCACTTGCTCCTGCCACATCTCAGGCCGGGGATGGAGCACAGACTCCTGCCGCCCACACCCCAGAGCAGTGGGTTCAGGTCGACTCAGTTCCAGAGGTCATACCAGTGCATCCGGTAGCCCCAGTTCGGCCCGAGGGTAGGGCATCAGTTTCGAATGAGGAGTAGCTCAGGCTCGAGAGGTACAAGAAAGTACCACCCTCGTACTTTCAGTGGTTTGTAGTCAGAGGATGCCCTGAGTTTTCTTGAGAAGTGCCACCATATCCTCCGTACTATAGGTGTAGCAGTGTCGAGTGGGGTTTCTTTTACTAAGTTCCAGCTTAGAGGATCGGCCTATTAGTGTTGGTGTGCTTATGAGTTGGGTAGTCTGCCTGAGTCAGCTTCACTCACTTGGACTCAGTTCTCAGATATGATCTTGAGAGAGTATGTTCCCCAGAGTCTTAGAGATGCATGGCGCGTAGAGTTTGAGCAGTTGCGCCAGGGTTTTATGACTGTGTTAGAGAATGCAGTTCGCTTTAGTGATTTGGCTAGGCATGCACCAGCCTTGGTTGCTACAGTTCGAGAGAGGGTAGCTCAACCCCAATATTAGATTTAGCATGGCCCGAGAGTTGGAGATGGACATCTGATACTAGCAGGTAGTGGGGATTGTTAGGAGATTGAAAGGTATGTTGATTCGGGAGAGAGAGGACAAGAGGTATCGAGAGTCTGGTACTTATAGTGGTACTCGTGCCCTTATGGCAGATGGTCATGGTAGGGTCTATGTGAGTCGCCCTGTTCATTCAGCACTTCTAGCCGCCAATAGTATTCCGGCCACTCCTAGGCCCCGTGATCCTTATTATGCACTGCCATTGTCTAGTGTACCTCCTACATGGGGTGCTTTTAACGGTCAGTCCAGCTAACCTGGCTCGAGCTAGCCACAACAGTCACACCCTTCGAGAGCTTGTTTTGAGTGTGGCGATACTCACCATATGGCGAGGGATTGCCATAGACTTAGGAGGGGTGCACCTCTATAGACTACTTAGGCACCACGTGCTCCACCGGGTCCCCAGGCTGTGATTACAGCACCGTCTCCCACCCCACCTGCTCAGCCAGCTCGAGGTAGAGGTCGGGCAGGTAGAGGTCGCCCTAGAGGAGGAGGCCAGGCCAGATATTATGCTCTTCATGCTTGTACGGAGGCAGTTGCATTCGACTCTATCATTACAGGTATTGTTCTGGTCTGTCATATAGATGCGTCAGTTTTATTTGATCCAGGCTCCACTTATTCCTATGTGTCATCTTATTTTGCTCTGTATTTGGGTGTATCCCATGATATTTGAGTTCTCCTCTTTATATGCCTACACCTGTGGGAGATTCTATTATTGTTGATCGTGTGTATCGGTCGTGTTTGGTTGTTCTTAGTGGTTTTGATACCAAAGCCAATTTATTATTGCTCGGTATGGTAGGCTTTGATATTATTTTGGGCATGGATTGGTTGTCGCCCCATTATGTTATTCTTGATTGTCACGCCAAGACCGTGATTCTGGCTATGCCAGGATTACCGCAGTTAGAGTGGAGAGATACCTTAGAGTATACTCCTAGCAGAGTTATTTCATTTCTTAAGGCTCAACGAATGGTAAAGAAGGGGATTGACACATATCTAACTTATATGAAAGATGTCAATATCGATACTTCTACCGTTGAGTCAGTTCCGATAGTGAGGGATTATCCATATATATTTCTAGCTGATCTTCCGGGCATGCCGCCCGACAGCGTATCAATTTTGGTATTGATTTGTTGTCGGACACTCAACCCATCTCTATTCCTCCATTATGTATAGCTCCTCCTGAGTTGAAAGAGTTGAAGGAACAGTTAGAGGAATTGCTTGATAAGGGCTTCATTCGGCCTAGTGTATCACCTTGGGGTGCCCCAGTCTTATTTGTGAGGAAGAAGGATAGTTCTATGCATATGTGCATTGATTATCGCCAGTTGAACAAAGTTACAGTGAAGAACAAATATCCATTGCCTCGTATTGATAACCTATTTGATCAGTTACAAGGTGATAGAGTGTTTTCCAAGATTGACTTACGTTCAGGCTATTATCAATTGAAGATTCGGGAATCAGATATCCCAAAGACTGCTTTCAAGACTCGGTATGGTCACTACGAGTTCCTTGTGATGTCATTTGGGTTGACCAACGCCCCAGCAGCATTCATGCATTTGATGCACAGTGTATTCCGGCCTTATCTTAACTCATTCGTCATTGTATTTATTGACGACATTCTAGTGTACTCCCGGAGTCGGGAGGATCATGAGCAGTACCAAAGGACTGTGCTTCAGACCTTGAGAGAAAAGAAGTTAAATGTAAAATTCTCAAAGTGTGAGTTCTGGCTAGATTCAGTGGCATTTTTAGGACACGAAGTGTCGAGTGAGGTATCAAGGTGGATCAGAAGAAGGTTGAAGTAGTGTAGAGTTGGCCTAGACCGTCCTTAGCTACGGAGATCAGGAGTTTTCTTAGTTTGGCGAGTTACTACCATCGTTTTATAGAGGGTTTTTCACCTATTGCAGTACCTATGACCATGTTGACCCAAAAAGGGTGCTCTATTCAGGTGGACAGAGGAGTGTGATGAGAGCTTTCAATAGCTCAAGAGTGCTTTGACTACAACAGGGGGGGCACATTGGTATTACTTACAGTTTCGGGTCTTACACTGTATATTGTGATGCGTCGCGGATTGGTCTCGACACGGTGTTGATGCAAGATGGTAGGGTGATTGCCTACACGTCTAGACAGCTGAAGGTGCATGAAAAAATTATCATGTCCACGACCTTGAGTTAGCAGCTATTGTTCATGTCTTGAAAATTTGGCGGCACTATTTTTACGGTGTCTACACTGATCACCGGAGTTTGAAGCATTTGTTCAATCAAAAGTATCTTAACTTGCATCAGCGGAGGTGGTTAGAGCTGCTTAAGGATTATGACACCACTATTCTATACCATCCTGGGAAGGCCAATGTGGTGGTCGATGCCTTGAGTCGTAGGATGGAGAGTTTGGGGAGTTTAGCATATCTGTCACACCCTGAACCTGGGGGCAAGACCGGCACTCGGTGCCTTACCTATCCTTGCGTACCAACTTGTGACTAAGGGACTGTGAACATATGATGTCATACTTTGGCCATGGGCCACATTGCAAAACAACTGCTAATGCTGACTAAATATCAATATAAAGCTGGGCCGACAAGGCCGTCAGAATTATTGTAGCTGTCAAACCAACCAAATATATATATAAGGCCTGCAAGCGCAACATACTGCACTAACTAATAAGATATGTCTACAAGCCTCTACTAATGGATATACTATGATCGGAACAACTCCCCGACCTACTTATACCATATATACATATATACACAAGATGTACGTAAAGATCTAGACCCGGCAACTCCGAAAGGCATGGAGCTTACCGATCAAGCTAAACTCGGGCAACACTTAATGAAGAGGTCTACTCGCCTGTCTGTCTGAACTTGCATGCATGAAATGCAGCGCTCCCAGAAAAGGGACGTCAATACGAAATAATGTACCGAGTATGTAAGGCAATATACTGAGAGCTGAAACTAAACTGATACTATAATAATTGGAAGTCAAAGATAGTCTAAAGATATGCTTACCTGCTGATACTGACTCAACTCTCTCAATATAGTAAGTAAAATAGTTGTCCGGCCTTTTATATATATATATATATATATATATATATATATATATATATATATAACTGCTCTATCGTAGGAGGCTCGCTCATAAGCGGTCGGCCACAGTAGGCCCGGTATATAACTTACCATCTAATCATAGGCTGCCCAATACGGGCCTGCCCATCGATTATAGCTCGATAGTAATGAAAATACTGTAATACTGTATATATAGACTCTCTATTCTCTTGACTAGAAGAAGAAAATACTCAATTGAATATTGTACTTACAAGACTAGGACAAATATACGTAAATTCCGGGACATGATTTTTTTATGCCTCGTTATCAAACTTGTGTAATTACAAGATCATGCAAAAATGAAGGAAGAGCTTAGCCTTAACATACCTGAGTCGATTCTCTTGACAATCCATCTAATACATGTCAATTGCAACAAAGCATATGACGAGAAGATCGGAGTAGGAAAAATCCCGTATGATATTCTTGAGACAGATTTCACCGTACTTCCTTAGAATCGCAAAATCTTACGTTACAGCTCCGGCCATTGTAAATCGCATATGCAATCTCTCTGAAACGTGATGTTGTATCTTCATAACATTATTTGTGCAACTCACGTTGAAGAAGGCTTAAAGAATGTTAAAGGCCATATATTTGTATGATTCACGTTCTTGCCATGCCTATATGTTAAAGTGACACCTTGCCAAGCCTTTCATGAGTCACCTAATGGCTTTTATTGCCAAATTCAAGGGCTGCCACGTTTTTGTAGTGAAAGCCTTATCCAAATTTACCATTAATTTACTACTAATCTCATGATTAATTTGATAACCTCCCACTATTCAATAATTAACCAATTACCTACATAATTAAGAATTATCTCAAATTACTTAAAATTCTACTTATTTTAATACACTTTATACATCCTACTATCATGATCATATGGTACCTTGTATGGTACTAGTCCATAAATATCGGGTATTATCGCTCGGCCCGCATTTTACCCCAATATGTCAAACTTGGACAAAAATTCATTTTCTTTGACTTGCTTCCCCACCCACCTTCACGAAATTACTCATCACTTATTTGAAATAACATGATGCTTATAATCTCAAAATAATCTCATTCCCGAACTTAAGTCGATTAACTTACGACGAAACTTTAACATACAAAAATGCGGGATGTAACAATATCTACCAGTAACAGATAGGCCATTGGGATTGGATGTTCAAGCCTTGGTCAACCAGTTTGTTAGATTGGATATTTTTGAGCCGAGTCGAGTTTTGGCTTGTGTGGTCTCTTAGTCTTCTCTTTATGATCGTATCAAGGAGCGTTAGTATGACCCACATATGTTTGTCCTTAAGGACACGGTTCATCACGGTGATGCCAATGAGGTCACTATTGGAGACGATAGTGCATTGAGGATGCGGGCAGGCTATATGTGCCCAATGTGGATGTGTTGCATGATTTGATTCTCCATGAGGCTCACAGTTCGCGGTACTCCATTCATCCGGGTGTCGCGAAGATGTATCAGGATTGAGGTAGCATTATTAGTGGAGGAGAATGAAGAATGACAAAATAGAGTATATAGATCGGTGCCTAAATAGCCAGGAGGTGAAGTATGAGCATCAGCGGCCAGGTGGATTTCAGAAGCTAGAGATTCTAGAGTAGAAATGGGAGTGGATCACTATGGATTTCATTGTTGGGCTTCCACGGACTCAGCTGAAGTGTGATGGAGTTTGGGTGATTGTGGATAGGTTGACCAAGTCGGCTCATTTCATTCCAATGATGACTACTTATTCTTCTGAGCAGCTGGCTCGAGTTTATATCAACGAGATCGTCAGTCTTCATGGCATGCCGATATCTATCATCTCTGACCAGAGTATGCAGTTTACATTGCGGTTCTGGAGGGCCGTACAGTAAGAGTTAGGTACTCGGGTTGAGTTGAGCACATCATTTCACCCTCAGATTGATGGACAGTCCGAGTGCACTATTCAGATACTAGAGGATATGCTCCAGGCTTGTGTGATAAAGTTTGAGGGTTCTTGGGATCAGTTCTTGCCACTTGCGGAGATTTCCTACAATGACAGTTATCAATCAAGCATTAAGATGGCACCATATGAGGATTTGTATGGTAGACGGTGCTGGTCTCTAGTGGGTTGGTTCGAGCCAGGCGAGGCTAGGCTAGGCTATTAGGTACAGACTTAGTTTGGGGTGCTCTGGAGAAGCTTAAGATGATTTAGGATTGACTTCGCACAACCCAGTCCAAACTGAAGAGTTATACGGATTAGAAGGTTTGCAATGTTGCATTCATGGTTGGGGAGCGGGTCTTGCTCCGAGTTTCGCCCATAAAGGGTGTTATGAGGTTCGGGAAGAAGGTCAAACTGAGCTCAAGTTTTATTGGCCCATTCAAGGTGTTGGAGCGAGTTGGGGAGGTTGCTTATTAACTTTCCTTGCCTCTCAGCCTAGCAGGAGTTCATCCAGTATTCCATGTTTCTATGATGCGGAAGTGTCACGACTATCTGTCTCATGTATTGGATTTCAGCTCAATCCAGTTGGATAAGGAATTATCTTATGTTGAGGAGCCAGTGGCCATTTTGGACAGGTTCGAAAGTTGAGGTCAAAGAACATTGCTTTAGTAAAGGTTCGGTGTAGGGGTCAGCCGGTCGAGGAGGTGACTTGGGAGACCGAGCATGATATGCACAATATTTATCCTCATCTTTTCACCACTTCAGGTGTGTCTCTATGCTCGTTCGAGGATGAACAATTATTTTAAGAGGAGGAGGATATAACAAACCGGTCAGTCGTTTAGAGAATAATAGCCCCAATCCCTTATCTACTGCTTCCCCTGTATCATTTTATGCTTATGTAGCTTGCCGGGAGGTTTTGTTTTTGGTTTTGGAGTGAAATAAGACACTTAATCCCTAAAATGGAAGCTTAAGTTTTAGGAATTTGGCCGTAGTTGGAATTGTGTGAAGACGACTCTGTAATGGAGTTTCGTTAGTTCCGTTAGCTCCATTGGGTGATTTTGGACTTAGTAGCACGTCCGTATTATAATTTAGAGGTTTGTAGCTAAATAAGGCTTGAAATGGCAAAAGTTGAATTTTTGGAAAGTTTGACAGGGAGTGGACTTTTTGATATAAGGGTTGGATTCTTATTTCGCAAGTTGGAGTAGGTCCGGAATGTCAAATATAACTTTTGTGCAAAATTTGAGGTCAATCGAACGTGTTTTGATTGGTTTCAGCATCGGTTGTAGAAGTTTGGAGTTTCAAAGTTTGTTAAGCTTGAATTGGAGTGTGATTATTGTTTTTGTTGTTGTTTGATGTGATTTGAGGGCTCGACTAAGTTCGCACGATATTTTTGGACTTGTTGGTAGGTTTGATTGAGGTCCCGGGGGCCTCAGTTGGATTTCGGGTGGTTAACGGACTAGGGTTGGACTTGTTGAAATTATAGAAATTCTGGTGTTTCAGTTGCTGGTTTCCTGTTATGCAATCGCGTAACAGGGTACGCGATCGTGAAGCTTGCTGGCCCAGTGAATCGCGGACGCGTGGCTTATGTCGCGTTAGCAGTGAAGGAAGGGAGGGACTGGGCAGTAGTGCTTGATTCTATGTGGTCGCGTAGTGGTGCACGCGATCGCGTTGCCCTGGGTGAGGTTCCCTCCGCGTTCGCGACCAGATATCTGGGTTCAAATAGTATGTTTTTAAGCTGTTTAAATTTTGTTCTACGATAACGCATGGGAACTTCCGCGATCCCATAGTGTGAACACCTAGGCAGACTATAAACATTTCAAAATCAAGGATTTATCATTTTCTTCATAACATGAGATAGAGAGATCAGATTTAGGCGAGATCTTGAGGGATTTTCAGAGGCAACGATTGGGTAATGTTTCTTGACTCACTTTTGGCTATATTCTATTAATCTATTATTAATTTCATCTTCTAATTTAAGATTTGGGTTGAGAAATTTGGGGGGAAAAGGTGGAAAAGTTCTTCAACCAGATTTTTGAGTTTTGATTGAGATTTTGGTATCAGATTGAGTAATTTTGGTACGAGTGAACTCATGGTTGAATGGGTATTCGTATTTTATGACTTTTACCCGATTCCGAGACATGGGCTTGAGTCAACTTTTTGGGGCAATTTTCTAATTTCTTGCTAAAACCTTGATTTTATTAATTAGATAGGTTTTTTATAGTTACATTTATTCTATGTAATTGCTTTGGCTAGATTTGGGCCATTCGGAGGGGGAAAGTCGTGAAAAAGGCATTCTTACTGATTAATTGAGCTTGGTCGAGGTAAGTGGTTTGCCTAACCTTGTGTGGAGCAAATCCCCTTAGGATTTGGTACTGTTGTAATGCTTATATGATATATGAGTGTCGTGTACGCGAGGTGACGAGTGCGTACACGGACTAATTATTTTAAAATCCAATTTTTACTGAGCAATAACATGTTACATCTTAAATGAGTTATACCTGCATGTGTAGTTATCCCGTTTAGCCTACTATCGCATGTCTACGTGTCTTAATTGCTTATTTGAAATCTGTACACCATGCTTAGTTGATTTTTCTGCTTTTCCTTGACTTGTATTTGGTCTTAAACCGTAGAATTTATTGTTGTAATTGGTGTTTCCATCGATTTCGAGCTGTGTATTTACTTTTGGGAATACGAGGCGGTACCTCGGGAGTTCCCCTATCGCATATTTACTTTTGAGACTACGAGGTGGTACCTCAATTGATCCCCGTGTATATTTACTTTTGGGACTATAGGGCGGTACCTCAGAAGATCCCCTGTCGCATATTTACTTTTGGGATTACGAGGCGGTACCTAGGGAGATCCCCGTGCATATTTACTTTTAGGACTATGAGGCGGTACCTGGGGAGATCCTTGTGCATATTTATTTTTGGGACTACGAGACGGTATCTCGGGAGCGCCCCTATTGTTTATCCCTTTGTGCTGTGTTGTTTTCTTCTTGTATTTCTCGTTGTTAAATTCGTAGTCTTTCATTATATTACTATACCTTTTGCCTTATTTATTATATACCAGTAGATCCCTGACTATCACACCCCGAACCTGGGGAACGAGACCGGCACCCGGTGCCTCACATATCCTTGCATACCAACTTGCGACTAAGAAACCTGAACATATAATGTCATACTTTGGCTATGGGCCACATTGCAAGAGAATTTGTGAAGCAAAATATAAAATTGAGTAGAAACTAACCCTGACTAAACATCAATATAAAACTGTGCCGACAAGGCCGTCATAACTATTACAGCTGGCAAACCAACAAAATATACATACAAGGCCTACAAGTCCAAATATTGCACTAACTGACAGGATATATCTACAAGCCTCTACTAATGGATGTACTGTGATCGGAACAGGGCCCCAACCTACCCATAACCTATATACATATACACATAAGATGTACATAAAATGCTATACCCGACAACTCCGATGGATGTGGAACTTACCGATAAAGCTGGACTCGGGCAACACCTACTGAGGTTGCCCAATAGGGGCTTGCTCACCGATTATAGCTCGATGGTGGTGAAAATACTATAATACTATATATAGAACCTTTTCTCTCTTGACTAGAAGAAGACAATACTCAATTGAATATAAAGTCCCGATAAGGGAGAATACTGTAATTTATGAGACTAGGATAATGTACATAAGTTCAGGAATATGAACTTCTCTTTTTGCCTCGTTATCAAACTCATGTAGTTACGAGATCATGCCAAAATGAAGGAAGGGCTTAGCCTTAACATACCTGAATCGATTCTCTAGAGAAAGATTGCACTGTACTCCCTTATAATTGTAAAATCTCACGTTGTTTAAGATGCTATGAAATCTCATGTTTTGAATTATTGAAGAACCTATGAAATTTCACGTTTTGAATTGTTGAAGAACCTATGAAATCTCACGTTTCTTATGAAGTTTATCTTGCTGAAGTCTTTCTTGGATGTAATACCCTTCATTTTAAATTAGAGAAGGAATCTTAGTCTTGGTGATGTGGGCCCTACCTTTCAAGATTTGGTGTCACATTTTTTTCCTTAAAATGTGCCACCTTTCAATCTTTATTAAGATTAGGTAGATGAGAAGGGGGTGCTTCCACGTTAGGGAGGTTTTAATCTCATCCAAATTCTTTAATTAATCACCCAATAAATTTCTTAATTAACTAGGTGATCTCCCATTACCCAATAATCAATCAATTACCCATATAATTAAGAATTATCTCAACTTACTTAAAATACTACCTACCTTTAACATACCTTATACACCTTACTATCATGGTCATGTAGTACCTTGTATGGCACTAATCCATAAATATTGGGTATCATAGCTCGGACCATATTTTATCCCAAATCAACAATCTTCCATGCAGCTCATTTTCTTTATTTGTTTACCCTTTTACCTTCACGGCACATTACTTATCGCTTGTTACAAATAGCATAAATGCTTATAACCTCAAGATAATCTCATCCACAAGATTACGCCGATTAACTTATGACGAAACTTTTACGTACGAAGTACGGGATATAACATCCTTCCCCCCTTAGAAACATTCGTCCTCGAATGTCTACGCTTAGAGACTTTGGGAAAATTTTGCGAGAGTCTCCTCCGTATACTAGACTAAACCACCTGTACGCAGCCAGAAAACATACTATGCATGCAACACATGGCCAATGAAGGTTATTTTGAGATTTGAGAAGAAGGGCAAGTTGAGCCCCAGGTTTATAGGCCCATTTGAGGTGTTGAGGTGAGTTGGGGAGGTTGTTTATGAGCTTGCTTTACCTCCCAGCCTATCAGGGGTTCATCCGATTTTTCACGTGTCTATGCTCCGGAGGTATCACGTCGACTTGTCGCATGTGTTAGACTTCAGCAAGATGAGAGCTTGGGTTATGAGGAGGAGCCAGTTGCCATTGTTGCTAGACATGATCGCTAGTTGAGATCCAAGACAATTTCCATGGTAAAGGTCCAGTGGAGGGGCCAACCAGTCGAGGAGGTGACCTGGGAGTCCGAGGAGGACATGCGAAGCAGATATCCACACTTATTCAGCACTCCAGGCATGAATCTAAACCCATTCGAGGACGAACGTTTGCTTAAGAGGTAGAGAATGTAACGACCCGACTGGTAGTTTTACTTTCTAGAACCCTATTCCCCTAAATGAGACTTTCCGTACTTGATTTTACTAATTTATGACTTGCGGGGATGGTTGGTTCGGGATTTGGAAGAGTTAGGGTTGAAATCGGAACACTTGGTTCCTTAAGGTTGGCTTAAAAGGCCAAGTTTGACTTTAGTCATCATTTTGAGTAAACGACCTCGGAATCGGGATTTGACGGTTCCAATAGGTTCGTATGATAATTTCGGACTTGAGTGTATGTTCGGATTGGCTTTTGGATGACCCAGGAGCGTTTCAGTGCCTAATAGTGAAAATTGGTTCTTAAAGGTTTTAAAAATTCTTTAAATTTGGTTTGGAGCGGATTTTGATGATACCAAGTCCAAACGGAATTCCAAGATCAGGAATAGTTCCGTAATGTCATTTAAGACTTACACACAAAATTTGGTGTCATTCCGAGTAGTTTAAGTACGTTTCGGCGCATTGGAAGTAAATTTAAGAACTTGAAGTTCTTAAGTTTGATTCAATTGGTTTTGGGGTGCATTCTTAGTTTTAATGTTGTTTCAGGAGTTCTTAGTGTTCAAGCGAGTCTGTTTTATGATTCCAAACTTGTTGGTTCGGACGAGGCTCGGACTAAGTTGGAAACTTGGAGCAAGAGTTGAAGCTCCCCAGTTCTGTCATAATCGCACTTGTGCTTGGCCAGCCGCAGGTGCGGGCTCGCAGGTGCGAGCCACGAACCGCAGAAGCGAAGGAAGGAGGTCAGTCCAGGCACCGCAGTGGAGGTTTTGGCACACATGCGCGACCACAGGTGTGAGGTAAGTGGTCGCAGGTGCGGGCCTGGGCGCAGATGCGGTCCCTTGAGCTCGCAGATGCGGAGTTTGGCCAGTAGGGGAAAATGCGCACCTGCGATGGCTTATCCGTAGGTGCGAAAAAGCTGGAGGCAGTGAGGTTCATTTAATACGGGAGTTAAATCAGTTTTTTCACATTTCACTTACTCCTTGGGCGATTTGTGGAGCTTCTTGAGAGGGGCTTTCACCTAACTTTTGGAGGTAAGTAATTTCTACCTAATGTGAGTTAAATACATAGTTTGTGGGTAGATTATAACATGTAAATTAGTGAAAATCATGGGTTTAGGTAAAAACCTAGGTTTTTGATAAAATGAGATTTTACCACGAAAATGATAATGAAACTTAGTGAAAATCATATATTATGTTCCTAAGGTTATAGGTAACAACTTTCTTCAAAAATTTCCGGAATCCGGGCACGTGGTCCCGGGGGTGAATTTTAGGGATCTTGCATTTTGGGTTGGGTAATCACTTTAATAGTGGAGATATGAACCTTTGAGCATAAATTGATTAGTTTATGTAATGTTTGACTAGTTTTGAGTCGTTTGGCATCGAATTTGGAGGTTTGAGCACATTCTTGAATTGGGAAGTAGGCTCTGAGACGAGGTAAGTCTCCTTTCTAACGTTGTAAGAGGGAATTAACCCCATATGTAAATTAAATAAATGTGTGTACCTATTTGTGGGGGCTGCGTACGTACGAGGTGATGAGAGTCCATACGTAGCTACTATTATGCTATTGTCCGGGTAGTTTAGGACCCATATCATACTTTATTTGAAATGTTTGCGCCCTTACTTGCTAATTTGATTACTTGAGTCATGTTAGAATTTGATAAAAGAATTCGTAAAAGGTTAAATTCACTTATTTGAAGAATTGAATGGAATACTTGACTGTAAATGAGAAATTTATAGTTTCTTTAAAAATAATTGCTATTTGTGGATCGGGCCGATCACCTTGGTAGTAAATAGATGCATCTATGGTTCGCGTCGTTCGACCCTCCGACAGTGCACAGTTTAAATATTATATTGGATCGAGCCGTACGACCTCGACATAATTTGCGCATGATAATTCTTTGGAACCTTCCATGATTGATATTGCTTAAATGCCTTGAAATGTAAACTGTTAAATGATAATACCGAATTTGGAATCTATATTTGTGAAAGAAGGACTTATTATTTCCTGTATTTGAGCTTTCAGTACTATTCGTAAAATCCATGCTTAGCATAACATTTAAATATATAATTGTTAGCCCTAGAGAGTATCAAGTCCACCACTCATCACTACTTCTTCGAGGTTAGATTGGATACTTACTGGGTACATGTTGTTACTCATACTTCACTTCTGTACGTAATTGTACAGGATTTGAGGTTGGTGCATCTAGTTACCCGTCCGGCGCATACTTGATATTGAATCGAGATTTCACAGTGAGCTACCCCTTTTTGAGTCGTTCAGCAGCATGTCAGAGTCTCTCTTTTGTTTGTTTTTGTTTATTCTATTTCAGGCAGTAGGATAGTCATCTTTTGTATATTCTACTAGTTGCCCACATACTTGTGACACTAGATCTTGGCACATATTAGTAGACTTACGATTTTTGGATTGTATTTCTACAATTATGATTTCCTTTAGTTGTTTCCGCTTTTGGTTGCTTTAAAAATCTGTTACTTATCAAATGCTTTAAATTTAAGGAAAGTTAGTTGTTGGAATCACTTAATAAAAAAATGGGAAATCACTAAGTTGTTCAATATTGGCTTGTCTAGCAACGGTGTCGGACACCATCACGGCCTGATATGGAGTTGGGTCATAACATTTTTTTATAATTAATTTTCTCTAAACTTGTTCAGTTTATAATATAGCCAACTTATTTAATCTCTCTTGAGATATTATTGATCTTAGATAAGATTTTACTAAGCAATAGAAGTATATAACTATTGGAAACTTAAAATTATTGTTGAATACTTGAACTAGTGAAGTCTAGCTGAGGAATGAAATCTTGGAGAAAGAAGTGAGTAAGAATATCAAAGAGAAACACAAAATATATATAGGGTTTTCTCAAATATGAAGAGATTGGAAAAAAAAGAAAGATTTGACTTGAACAAATCAAGGAAAAGAGAACAAATTTTTTAATGAAGGAGTAAAAAATAAAAAATTTAAAAGTTATGAAAACTAAACATCATGCATATTTTTAAGTAAGTCAAATTATTATTTTATTTATATATCTAACATTTTCTTTCCTTTATATTAAAAACTTTAGTTTTGTATTTAAAGTACTAACTATTATTTTAAAAATACCTATGAACCTATTAATTTAAAAAATAGGGCCCCTTAAATTTGGGGGTCTAAGGCACACGCCTTACTCCGCATAATGTTGGAGCCAGCCCCAGAATAAACTATGAGTACATCCTCCTTTAAAAGGCTTCCAACCCATTATTAGTGTCTTCAATTAAGGGATTCGGTTACATTATTTTCCTTTATTGTCTCATCTTCTCTCGTCATCTTCCTTCAGTAAGGGGTCGTTTGGTTTGAATACGGCTTATGCTGGGATAAATTATGTTGAGATTAGTTATCCTAGTATTGCTTTTATCCATTATTTGGTATATTGTATTAAAATGATAATTGCATAATTTCTAATAAGAAGGTATAAGTTATATCCCTCACTAATTACCCCAACCCCTACAAGGTATAAGCTATTCCGGTACTAATTTTAATCTTGGGATAACTTATACCAAGTTTGTTAACCAAATAAAGTATTAAGGTGGTATTAATTTTTATACCAACACTATATCTACTTATACCTCATACCAAACGACCCCTAAGATTTTGACACTCAGGTTGTGTTTGATTTGAAGGAAAATATTTTCCGGAAAATATTTTCCAATTTTCTCATGTTTGGTTGGCTTAAATATTTTTGAAAACATTTTCCTCCAATTGGAGGAAAATGTTTTCCCTATCAAGAAAAGGGAAAACATTTTCCAAAACTCCTTCTCAAGCTTCCCCATCTTATTCTTTACCCTCACCAACCCACCCCACACCCACCGATGCCCTCTCTTTAAAAAGGATTTTTTTCGTCACCATCCACCCACCCCCACACCCTACTCCCCACCCTGCAAAGAAAAAAATGTACTTTTTTTTGTAATTTTCAAATTTCTGTTCCCCAACCCCCACTCCCGCACAATTTTTTTTACTTTTTTTTTTGTAATTTTCAAATTTCTGTTTTTTTCTGCACACCCCAACCCCGCCCCACCACCCCACTCTCTGGGAAAAAATATTTTTTTTTATATTTTCAGTTTTACTTTTTTTATCTTTCGGTTTACAAGTTCAAAATTTTATAAGTTCCAAAGTTATGAGTTTGGTGGTTTATGTGTTTCGAAGTTTACGAGTTTAGAAATTATAAAGTTTACAGGTTCGAAATTTTGCGGTTTCGAAAGTTTTGCGGTTCAGAAGTTTATGAAATTTATGGGTTCGGAAGGTTGTTGGTTCGAAAGTTTATGGCTTCATATTTATTGTATCAAAATTATTTATGGATACTCTTGAGAAAATATTTTCATTGATTTACGTACCAAACACCAGAAAATAAATAAAATTACTACTTGTTTTCCAAGAAAACATTTTCTTGAAAAATATTTTCCATGGAAAACATTTTCCTTTATACCAAACACACGCTTAATCTCTCTTTTTCTGTCTCTCTCATAGCTACTGCAACTCATCTTTGTTTTTCTCCACCATTTTTAGTTTTTTCTCTACTCTCATCACTTTATATTCTTTAGTTATTCTCCTTTCCCTTTTAATTTTCAACTAACATCCAAAACAAGATTAGAGGTGGAGGTGGATGTGCGGGCACATTAGGATGGACAAGATTAGAAATGATGATATACGGGAGAAGGTGCACGTGGCTCCCATTGATGACAAGATGCGGGAAGCGAGGCTCAGATGGTTCAGACATGTACAGAGGAGAAGCCCAGATGCTCCAGTAAGGAGGTGTGAGCGACTGATTGTGGAGGGTACGAGAAGAGGTAGAGGACGGCTTAAGAAGTATTGGGGAGAAGTGATCAGGCAGGATATGGCGAAGTTTCATATTTCTGAGGACATGACACTTGATAGAAAGTTATGGAGGTCGAGTATTACGGTTGTAGGCTGGAAGGTAGCTGAGTCTTGCGTTACCTTGTACTGTTGTGAGCCTAGTCTGGTAGGGGTTTTGTCTGAAATAGCTAGGGGCATTGCAGTGTCTTACTATTTTCTCTTTTCGGTGCAGGACCTATTTACTAGCCATCATTTTTGTTTTGCATTTTTTCCTTCTGCATTTTATGTTCCTATTTTTCCTATGATCTCTGTGGTGAAACTAATATTCTCTCCTTTTTGTTTTTCTTATTATCTTGAGTCGAGGGTCTTCCGGAACAGCCTCTCTACTCCTTTGGGGTAGGGGTAAGGTCTGCGTACATGCTACCCTTCCCAGACCCCACTTGTAGGATTTTACTGGGTCGTTATTGTTGTTGTTGTATCCAAAACAAATAAGTGTAGCGGTTAACACAAATTTTATCAAGTATGTATATATATATATATATATTATAATAGTCTAGCTCAACTGGAAATATAAATATTATTTAGAAATAAAAAAGTAAAGCCGTATGTTAACGAGAAATGAATGACAGTGGCAGCTATGTGACACAAGCAATAAGGGTGAAAATTTCATACAATTTATATACAACTTTAATAAAATTTTGAAAATAATTTGAAAATTCAGTCAAAATAAACTATAATCTTCACCGAATACCCTCAAATTTTAAATATAAACTTCAAAAGATATTGTCAATCGTTTGCAATAATACCCAATATAAATAAATAATAACTTTAGAAAACTCAAATTCAAAATTAAAACTTTGAAGCTTTTTAATGGTTTTCAATGATGAGATTTAACGACTGGTGGACAATGGCTGATTCGATGATGACAGACGACAATGTGAAATCTATTGTTGAATTTCTTGCAGAAGAAAAGAGAAAGGAGATGAGAAAAGAGAAAAGAAACACATAAATATAGGAATAAAAATAGGACACAGGGAGACTAAAAGAGAGATACGCAGGTACTAATTGTAGGCATATAAATTTTACTTAAATTAAATCCATAAAATAATTTGGATTATATTTTAAATTCAAGATACATTGGTCCAAATAAATATTATGGGCTAATATATAAATGATTTAATTATATAGGTCCAATATATATGGATTAAATAAATGAGTCTTAATCCATTGGGCTAGCCCATTTAATTGGGCTAAAGGGATGGGCCCACTTCATTAAGCCCAAGACGACATCTTCCTAGAGGCCCAATTTGGTGCCACGTGTCAAATGACGTGGCGTGCCAAGTCAAACGGAAGAGCCAATAGGACCATGCCACGTGTCAAAATGGCAAGGCATGTCCAGTCATACTAAAAGGCCAATGGAATCGTGTCACGTGTGCAAGTGACATGTTCTGGCCAATCAAATGCAGTCATGTCACACTTCAATTTGATTGGTCGGAAAGACTTTGTTCTTATCACAACTCTTCCCTTCCACAACTATAAATAGGGGTCTTCATAACTCAGAAAAGAGACCAGAAGTTATAACAAGAAGCAAGAAAGAGCTCGTGGATCAAACGCTGCAAATTCCTCCACAAGTTTCAGGCTTCAAGTTCAAGTTCAAGAAATCAAGTGCAAGTTCAAGAACGAAGAACAAATCAAGGTCAAGTTCAAGCAATCAAGATCAAGCTCAAGAACAAGATCATCGTTCGAGGCAACAAATACATATTCAAGATCAAGCTCAAAGGCCCTTGAATTTATTTACTATTGAAAAGTAGAATTAGAGGATTTATAGAGATTGTACACTCATATTATTTGAAATCAAATACTACGATTGTTGCGATATTTTTCGGTCTTGATCTTATTTTCTCGAACCAAATTTATTGTCTACAAATTCTGGCACGCCCAGTGGGACAATCTCTACCTTTTATCTCAACTTTTCAATCACCAAAGTTCAAGAACATTGAAATGGCTTCAAAGAAAATCAACTCCAGATCAACATCCACCAAGGATGCTAACTCCAGGTTCTATGCTGATGTGGAAAGCATCCTCGATATCACCTTTTGAAGTTTCGAACCAGTTACGAGGAGCAAAGCAATCTCTTTAGGACAACAAGCACCCCAAGTGCCATCCGCATCAACCCCTGTTTTCGGATCTTCATCCTCAAAAGGAGCAAGATCTTCCATAAACGCATCTGAAGGAGGAAGCGATGTTGCTGAAAAGATCAAGAAAACTCTTGCTCTGCTTGACCTCTCCGGCTCCAAGCACTCTGCTGTGAAGGAAGATGATGATGCTTCAAGCGATGGATCCTCCCCACTTACACCACATAGCGTGAGCCAGTCAAGGATCAATCTGTGTGAAAATCCATGCTATTTTCCGTCATCCACGACAATCATGCAAGCCATGGTGACAAACACTTCATCTATGGAGGAGCAGTTGGCATACTTGACGGAAGCAATCACTGGCTTGACCAAATACATGCAAAATCAAAAGGCTAGAATTGACAAGCTAACAGACATGGTGGGAATCTTGATGGAAGAAGAATCTACCCATGCACCCGGCAAGCTCCCAGAAGTTCTAGAGAGTGACTCTCCCCAAGACAAGCAACACCCACTAAGGCTATCCCTGTCTCATCTGAAGGGATGATTCCAATCTATCAACTGAAGGAGTTCAACGAAGGAACCATTAAGAACAAATATGAAGTTGCTGCCAAATCCTCCCTTACATATGCAAAGTCGTACACTACAAGGGTCGATATGTTGAAGATGCCTGCTGGCTATCAACCTCTGAAATTTCAACAGTTTGATAGTAAAGGTAACCCAAAGCAACATATTGCGCACTTCGTGGAGACGTGCAACAATGCTGGGACTTATGGAGATTACCTCATCAAGCAGTTTGTCCGCTCGCTAAAAGGAAATGCTTTTGACGGGTTCATGGACCTCGAGGCAAGAGCTATCGACAGTTGGGATTAACTAGAGCAAGAGTTCCTCAATCGCTTTTATAGCACAAGACGCACAGTGAGTATGATAGAGCTTACAAATACTCGTCAACGAAAGGGGGAACCAGTTATCGACTTTATCAATTGTTGGAGGAATGCAAGGCTCAACTGCAAAGACAGGCTTAGTGAAACTTCAAGCATAGAGATGTGCATCCAAGGCATGCATTGGGGATTGCGCTACATCTTGCAAAGTATCAAGCCTAGCACATTTGAAAAACTTGCAACTCGTGCCCATGACATGGAATTAAGCATGGCCTCCGCTGGAAATGAAAGGCTACCCATCTATGAACCTCGCAAAGTGAATGACAAGCAAGAAGTCAGGAAGTGGGGCAAGTTCATACCTAAGTCTGAAAGCAAAGAAGCTATGAATGTCAATACGTCACCTATGAAGTTCACGACGAAGGTGAGCAAGAAGCAGAGTATGAAATCCACTTCTTTTCAAGACAAGCCAAGTGGAAAGTTGACTCTAAAAGAAATGCAGGAAAAAGAGTACCCATTCCTGGATTCTGATGTGCCAGCCATTTTTGAAGAACTCCTCGAGTTAAATCTCATTGAGCTTCCAGAGATGAAGCGACCAAATGAAGCTGGGAAAACAAATGACCCGAACTACTGCAAATATCACCGACTTGTAAGCCACCCTCTGGAGAAGTGCTTTGTCTTCAAGGATAAAGTCATGGATTTGGCTCGCGGAAAGAAGATCGTGCTTGAAGATGAGAAAGAAAGCGCAAACCAAGTCTCTATCACCTTTGGCTCATTCAGTCCGGATGACTTATATGGTTTTAAAGAAAGTAAAGATGAAGAATTAGTGGAGAGCGACAAAGCTGAAGTCAATCAACCTGATGATGATAAAGGTTGGACATTGGTGACTCCTCATAGGCACCAAAAAAGGAGCCCACGAAAAGAATCAATAAAACAACAAACAAGGAAAATGATGGTAAAAAGACCAACGAAAAAGAATCCAGTTAGGCATTTGAAGAAAGCAAAAGTGGAGATGCACCATTCTCAAAAGCCACGAAATCCAGTGACCTTGGAGGAGTTTTTACCAAGTTGGTTCTACATGAAGATTTCCCATGAGGGCATTGATGCCTCTTGTTGTCATGCTGATAAAGGGGAAGAAAAGAGTGATGACCTACCGTTGGCACTATCTTCGGAAAAGCCCATTGAGTCCACTCTTCAAGAAGTTAATGCTTGTGAGGAAAAGGTCACGTTCACAAATGACGATCTTTTGCTAGGTGACACTCCTCATAACCGCCCATTGTACATGGTTGGCTATATGCGCGATGAAAGGGTAAATCGGATTTTGGTTGATGGAGGATCCTCAATGAACATTTGGCCAATCCACACTATGAAAGAACTTGGTATTACCATGAATGAACTCTCAGAAAGTCGTGTAATGATCCAAGGATTCAACCAAGGGGGCAAAGAGCCATAGGCGCGATCAGGCTGGGAATCACTATTGAAGATATGCAATCAAGTGCATGGCTGCATGTGATCGACACGAAGACTTCATACAATGTTTTGCTTGGGAGGCCTTGGATACATGAGAATAAAGTAGTTCCATCTACCTACCATCAATGTTTAAAATACTACGAGGGTAAAGTCGAGAAGACGTTAGTTGCTGATGATGAGCCATTCACCGAGGCTGAGTCACACTTTGCCGATGCAAAGTTCTACTTGAAGAACCGCATTGTGAAGGAGCTGAAAGTTGATAATGGTACGAAAAGCAAGAATGACGAACCCATAACTAAAAGAGCTGATGTGACTATTGATAAAGTCAAAACTGTTACTGAGGAGGTACCCGCCAACGTGAATAAATCTCATAAAGGGGGTATTGCGTTTTATGAAAAGAAAGTAAGTCTCGTGCTCCAATATGTCCCTAAAAGGAAGAAAGACGAGGGCGGATCACATAATCTCCAAACCAAGACGCTAAGGGAGTTAACTCTTCCGGTAAAACGAATTGAGGCAGTAAAGTTGTCCTCAAAGCCGTTTGTAGGGTTTGTAGCCCAAAATTGTTTGCAGCATGTGGCACTCCCTACAAAGCGAACAGATGAAGGTTTCGATCCTAACGCTTACAAGCTATTTGCAAAAGCTGGATACAATCCCAATGAGACATCAAAGTTAGGGAAGCTCCCATCAGAAGCTGCAACGAGGCAACTACATGAAGGTTAGGGATACAAGCAACCGTCACCAGAGCGCATCTCAATAAGAAGGGCGAGTAGCAATTATATTAGTATAGAAGATGAATCTGCCGCTTCTAATAGTCCTTCTGTCTATCGGCTTGGAAAATCAACTGTGAGAACTTCTGTATTTGAGAGATTGGGTCCATTAAAGAAGGGGAATAAGTTCTAGAGAAATCATCGAAATACAAGAACACCTGTTTCACCCAAAATTTAGGAGATATCTAAGGATTTCCAAAGTTTGGTTCCTTCCAGAATGAGGCGACAAACAAAACTGGTGGTTTCATGTGAAGAAGTACTGAAGGTAAAGCCATATACTGTGGTCTACACTAAGGAACGCGACGAAGATGAAGAAAGTGTAGGTTCTTCGTATCATGTCACTGTACAAGGCAAGAATAGTGTTTCGTCTTTAATAGAAGATAATGCAGAATTAGAGGATGTTTCGCCGTGTTATCACATATCCTTCAATGATGGGGACCCTCAAGAAATGAAGATGCGAAAGATGCTCCACCTGAACTTGAAGAAGGAGTGAAGACGACAATTGATGCCTTAAAAGAAGTTAACCTTGGCACCGATGAGGAACCAATAACCTTGGCACCGATGAGGAACCAAGACCCACCTACCTAAGTGCTTTACTAGAAGCTGATGACACTTATATTGAGTTACTCAAAGAATTCAGGGACGTCTTTGCTTGGAGTTACAAAGAGATGCCTGGCTTGGACCCGAAAGTAGTAGTCCATCACCTTGCAGTCAAAAATGGTGCTCGCCCTGTTAAACAAGCTCAAAGGCGTTTTAGGCCGGACTTGGTTCCCCTGATTGAAACTGAAGTTAACAAACTCATTGAAGCTGGATTTATTCGGGAAATTAAATACCCAACATGGGTTTCAAATAATGTCCTTGTAAGGAAGAAGAATGGCCAGATTCGAGTATGCGTTGACTTCAGGGACCTCAATAATGCATGTCCCAAAGATGAATTCCCGCTTCCTATTCTAGAGCTAATGATCGATACTACTACTGGTTATGAGGCAATGTCTTTCATAGACGGTTCATCAGGCTATAACCAAATTTGCATGGCACCAAAAGATGAAGAGCTTACTACGTTTCGCACCCCCAAGGGTATTTATTGCTACAAGGTAATGCCTTTTGGCTTAAAGAATGCGGGTACTACTTACCAAAGGGCTAAGCAGAATATTTTCGACGATCTTCTCCACAAGAATGTTGAATGCTATGTTGATGATTTGGTGGTGAAATCAAGAGAGAAGGGCGACCACATGAAAGACTTGAGGATGGTATTTGAATTGCTCCGGAGGTACCAACTTATGATGAATCGGTTGAAATGTGCCTTTGGAGTTACTTTTGGAAAGTTCCTTGGTTTCATTGTCCGCCGTCGAGGGATCGAAATTGATCAAGCCAAAGTGGATGCCATTTTGAAAATGCCTGAGCCTCGAGATATCCATGAATTGAAAAGTCTGCAAGGAAAGCTAGCATACCTTAGAAAATTCATATCAAACCTGGCTGGGAGGTGCCAACCATTTAGTCACCTCATGAAGAAATGCGTTCCTTTCAAGTGGGATTAAGCTTGTAGCAATGCCTTCGAAAGTATCAAAACCTACTTGATGAAACCTCCAGTTTTAGCAGCTCCTATACCAGGAAAGCCATTGATACTATACATTGCGGTGCAGGAAAGGTCTGTTGGAGCACTGTTGGCCCAAGAAAATAGTGAGGGGAAAGAAAACTCTCTTTACTACTTGAGCAGGATGATGACACCTAACGTGTTGAACTATTCGCCAATTGAAAAGTTGTGTTTGGCGCTAGTTTTCTCAATTCAAAAGTTGAAGCACTGCTTTCAAGCTAATGTTGTCTGTCTTGTTTCTAAAGCAAATCCCATCAAGTTCGTGATGTCAAAACCTGTTCTTAGTGATCGACTAGCAAGATGGTACCTCCAATTTCAACAATTCGAGATTTCGTACATCCCTCAAAAGGCTGTAAAAGGACAAGCATTGGCAGACTTCTTGGTAGATCATCCGATTCCTGATGACTGGGAGCTAACTGATGAACTACCTGATGAGGACGCAATGGTCGTTGAAGTTCAACCTCCATGGAAGATGTACTTTGATGGTGCTGCACATCGTGGGGGAGCCGGGGCTGGCGTAGTATTTGTCACTCCTCAAGGTGAAGTCTTGCCCTACTCCTTCACCTTGACACAACTCTGTTCCAACAATGTTGCTGAATATCAATCATTAATACTTGGGCTTGAAATGGCCGTTGATATGAAGCAATTGCAATTGCAAGTCTTTGGTGATTCCCAGTTAGTGGTCAATCAACTTTTGGGTAGTTACGAGGTCAAGAAGCCTGAACTACGCCCATATCATGATTACGCAAAAAAGTTGATGGGGTGGCTTAGCGATGTGACTATTCAGTATGTACCAAGGAAAGAAAATAAGAAGGTTGATGCTTTAGCTGCTCTAGCTTCATCATTAACCCTGCCTGACCAAGCGCAAGTTATCGTCTGCCAAAAATGGGTAGTACCGCCACCAAATGAGGTCGAAGGTGAAGAAAACGAACTCAAGCATCTTGTTGCTGTTTCTGAAATTGAGAAAGAAGAATGGCGACAACCCATTATCGACTACTTATGCTATGGGATACTTCCAGAAAATCCGAGGAGAAGGACTGAAATCCGTCGTCGTGCACCTCGCTTCCTTTACTATAAGGATACTCTATACAGAAGGTCGTTCGAGGGAGTACTTTTGCGATGCCTAGGAGAATAAGAAGCTCTCCAAGCTTTGTAAGAGGCACATTCTGGGGTATGTGGGTCACACCAGTCTGGACCAAAGCTCCACTTCCATATAAAAAGGATGGGATATTATTGGCCAACGATGGTAAAATATTGCTTGGACTACACTCGAAGATGCAAGGCTTGTCAATTCCATGCGAATTTTATTCATCAACCTCCTGAAATGTTGCTCCCGACTGTTGCATCCAGGCCATTTGACGCTTGGGGATTGGATGTTGTTGGTCCACTGCCAAAGTCCTCTGGTGGGCCCCTATACATCTTGGCTGCAACTGACTACTTCTCAAAATGGGCTGAAGTTGTTGCTCTTAAGGAAGTAAAAAAGGAAAATGTTGCAAGTTTCATCCGAGTAAACATTATTTATCGCTTTGGCATTCCTCGTTACATAATAACGGATAATGGAAAGTCATTCAATAATAAGTTGATGAACATGATTTGTGATCTCTTTGGCTTCAAGCAACGTAACTCTTCGATGTACAATGCTGCCGCCAATGGTCTAGCTGAGGCATTCAACAAGACTCTATGCAACTTGTTAAAGAAAGTTGTCTCCAAATCCAAACGAGATTGGAATGACCGTATGGAAGAAGCTCTATGGGCATATAGAACGACTCATCGCACGCCAACACAGGAGACTCCTTATTCACTCATTTATGGAGTCGAAGCCGTCTTTCCACTTGAGCGTCAAATACCTTCGTTACAACTGGCTATTCAAGAAGGGATTACTGATGAAGAAAATGCTCGACTTCGATTAGCAGAGTTGGAAGATCTTGATGAAAAGAGATTGGAAGCTCAACAGAGTCTTGAATGTTATCAATCTCGATTGTCTCACGCCTTCAATAAAAGAGTTCGTCCGAGATCCTTTCAAGTAGGAGATCAAGTCCTTGTCAACGAAGACCCATAATTACTTCCCATAAACCTGTAGGAAAGTTCACTTCAAAATGGGATGGGTCATATGTCGTACAAGAAACTTATTCAAGTGGGGCTTACAAGCTGGTTGATGCAGATGGTATGAGAATCGGCCCTATCAACGACAAGTTTTTGAAGAAGTATTATCCATGAAGTTGCAAGTCATAATGATCCTCAACGTACGAGCCTAAACTGCAGGTCATGATGCTCCTTGACGCACGAGCCTAAACTGTATATTGCTATACTCCTGGCCCGCAAGAGTATAAACTGTGTACGACCCACAAAAAAAAGTTCGCTAGGTTGAAAATCTCGATAGAGGCGGCCTAGTCAAAAGTTAAGACGTAAAAAAAACAAAAAAAACTACCCAGTATAAACTACGGTATGACTTGATCCTCTTCACCGAGGTACGTAGGCAGCTTAGAGTTTCATTCTAAGTTCAGTCGCATAAGTTCAAAAGATACATATTGCTCCAATTGTTGTTCGAATGAAGTATGAAGGAATGTAAGATCAAGTTGAAATGCCATCCTCCTACTGAACTTTGACCTCATTTTATTTAAAGGGGCCACCCTCCATGGTAAATTGATATCTTCGATGGGCCGATTTTAGGAGGATGTCAAGTATTTGCATTGAAGTCCAGGAATTCTCTATGTCTTCAGGTTCGCCAAACCTTCAAGTTTGTTGGTCTCCAAGTCCGCCCTTTGCCTTAAAAAAAGGGGAAGAGAAGAGAGACATCAAAAGGAAACACAAGTCTAAGGAAAGGATTGCTTGGCACAACGTTTCAAATTCAGTGAGACTTAAGTCTAGTTTTATTGAAATCAACAAAGTTGAAGTCTTCAAGTTGAAGTCTTCAAATCCGTTGATCTTCAAGTTGAAATATTTAGGCCCTCCACATCTCAAAGTTGAAGTTTTCAAGTCCGTCGGTCTTCAAGTTGAAGTCTTCAAATTCGCTGATTTTCAAGTTGAAATATTTAGGCCTTCCAAGTCTCAAAGTTTCAGTTTTCAAGTTCGTCGGTCTTCAAGTTTCAGTCTTCAAATTCATCGGTCTTAAAGTTGAATTGTTCAAGCCCTCCGAATCTTCGAGTTGAAGTCTGCAAAGTCCGCCAAATCTTCAAAGTTTTCCAAGTGTTCAAGTCGATGTCGTCTTTGAGTTGAAGCTTTATAACTTTCCAATCTTAAGGTGGATATATAAGTCCCTTTGTGCCTTAAGTTGGCCTCGCCGGTAGTCGGGCCACTTTGAGAGTAATATCTCTAAGAATCGGGCCATTTTGAGAGTAATCTCTCTAAGAATCGGGCCATTTTGAGAGTAATCTCTCCAAGAATTGGGCCACATTGAGAGTAATCTCTCCAAGAATCGGGCCATTTTGAGAGTAACCTCGCCGGTAGTCGGTCCACTTCGAGAGTAATCTCTCCAAGAATCGAGCCATTTTGAGAGTAATCTCTCCAAGAATCGGGCCATTTTGAGAGTAATCTCTCCAAGAATTGGGCCACATTGAGAGTAATCTCTCCAAGAATCGGGCAATTTTGAGAGTAATCTCTCCGGTAGTCGGGCCACTTTGAGAGTAATCTCTCCAAGAATTGGGCCACATTGAGAGTAATCTCTCCAAGAATCGGGCCATTTTGAGAGTAATCTCTCCAAGAATTGGGCCACATTGAGAGTAATTTCTCCAAGAATTGGGCCACATTGAGAGTAATCTCTCCAAGAATCTGGCCATTTTGAGAGTAATCTCTCCAAGAATTGGGCCACATTGAGAGTAATCTCTCCAAGAATCGGGCCATTTTGAGAGTAATCTCTCCGGTAGTCGGGCCATAAAAGTAATCCCTCCGATATTTGGGCACGGATGAGTACCCATCCCCTCACACCCCAAGATTGTCTTCTTCATGTGTGGATCATCTTGTTGAACAAGAACAAAACGACAAGAACAAATCCTTCTCGTTTGACCTAAAAAAAAAGGAAAAAAAGGACAACAAAACAAGGAAAGCACAAGAAAAGAAGAAGAAATTACCTTCGCGTCAATGCTTCCAAGTCGTCAAAAGTAGACTTAAAATAATTTGCAAACGCTGAAATTAATACTGAAATTGGTGCTTATGGAATGAAGAGTATACGGGCTTATATAGATCTCCGAAGGCAGCTGTCGAGGACAAATTTCCGATGTGGGATGATCACTATAATTTGTCTCCTAATTGAATTAAGTTAGCTAGTGGCGGTGAAACATGTTTCTCGATGTCCAAAGCCGATATTATTGCTGTGTAATCCAATTATAATTGGAGACAAAGTACAATGAAAATTTCAATTGAAATAAAGTGTATACAAGGAAATCACGTGGATAAAGTAAGATGCAATATCTAAGCTTCTATTTAATTATTATAGGTGAAGACAACATGTTCTAGTTAAAGAAAATACAATTCCAAGTACCAAAGTTTAACAGTGATGTAGCACCAAGTATTTTAATAAATATGGAGTTATTTCATGTCTTACACTTGAAACTGATGTTGCATTAAGTTGCTGATAGTTCTCTATTTTCGTGGAACGCGTTGCATAGATTACTGTTAATCTCAAAAAGCATCAAGTTAATACTTCAAGCCTGGTCATCAAAGGTTCAATACCCCGTCAAGTCTTGAAGTATGGGACATTTGTAGGCATATAAATTTTACTTAAATTAAATCCATAAAATAATTTGGACTATATTTTAAATTCAAGATACATTGGTCCAAATAAATATTATGGGCTAATATATAAATGAATTAATTATATAGGTTCAATATATATGGATTAAATAAATGAGTCTTAATCCATTGGGCTAGCCCATTTAATTGGGCTAAAGGGATGAGCCCACTTCATTAAGCCCAAGACGACATCTTCCTAGAGGCCCAGTTTGGTGCCACGTGTCAAATGACATGGCGTTCCAAGTCAAGCGGAAGAGCCAATAGGACCATGCCACGTGTCAAAATGGCAAGGCATGTCCAGTCATACTAAGAGGCCAATGAAATCGTGCCACGTGTGCAAGTGACATGTTCTGACCAATCAAATGCAGTCATGTCACACTTCTATTTGATTGGTCGGAAAGAGTTTGTTCTTATCACAACTCTTCTCTTCCACAACTATAAATAGGGGTTTTCATAACTCAGAAAAGAGACCAGAAGTTATAACAAGAAGCAAGAAAGAGCTCGTGGATCAAACGCTGCAAATTCCTCCACAAGTTTCAAGCTTCAAGTTCAAGTTCAAGAAATCAAGTGCAAGTTCAAGAACGAAGAACAAATCAAGGTCAAGTTCAAGCAATCAAGCTCAAGCTCAAGAACAAGATCATCGTTCGAGGCAACAAATACATATTCAAGATCAAGCTCAAAGGCCCTTGAATTTATTTACTATTGAAAAGTAGAATCAGAGGATTCATAGAGATTGTACACTCATATTATTTGAAATCAAATACTACGATTGTTGCGATATTTTTTGATCTTGATCTTATTTTCTCGAACCAAATTTATTGTCTACACCAATTATTCCTGATTAATTTCTAGTATTAAATAATCTTTATTCATAACTAATCTATATATTAAATTATTAACTTAACCTCTCTAGTATGAGTAAATAACTTTAGAGCCTAATTACCATATATAAAAATAATTTGTCAGTTACTATTCATAACTATTGTTCAATAGTGACAAGCTTGTATCACTTGTATTCATTCGCTGTAAATGGTTGTATCAACATATACAACATACTGAAATCCAGTGATACATACAAGTATATTTATCTTGCTATAAAATGCAAAGAGTAACTACGAATTATAATTATTTCAAAGTATATTTATGTATGCTAAATATAGTATATAAGCTGGTTACACCATATAAATTTTCTTTCATAATATAGTACATCTAGGTAAAAAAAACTTTTATGAAGATATGGTCTTTTAGTTACGGAGTTTGGCATGGCATGACAATTAGGTCCAACAATTGGAATAAAAAAGCTTACATTTTAGCATTTGGCATACAGTAGCCTAAAGCTATTCTCTCTCTTCTAGTGGTTCAACCACCATCCTAAAAATAAGCTCCATCAAAATTATTTTTTCTTAAAAATAGAAAGATATATTTAAAACCTCGTCTCTCTTCTCTCATAGCAGCCATCATCCTAGAAATTAGATTCCATTTACTTCAATAATATCTGAAAAATCTTCTTAATTTTTCTTAATTATTTTTCTAGTTTCTTTTATCTGTATATCCAAATATATACAACACATTAATGATTATATTATTTGTATATCACATTGCATAATAAAATAATAATGTGTATATCAAAAATTATATTAACTTTTATGTTTTATTTTTTTGTATAATATGTTTCTGATTGGAAACTCAAGTTTCAAGACGATTCCACCTGTATATAACCCATTGTATCTTATGTATATCTCCACGTACATCAGTGATATCTCATGTGTATAAGTGTATATCCGTGAAAAAAATCTGTGTTATATACATGATATATAATGATCTCACAAATTTATTTTTCTTCTTTACATATCTCAGTGTATAACTCATAATATATATATATATATATATATATATATATATATATATATATATATATATATATATATATATATATATATATATATATATATATATATAGAGCATTGATATACAAAATGGGAATTGGAACTATTTTAATAATTTAAAAATTAAAAAGGAAAGAGGAAAGAAAAAAGAATGAGGATGATGAATTCACCTAACATTATGAAGTAGCCGTGTGACACGCCAGTCTATTTGCTGAAGTCGTAGTCCAAAAAGATCTAAAGTGATTGCTAAGATGTAAATCACATATGTTTTGGTGTAATATTCGGTTTGTGAGAATAGAACGGAAGTTAGAATAACACAACTAGATCATTATTTCAAAATAAATTATGTTTTTGACAAATGAAAAAGGGAAGGAAGGAGAAATCTCCCAACTGGCCAAACGTCTCTTTCTTTAATTTCTACGCATCTGTACATAATGGTAAAGAGCAAATGCACTAAATTACACATCGGAAGGAGGGGGAGAGGAAGAGGGAGAACATGGAGATACAATGCCAAGTATTTTGGGCTTTCTTTGCCAAGCATAATTGTAAAAATAACACGGTATAGCCAGTTTTTGGATTGGTCATTCAAAAATAGCCAGCGTTTACCAAGTCAATGAAAAATAACCACTATTTGCTGCAACAGAGACTGGTCCAGCATAATATACTGGAGTATAGTGCATATGTGTATGAACTCCAGCATATTATGCTGGACCGGTATACTTTGCTGGCTCCAGTATAATATACTGGAGACTAGAGCACCGGTGCTCCAAACTCCAGTATATTATGCTGGACCGATATACTTGCAGGAACTCCAGTATATTATGCTGGAGTTCTAGTGTAGTTATGCTGGAACTCCATCATATTATGCTGGAGTTCCAACATACTTATCCTGGAACTCAAGTATAATATGCTGGAGTTCAAGTATACTTATGCTGAAACTCCAGCATAATATACTGGGTATTTTTTGGGTTTTGAACAGTGTTTTCGCTCAGATTTATTTTTACATAAAAAGTGGCTAAATTTCGATTACTTTTAAAACTGGGTCAGTTGTAAATCTGGCTACTTTTTAATTTCTCCCAGCATAATTTTAGGAAAACTTACACAGATGTCCCAAATAAGTCTCAACCTACCAACCTCTAGCCATTAGTCATAGACTTACCAAAACTAGCCAAGTACATATAAAAATAAAAAAATCAAATAAATAAGGTTCTTTATCTCAAAGAATCACAAGCGAAAATCACCTTTCATATTTTTAAGCATGATTAGCAATATTAGATGCAAAACGGAAAGAAAATTTCATGAATGAGATAGCAAATAAGGTGATGAAATACAAAAAAAATAAAATAATACAATATTCCAAAAATCTAAGCAAAAAAGGAACCTTTTCAATGGGTATATTTGAAATTCATTGAAAACATATAGATAAGTCAATATACAAATTTGAGGAAGATAGGAGGTGATTTGGACTGGATTTGTATCAAAATTCGTAATTAAATCCAGTTTAAAAAATTCTTCTGCGATACATGTATCAAACATGTATCATGTATCTCACACACAGGTATACATGGATATACATATGATACACAATTGATACAAATATGATACATATGTAATACACAAATGATATACAGTGTGATACACATATCGATTTTTTTCATGTTCAGTTTTACTTCGAATTTCAATTCAAACCACCTCAAAATTTCGCCAAATCATCCCAAACCATTACAGAATACAACCAAAAATCCAAGCCCCTGAATAAAAAATTTGAAGGAATAAAAAAATGATCAGTTTCAGTGTCTAATCTAGAAGATGAAACCACTATCATAAAACAACACAACAAAAGATTGTCATTTTAGTGCGTGTACCTCGAGGTATTGTATATACATGTCCCTAAGTTCATCAAGCATGATATTCAAGCTTCTTAAGATGTATCCACTCTATTATAATAACACCTATACAAAAGAAAGCAAAAATTTGACCTTTTATTGCTATAAATAGCTAATTGGCTAATATTAGTAATATTTTATGAATTAACTAATTTTTGTAATGAGCTAACTTATAAATGAACATAGATGATAGTTTCTCTAATTTGAGGCAACAAATTTGCCAATTCTTATTGTACTAGTTAAAGATTGCCCGTGCTAAGCCCGGACCCAAGCCCATCATTTGTTAGATTAAATTATTATAGCATTAAGTATACTATGGTGAATTAGATATTATACATGTATGTTATGTAGTTTCACCAAGGGATTGTAATATTGTAGAAGATGAGTCATCAGTATATACTTGGTGTGGTATCAAAAATATGCTTCTATACAAATAAATGAAATGAGTAATAGGTGTTTAAAAAGCTATCACAAGGCAATAAAATCTCAAAGGTCAAAACAATGGTGTACCTCATAAAATAGAAAATAAAAAAGACAAACCAATAGTGTAAGTGAATTTATTGGCAAAATGATGGTAATACAATTATCACTCTTTTCTCAGGCGTACACCATCACACTTTGCCAGATATGGCTGTCCATTGGACACCAGCAACCTCCTTCCCTTTTACCAGCAGAACAAAATATGGTATAAGAGAAGATATGGTACTATAGAGACAACAATTGATGTAGGCAATCAAGGATAATCTGAATCAAAGCCCAAGTAGAATGAAATATTTTACGTAGAAACGAGGTTACAAGGGGTTTCATAAATGGCACAGGTGTATCTAAAGTTACAATCCTATAGCCAACTTAAACTTGAATCAACCTTTTATTTTCTGTTTTAAAAGAAAATTCTCTTGAATAGGGTATAACATTAACTTTTGACAACTGAAGGTAGTACAAACATAATAATTGACTATGAAGAGTGTTTGAATGTTGCTCAAACAAATAACATGCATAGGTAAGGAACTTTCAGTAATTCTATGTTGGTACTATACTTTGCACAACTAATTCCACTCGCACAATCTGAATAAGAGAAATCACATACAGCAATAAGTTCTAATGCACATATTTGAAATGCCACTGTAAGCTCAATGATACTATCTGTCTACTCCTTAAGAAATACCGGGTATTGTTTTTTCTATTGTAACCACAGAAGAAATAGAACAAACCAGAGAGCACAAGTAAATTCAAACCAAAAAGATAGTTTAGATGATCTATAGATGATCTACTATTGCATTTTTTCAGCAAGCAGTTTGATCTTTATTTACAGACTTACAGGACTCCCAAGTTGTAATGTTTGTCTAAAACACGTGTACACAAGGGACAAAACTAAAGTTCAAACCAAAGCATGTGTAGTCCTGTATATTCTACGAGTTTTACCCTTGGTCCATAACTATCTGCGCCACCATCAAAAGTAGTGTATGTACAAGTCATCAAAAGACATATGTACAGGCAGACCACATAGTCAATAAACTGTAAATATTACGAAAAGACATGCAGTTATTATCAAATGTGAAAGAACAAAATATAATTTTCTTTTTAACTTCTTATTATGATTAAAGATAGGTTTTAGAGCCAATATTATCAAGAGGAATTGTCACACCTCCTTTTTAACTATACCCCGTAAGGGATATAAATATAAGGGAGTTTTTCCAATTAAAGGACAATCGAAACGGGATTATTTATTTAAAAATCAGAGTCGCCACTTGGGATAATTTATGGTGTCCCAAGTCACCGGTTTAAAATCCCGAATCGAGGAAGTTGACTCTATTTACGGTCTGCGAACACAGAAATTCGGGTAAGAAATTCTGTTAATCCGGGAGAAGGTGTTAGAAATTCCTGAATTCCGTGGTTCTGGCACGGTCGCTCTGATCATACTTAGCTTATTAAAATTATTTAATTACTCGTTTTAGAACCTATGTGCATTTAACTCTTTTTAACCGCTTCTAATCACTTGATCTATTCGTAATTAAAGAACTGAGTTACGCGTACGTATACTCCTTTCTTTTGGTGCATTAGAAATCATGTCACGCGAACGTGTCCACAACTAATAATGCTTGTTTATTTATTTAAGAAAAATTTGGTTGAAGTTGCGCGAACGCATACTCCGATTTTGTTTTTTAGAAAATCGTAACCATGTCACGCGAACGTGTCCATAATTAGGATAGTATATAAACCGCACGTAAGCAAACTCCGTACATTTGTCAACTTTTATCTCTAAATTAACACGAAGTCCATGCAATGGTGATTTTTGTTTGACACGGTGCACCTCAATTAAAAAAGGTTCAAGCTAAATGCTTGAGGGCCATAAATTATTTATGTTATTGGATATGGCTCATCTCGACTAGTTAAATGTCTAATTAATTGACACTAAATGTAGCTAAAAGTTCCATTTAAGCTAACTAGGATGGTTTATACGAGGAAAAACTAATCCATTACATAAAAGGGCTTGAGCTAATACAAGGGGACTGATAGTCCCACAACAACAAAGGCCCAGATCTCGTTCAAGGGAATTTTCAGAATTGGGCCTCATAATTGAGCCCAAGTTCGAAGTCCTATAGTTGCTGAGCCTTAAGCTCTACATCGACGCCTTTCAATGCATGAGCAAGCTGGAATTCGTAGAGGATTCAATCGGATAATAATGAGACCAATACATATGCAAGTAGTTTTAGGTTCTGTCTTTAACTTGTCAATAGCCCATTACGTGACATCCAATAATGATTCACCCTTGAAATTGATCACGAGTTCCAATTCTAATAACTAATGGCAGATAGCAGAATTTACAGTTTCAGCGTCATACAAACACGACTAATCACATTACTTTTGCATAGAAAGGACATTAACAGTTAAATCACTAACCCAGACTCCTAAAATGACACTTCAAACAAACAACTAAAATTCAGAATAGTAATATCTGAATACTGCATATGCAAATGCCTACTAGGAATGTCCTTGAAAGTCCCTTTATACATATACCCCAACTCAATAGCAATACATATACGCATCATGCATGAAATTAAAAGAGACAGAAATGAGAGTTCAATAGTAATCATCGTCCAATTTGTCCATATTTCAGATTCAAGCTTCAGACTACATTCAAATGGTGTCCATAGTGTTTGTGAATACCTGAAAATCAAGAAGGAAACAAGGGGAATAAGGAGTCAATAACCGCAGCAGTAAGGTCAGCCCAGAATCAGCAAGGAAGAGATATCAAATAGTAATCAAACCCCATTTTGAACCCTAGATTTAGCTTAGAACAAAATTCCAGAACTAGACTCGGTTCAACCAACTTTTAGATATCAAATTAAACCTTCCCTAGCCTTATGTGAATCAAAAGTGGCTTCAGAAAAATGAGCCTCAAGAATCAGAATAGAACAGAAATCAATGGAACAGTCAATTTCTATATTTTTCTTTTGCAGTTTTTCTATATTTTCTGGATTTCAGCCCTCAGAAAAATCTCTCTCGAGCTTTAAGTAACAATGCCTTTATAGGCAAGCTACTAAGGCAGCCTTAAAGAGTTCAAAATTGCATTTAAAAACCTTCTGAAATTTTTATTTTTGCTTAGGAGTCCTTAATGTACAATCTAGAAATTCAGAATAACTCCAACCCCAGCTTTCTAGAAGCTTCCCTAGTCAGTTCCACCTAAATTCCCTATGTCTTTTACCCAAACTAACCCTTAATTGCCTTGTTTTTACCCCTGAACCTAAAACAGATATGGGTCAATCTTGACCCAAAACTTAAAAAGCTTTTGCAGTGGGGTCGAGAATGGCCTCAAGGCCCAAACAAAATCAGAAGCTCATTTTAATGAATCAATAATCACTTGGGAGATTTTAAAACTAAAATTCTAGCTAAATGACTGATTTCTCTTTTTAGGCTAACTAATGAACTATAATTAAACTATATTACCTAATCAACCACAGCTAATTATACAATTAGAAGAATCAGAAATTGTGACCTAAATAAAGCTAAACAGGCAACATACACAAATCAAACAAAACTGACGACAAATTTGAAAAGAAAATTAGAGAACACACAGAATAAATACGAACACCAAAATGAAAACCTAGGTTTAAAACTTTTATCAACTTTTAGTCAGAATAAAAATTAATTAAATAAAAAGGAGAAGAAAAGAAGAGGAAGACGGTGAAGTGACAGAAATGGACAGAAAAAATAAAGAAGCTTACCGACTAAACTCGACACCAACATTGGATTTCCAATTTATCCTAAAATAATGTTAATAGCTTGTTCTTTGTCAAGAACCAGCGACCATCATTGTTTCGTGATAAATTGGTCTTGAACACTCAGGAAAATCGAGGAAATAGCCCTTGCATGCACAAAATCTGATTTTGGGTTTTTAGGGTTTCACACTTCAAATCAAGATTCGACGGGTTCTGGAAAGATTCGAGGGAAACGAGTACCGAATTTGGTATGAGGGAGCCATGGGGGTGTTGTGGTGTTGATTTTGATGGGGATTCGAGTGGTCTGTGGCGTCGCCGCCGGGCTCGAAGCAGTGGGGAAAGGGGGGGGCGGGTTAGGGTTCTTGCTGAGAGTCTTAGGAGGGGGGGTTGAACGAGATGAAATGAGGGGGTAGGGTAGTGTTTGGACATATAAATATCCTTACCTCCCCAGTTCTGATCCGTCAGATCAGACCCGTTCAACGATCAAGATGAAGGGAACTGGAACAACGTCGTTTGGTTGAGTGGGGGGAACCAGACCGGGTCAGGGCGTGGGTTTGGGCCGGGTTTCGAGTAGTTTGGACGGGTTTCACATTGGTAGGTTTGGACCTGGGAGTTTAGTTTGAAAACTGGCCCAACCCTTTTCATTTTTATTCAAAACAAAATTAATTCAAAACTCCTTTTCCTTTTTCTTTTTTCCCCTTTTTTTTTCGAAATTTAATTAAAATCAAAATTAATTCCTAGAACTAAAAAAAACTAATTAAACCTAAAATGATAATTAACACAATTAATTAAAAATAAATTAACAAAAGAAAGCTACTCAAAATCAAAGCTAAAATTAAAAGTGCAAATTAAACTAATTTTGTGATTTTTCCATTTTATGCAACAATTAATTTTCTAATTAATCCTAAAATGTAAAATTAACCCTAAATAAAAATGCAAAGTATTTTTTTGTATTTTTCACTAGTTAAAACGCACAAACAAAATGCGAACAATTAACAGCAAATGCCACAAAAATCCACAAAATTGCAAACACTGAAAGAAATTATTTTGTTTTGAATTTGTTGGAATAATTCATATAGGGCAAAAATCACGTGCTCACAGCTTCCCCTCTTTGCCCGGAAACACGAAGAGTTTTCGTGCAAAGATAAAGTGAGCGGATACAAGCGATTTTTGCCCGTTTGAATACTCCGTGGGAAGCATTTTTGAAAGATTTGACCGCACCCTGCTTCCGAGGTTGCCTACATATCCTTGGCTAAAAAAGAATCAGATCAGTGTAGTTCAGGAATGTTGTGTAGCTGGGACTACCATGAAGCTGGGCTTTCACTATTGCTGCTGTTGCTGCTACTGCTTACTGAACCCCTTATTACACCATGTCAAAAATAAAAGAAGTTAGAGTAGACTATGATCTATGTTTTACAAAATCCTATCTAAATCTTCAAACTTGCTCTTGTGTTTCTTGTTGCCTTGTTGTCCTCTATTCTCTCAGTGATATCCATTTGTTATCCCCTTGAATTGTAAGCTGAGATGTCTTCCCCTTCTTCAGGTGGGTGCCTGACCGCTAAACTTGATACGTATTCCCATGCTATCCAGGCAGGCTCCTGCTCGCTGAACTTGAATGTATTCCCATGCTATCCAGGTGGGGGAGACTTCAAAACGCGAATGTATTCCCACGCTATCCAGGCGGGCTCCTGACTTCAGCAAAATAAACAAAAATAAAGAAAATTTTCTGCCCCAGTTTGGGTATGTGGTCCCATGTGTAAGTGTAAAACGAATTACATTACCGAATATCAATAAGAATGTTGAAAACCAAAACTTGAATTGTACTCCCTTGTTCTCCAGGCGGGCTCCTGACTGCTAAACTTGAAAGTATTCCCTGCTTTCCAAGCGGGCTCCTGACTTCAACTTGAAAGTACTCCCTACTCTCCAGGCGGGCTCCTGACTTCAAAATAGACAAAACAAAGAATTTGAAAGCTAAAACTTAAATTGTACTCCCTTGTTTTCCAGGCGGGCTCCTGATTGCTGAACTTGAAATGTATTCCCTGCTTTCCAGGCGGGCTCCTGATGGCTGACTTTGAAATGTATTCCTTGCTCTCCAGGCGGGCTCCTGATTGCTGAACTTGAAATATATTCCCTGCTCTCCAGGCGGGCTCCTGACGGCTGACTTTAAAATGTATTCCCTGCTCTCCAGGCGGGCTCCTGACTTCAACTTGAAATGTATTCCCTGCTCTCCAGGCGGGCTCCTGACTTCAGCAAAATAGACAAAAACAAAGAAAATTTCCTGCCCCAGTTTGGTGCCTGGGCACAGATGTGAGTGTTAAACTGAATCATATTGCCAAATATCACTAAGAATTCGCAAGCTGGGTCCCATTATCCAGGAGGGTCCTGACAATTCTTACCTAAACAACAATTTTAAATCTAAGTTATATCTTTTAAAGGTGTGACTTCCGCTAAATCTTGTTATCTAAGAGGGTCTTAAAGCTACATCCCATTATCCAGGAGGGTCCTGAAAATCAAAGGTCAAATTTTATCTTAAGCATGACAACTTAATTTATACTAAGCTACAACAGAATTTACGCTAAATGCTGTTATCTAATCGTAATCTTAAAACTAAGTCCCATTATTCAGGAGGGTCCTGAAATTTTAAAATTAAATCCCATTATCCAGGAGGGTCCTGAATTTTAAAATTAAATCCCATCTCAAGCATGCGAACTTGAAACCATCTTACACTCTTTGGGGTACATTTATGCTAGATTTTACTACTCATGATTGTTTTAATTTTTAAGCTAGGTCCCATTTTTCAGGAGGGTCCTGAGAATTTCCAATTAAATCCTATCTCGAGCATGCAAACTTCTACGCCGACTTATATTCCTTTGGGTATGCATTTATGCCAAATTATGCTATTTTTGAACATTTCAACTAGGTCCCATTTTCCAGGAGGGTCCTGAAAATCACAAATCAAACCTGTCTGGTGACTGCCTGTCTTCGCGGAGGGTTTCTCTGAAACAACTGAAATTTCCTGCCCCTGTTTAATTAAAGAAAAATCTTGTCAGTTTCAGATATGGTGGTTGGTTGATGGCATTCTTTGCCGAAGGTCTCCCCGCTGCATTATTTTGTTTTGACTGGCTTTTCTGAGCTGGCGCTGAACCGCTTGACTTTCCGACTGACTTTCAAAAACCCATAACTTGAATGACCCGAGTGTTCTATTCCCGAACCGTTGCCTCATACCTCTTACCCCTTTAACTGAGCCTCTGCATCTCCCACAAAATTACCAAGTCATTTTGTCTATGGAACTCTTGCTGGCATTTTATCTCCTTTTCCATCATGCTATCTTGGTATTGCTCTGGCCGCACTGTGCTTTGCAATCTTGAAGCTGGTAGTGAGCTTTGAAATTCTTTCTTATTTGCTTAAACAGGACTGGCATTGGGAACATCTTAGAGTAATAAACCCATAGAAATGAAATGCAATGACTTTCAGAGGTAAGGATAAGGAAGTTCAAAACTGGGAGAATATCTGAAAGGGAAAAAAGAAAAGAGACTTATCTGAGTGGAGCAGTTGGCATTGATGATCATGACATGAAATTTGGATTAATCGGACCAATCCTCCCAACCGATAAACTTTCAATTGCCATACTTTGTTGCCCCGGAATTTCCATAACCTGATTTCTTCACCCAAATCCTGACCTTGTTCATCCTGCGGTGCCTTGAAAGGTTTTCACCAGCAGACCTCTTTCATTCGTTCATCTCTCAACTCACTTTCGCCTTACGATGCCCGTGGGGGTTTTCACCAATAAGACTCTCTCATTTTGATTTCTCTCAGCTCTCGTCGCCTTACGGTGCCCATAGGGGTTTTCACCAATAAGACACTCTCATTTTTGGTTTCCTTTCCCTATTCGGACCAGAGTGTTGCCCCTGATGTGAATCACCGCTACCTGCTTGACTTGGCATTTCCCGAAGATTGATCGGAAGGTCTTCCTTTGGACCGTAATGTGGATTTTGGACGGGTTTAGAAAGGAAGGGTATAAAAAGCTCAAAACAATTTGATTGGGTTCAAATTTACAACCTTCGAAATCAAATTTCTTACAACAACCACAACTTCTGCCCCAGTTTCTTGTTTGGGGACTTTTGGATTTTTATTTTAATGGGACCGAACCGTGAGGCTGCCTACGTATCCTTAAAAGGAATCAGGTCGGACGTAATTCATGACATAGAAATTACTTTGTTTGTTGTGATTTTTCTTCTCTTTTTCTTTCTCTTCTTTTCCTCTTTTGTTTTTCCTTTTGTTGTGTTTTCTTTTTTTCCTTTTCTTTTTTTTTCCTTTCCTTTTCATTCTTTTCTTTCTCCTTCCATTCTTTTCTTTCTCTTTTCTTCTTTCTTTCTCTTTTCTTTTTCTTTTCTCTTTTTCTCTTCTTCCTTTACTTATCCTTATGCTTGTGTTTCCGATATTTGCCATTGATTCCGAAGGAGGGGTATGAATGAAAATAAATGAGGCTCAAAGGGGTAACGAGGGATAAAGTGTTTAGACAGCAGAACAAAATGCCTTCGTCATTTCAATATTCGAGACATGCCAAATACAAACAAGTACAATCAAAGAAAGAAATCATACATAATATCTCTTGACCGTATCAGAATTGATAGTCATTTCTACACATTTGCCTTCTACATCTGTCAAATACAATGCACCATTGGACAACACTCTAGTCACAACGAACGATCCCTGCCAATTTGGGGCGAATTTTCCTTTTGCTTCAACTTGATGAGGAAGAATGCGTTTCAATACTAACTGCCCCACTTCAAACTTTCGAGGACACACCTTCTTGTTGTATGCTCTTGCCATTCTCTGTTGATACAACTGGCCATGACACACTGCTGCCAGTCTCTTCTCATCGATCAAACTCAATTGTTCTAAGCGGGTTTTGACCCACTCCTCATCATCGATCTCAGCCTCCGCGACAATTCGAAGGGATGGAATTTCCACTTCTACAGGTATCACTACTTCAGTGCCATACACCAATGAATAAGGAGTCGCCCCTATTGAAGTACGGACAGTAGTGCGATAACCTAACAATGCAAATGGCAAATTTTCGTGCCACTGCCTAGAACCTTCCACCATTTTTCGAAGTATCTTCTTTATATTCTTGTTGGCCGCCTCAACTGCTCCGTTTGCCTTAGGGCGGTATGGGGTAGAATTGCGATGTGTAATCTTGAACTGCTAACATACTTCTTTCATCAGATGACTATTGAGATTAGCCCCATTGTCTGTAATGATCACCTTCGGTATCCCAAACTGGCAAATGATATTTGAATGCCCAAAATCAATCATCGCCTTCTTGGTTACAAACTTGAATGTTTTAGCCTCTACCCACTTGGTGAAATAATCGATGGCCACCAGAATAAACCTATGCCCGTTGGACGCTGCTGGCTCGATTGGTCCAATGACATCCATTCCCCAAGCAACAAAAGGCCATGGTGCAGACATTGTATGTAATTCAGATGGTGGAGAATGAATCAAATCTCCATGCACTTGGCACTGATGACATTTACGCACGAAACTGATACAATCTCGCTCTGTAGTGAGCCAATATAACCTGCCCGGAGAATCTTCTTTGCCAACACATACCCACTCATGTGCGGTCCACAGACTCCAGAATGTACTTTGGTCATGATAACCGCGGCCTGTCTGGCATCTACACATCTTAACAACCCAAGATCTGGAGTTCTTTAGTACAAAACCCCTCCACTGAAGAATAATCCACTTGCCAAGCGATGAATTGTTCTCTTTTGATCACCTGTGGCTTGTACCAGATATACTCCCCTTCGGATGTATTCCTTGATGTCGTGAAACCAAGGCTCGCCATCGAGTTCTTCTTCCACCACGTTACAATAAGCATGCTGATCGCGGACCTGAATATGCAACGGGTCTACATAAGCCTTATCTGGTTGATGTAACATTGACGCCAAAGTAGCCAAAGCATCGGCGACCTCATTGTGGATCCTCGGAATATGCTTGAACTCTATTGATTGAAACCGTTGACAAAGATCATGCAAGCATTGCCGGTATGGTATGAGTTTAAATCCCGTGTTTCCCATTCTCCCTGAATCTGGTGTACCAGAAGGTCCGAGTCACCCAGAACCAAGACTTCCTGGACACCCATATCCACAGCCATCCTCAAACCCATAATGCATGCCTCGTATTCCGCCATGTTGTTAGTACAGTAGAACCGAAGCTGAGCCGTAACAGGGTAATGATGCCCTGTTTCAGAAACAAGCACTGCTCCTATTCCCACGCCTTTCATGTTAGCAGCCCTATCGAAGAAAAGTTTCCATCCTGGCCTTTCAATCTGTTCCAACTCATCAATGTGCATTACCTCTTCATCAGGGAAGTAAGTCTTCAAGGGTTTGTATTCTTCATCCACAGGATTCTCAACCAAATGGCCGGCTAATGCTTGTGCTTTCATTGCGGTCCTAGTCACATAGATAATGTCAAATTCTGTGAGCAAGATCTGCCACTTTGCGAGCCTTCTCGTGGGCATGGGCTTTTGGAAGATATACTTCAACGGATCCAAGCGAGAGATGAGGTAAGTAGTATAAGAGGACAAATAATGTTTCAACTTCTGGGCTACCCAAGTTAGGACACAACACGTCCTCTCAAGCTGAGTGTACTTAACCTCGTAAGATGTGGACTTCTTGCTAAGATAATATATGGCCTGCTCCTTCTTGCCAGTGATGTCATGTTGTCCCAACACATATCCAAATGAATTGTCCAAGACTGTCAAATACAAAATCAAAGGTCACCCTGGTTCTGGCGGGACCAACACAGGTGGGTTTGACAAGTACCCCTTTATCTTATCAAAGGCTTCCTAAAATTCATCTGTCCACTTGACTGCAACATCTTTTTTTAACAATTTGAAGATAGGCTCACACGTTGTCGTGAGCTGAGCAATAAACCATTGATGTAATTCAATCTTCCCAACAGACTCATCACCTCAGTCTTGTTCTTCGGAGGTGGCAATTCCTGGATGGCTTTGATTTTTGACGGGTCTAATTCAATACCTCGTCGGCTGACTATGAATCCCAACAACTTTCCAGACGGAACTCCGAACGCGCATTTTGCAGGATTGAGCTTGAGATTGTTCCTGCGAAGCCTTTGGAAGAACTTTCTCAGATCTCTGACATGGTCAGACTGCTTTTTAGACTCTACAATCACATCATCCACAGAAACCTCGATCTCCCTGTGTATCATGTCGTGGAATATGGTCATCATTGCCCTCATGTAGGTTGCTCTAGCATTTTTTAAACCAAATGGCATGACCCAATAGCAGTACGTTCCCCATGGCGTGATGAATGCTGTCTTTTCTGCGTCTTCTTCATCCATTAAGATCTGGTGGTAGCCCGCATAACAATCCACAAAAGAACCAATCTCATGTTTGGCACAATTATCGATCAATATATGGATGTTCGGCAATGGGAAATTATCCTTAGGACTCACCCTGTTGAGGTCTCGATAATCAACACACACCCTGGTCTTGCCGTCCTTCTTTGGCACATGTACTACATTGGATAACCAAGTGGGATACCGAGTGACCCAAATGACCTTGGCCTCAAACTGTTTGGTGACCTCTTCCTTGATTTTCACACTCATATCAGTTTTAAATTTTCTCAGCTTTTGCTTGACAGGGGGAATGCCAGATCAGTGGGCAATTTGTGAACCACCAGGCCGGTGCTTAGACCTGGCATGTCGTCATAGGACCATGCAAAAATATATTTATACTCGAACAATATTTTAATTATCTCCTCTCTGAGCCGTGGTTCAAGATGGACACTTACTTTAGTTTCCCGGACATTATCTTGGTCCCATAAATTGATTTCTTCTATATCACTCAGGTTAGGCTTGGGTTTTTCTTCAAAATGACTTAATTCTTTACTATTCTCTTCAAAGGCTTCATCCTCGTCATATTCCGATTCAACATCACACTCTATTTCTTGAATTATTATTTCAGGATTAGATTGGCTTTTAAGACTGGGCCGGAGATTCCGCATGCATGTCATATCATTGAAGCCAGCATAAAAAGAACTGTACAAGGGAAAAAAAAAGGAAAATAAAAATAAAACTATCAGGAAGAAAGGAAAAAGAGAAATTTCATTTCATTGAAATTAAAGATAACATGGTTTATACATCCAAACGGACGGAACATAGAATCTGAATTACAACCCTGGAATAATCCAGATAAATTGAAAGAAAATCAAAGCAAACTACCAAAACTCCCTCCTGGTGGGGAGATGAGTAGCTTCCCAATTGTTAATCTTTGCACCGGGCCCAACAAATTGCACATCCACCTTGCTAGAACCCTCTCCAGCTTCCAGCACGTTCACATCGGCGAATATCCTCTCGAACCTTTCCATCAAATCTTCATCCACATCAACCACCGAAATGGGAGCCGACATCACTGGGCGCTTTCTGGTACTAGGCCTGACAAATGATCGGGAAAGATGCGAGGCTGGCTTTGGAAGGGCCCATGCTCTCTGTTTCATTTTTCTGGCTCTTCTCATGTCTGCGACTGTGGGCTTGAACCCTAGACCAAATGTATCCAAGTTCTTAGGAAGAGAAACCGGCTGTACGATACCATGCAGAGATGCACCCAAACCCTTGCCCGGCACAAAATCATTTTTCAACATTTCAACGGCTACCATGACTGATGCAGCAGCTACCCTTGGAGTTGGCACGCGCTTCCCTTCTGGAATTTTCTCTACCGATATCATGTCAAAAACCTGATAAACCCATGGCCCCTTGTCATCTTTAAACTCTATGAACGGAACAATGGTATCACTGGGAACACACAAGTTATCCTCGCCATGCACAATAATTTCCTGTCAATCCCATTCAAACTTAACCATTTGATGCAGAGTGGACGGGACTGCTTTGGCAGCATGAATCCAGGGCCGACCTAACAATAGATTGTAAGAAATAGCCACATCGAGCACCTGGAATTCCATAGTAAATTCGACCGGCCCTATTGTAAGCTCGAGCACTATGTCCCCGACTGAATCTTTCCCTCCACCATCGAATCCTTGAACGCAGATACTGTTCTTGTGAATTCTTTCACCATCCACCTTCAACTTGTTTAGAGTGTAAAGAGGGCAAATATTTGCACTAGAACCATTGTCAACTAGTACCCGAGTAACCATGGAATCTTCACATTTCACCGTCAGATAGAGGACTCTATTGTGCTCAGTACCCTCCACGGGCAACTCGTCATCAGAAAAAGTGACTCGGTTTACCTCAAATATCTTGTTAGCTATGTTTTCCAAGTGGTTTACTGAGATTTTGTCAGGAACGTGGGCCTCGTTCAAGATCTTCATCAAAGCCCGACGGTGCTCGTTGGAATGGATCAATAATGACAGGAGCGAGATCTGAGCCGGTGTCTTTCTTAACTGCTCCACAATGGAATAGTCCTGTACTTTCATCTTTCTCAGAAATTCTTCTGCTTCTTCCTCGGTCACCGCTTTCTTCACGAACACTGGATTATCTTTTGAGATCTTAGCTTTTATCAACTCTTCGGGGGCAAAGCATCTCCCCGATCGAGTCAAACCTTGAGTCTCACACACTCCTTCTTTAACCTCTTTCCCCTTGTAAGTCACTGTCACTCGTTCATAATTCCATGGGGCTGCCTTGTTGTTGACTATGGGTAATTGAGTTACTGGTTTGATAACGACAAGATCTGTGCAGGCGCCCTTCACAATTACCACATGCTTGTTCGTCACTCCTGGCACAACCACTTTGCTCTTTCATGTTTTCTTGCAACGTCACTTGAGGACCCCTTCTTGACCTCCACAGATGGTTCACTATTTGCCCCGTTCAACTTGATCACATACTTCTCATTTGTTGACTTTCCAAATAGCTTGGCTTCACTAGCCCGAATCATCATGATGGTTTGCAAAGGCTTATTAGGCTCCCCTCCCTTATGCACTATCTCAATCACATTAGTCTCATGATGGGCCGACAACGGGTTCTGGTTGATGTTGGGTGCCTCCGGGGCTTAAACCTCAATCCGATTAGTATCAATGAGCTCTTGAATAGCTATTTTCAATTTCCAGCATTTCTCTGTGTCGTGACCCGGGGTCCCTGAACAATACTCACAACTCACCGAGCGGTCAAGATTTCTGGGAGGGGGATTCGGCAGTTTAGCCTCGATCGGATTCAAGATACCCAACTGTCTCAGTCGATGGAATAGACTAGCATATGATTCTCCCAAAGGAGTGAAAGTCTTCTGTTTCTGCAACCTCTCATTCTTAAAGGCTTGATTTGCCAGGAAACCTATCCCAGGGGGATTTTTGTAGGCTCTCGAGGGTGGATAGGCATTTTGTGGAGCTAGGTATGGACTTTGTGGAGACGGCGCACGCCATTATGCATGAGCGGGGGGTTGGATATAGGTTTATGCGTGATGGACGGAAAAATGGGGATCGATCGGTGGGTAGTAGTGTTGTGGTGGACTATATGGAGTGTGGGGGTAAGTTTGGTGGTAGGTCGAGGCGGGTTGTAGTAACGTGGAATGTTCCTGGATCCAACCCAAGCTCCCGACTCAATTGTAGCAACATCCTCTTTCTTCTTCTTCCTGAGTGCACCTCCAGTACCATTTTGAATGGCCTGGGCGGTTGCTTTGATTGCCAAATAACTCATGATCTTGTTGGATTTGAGTCCCTCCTCGACCATGCCTCCCATTTTTACAACTTCATTAAAGGACTTGCCCACTACTGACACCAAGTGACCAAAATAAGTGGGTTCCAAAGCCTGCAAGAAATAATCGACCATCTCGCTTTCTTTCATTGGAGGGTCAACCCTTACTGCTTGCTCTCTCCAACAGAATCTATATTCCCTGAAGCTCTCACCGGGCTTCTTCTCAATATTTGTCAATGACAGACGGTCTAGGATAATTTCGAGATTGTACTGAAAATGGCAGGCAAAAGCTTGGGCCAAATCGTCCAATGTGTACCACCTGCTGTGATCTTGTCTAGTATACCATTCTAAGGCCGATCCACTCAGACTTTGGCTGAAATATGCCATCAACAATTCATCTCTTCCACCTGCTCCTCTCATCTTGCTACAAAATCCTCTTAAGTGTGCTACTGGGTCACCATGCCCGTCGTACAAATCAAACTTGGGCATTTTGAACCCTGCTGGCAACTGAACATCTGGGAACAGACATAAATCCTTATAGGCCACACTTACTTGACCTCCCAACCCCCTCATATCTCGGAATGATTGTTCTAAGTTTTTGACCTTTCTGATCATCTTTTCATGCTCAGGATTTTTGGGTGGCTTATCGGTCTCTGCCGGGAGATCAAGATGAGGGGTGCAAGAATATGGTTTTGAAATTTTGAAGGTAGGTTCAGGGGGATAATACTAATTGTCGTGAGTTTGGAACATAAGTTCACTGGAAGATCGGTGTAATGTAGCAGGTGAAGGGGCCACAAAAACATGTGTAATTGGTGGGGGAGGTTATGGGACTTGTTTGGGTGGTAGAGCTTGAAAAGTATGGGAAGTGGCGCCATAGCATTGTTGGTAGAGGGGAAAGGCTGGAGATGAGTTCACGGTGGGAGGCTCCTGAGGTTGGGCCAGTGGGGGGATATAACCAGGGTTGGCGGAATAAACCGGCGGTGGATGTCGCTTGGCCCAAGCTTGGTACATTTCAGCCATCTGCTGCTTTAACTTATACATCTCCTCCCTCATTGCATTAACATCTAGTTCTTTCACCTCTTTTGACGGGTTAACAATACTTGTCTCCGGTTCTTGGTTGGCCATATTCAGACTATCTTTTGATCGGGTGTTGTATGAGTGAGTTGCCAGAATGCCAATCAACTAACCACCTGTCTGGACTCAATATATCAAACAACAACTTTGTTAGCGATTAGGCTTTAACATATTGGTAACCGCATATTGGGCATGAATGCACCTAAACAGTTAACCGTCTCTATTATGTATTTGATCGGTTGCTTGCGTCATCCCGGCCTTTTAATTGCAAACTTCCCCCTTTTTCTTTCTTTTTCTTTTCCTTCCTTTCACTCTCGCCTCTGTTCTCTCTTTGTTTTTATTCTCTCTTGATTTCTTATTTTTCCTCTCTTTTTCTTTTCTTTAGTCTCTTGTTTTTCCTCTCATTTTCTTTCTCTCTTTTTTATTTGGTTATGGTCGAATCCTATGGAGATTGCCTACGTATCATGACCCCGCATGAATCAGACCAAGCGTAGTTCTTGGAGATTAAAATAATAAAGCATTTTTTGGAATTTTCAAATTTTTCATAATAAGACTCGGAAAAAAACTTAAACAAAAACTACCAGACTCTGATGAAAGACGAAATACAGACTCGAAAAACGAACAATCCACATACTATGATAAAAGAAATACAGACTCCAAGACAAACTGGCAGACTTTAACGGAAAGAAAATACAGACTCAAGAAATCACGAATACATCAGTGCCTCAATTCCCCCGGGACCCGCGGGGCATCATTCGGCCTTGCTGCGGGCCGACTCGCTAAATCCCCTTGGAGGTGGTAGAGATCTTCCATTACCCGACGAACAAAAATCATCACAGTAGCGAAGAACATAGATATAGTCATATCCTCACAGCTACTGCACTTCATCGCAATGTAGTTGGCGCCCCTTTGACTCGCTCTCTTATGACGCCCTTCTCTTGCAACAAACGCCCAATCTGTTCGGTTCTGTCTTCCAAAGTTCGTTCGGCTACCTGGTTCTGCTCTTGGAGTTGTTGCAAGTCTCTTTCTAGCCGTGCCATTAAGGCGTGACAATGTTCTCTTTCAGCCTTAAAATTTTTGGCTTGTTTAGCCATTTCACCCTCGAGGTTGCCAATTGCCTTTTCCCAACCTGTGACCCCTTTTTCATATCTTTCTTTCATCTGTTGAACAAAAGCTGCACGTCTTTCGGCGCTTTTAGCCAACCTTGCCTGTGCTTTTGCTAGTTCAGACTCAGCTTTCTGCAGGTCATCTTCATAGTCACGTACCTTTTGAGTAAGGTTATAAATGAGCCTTTCATCTTTCCTGCTTCAGCCTGGGTTCTCGGCTTCAATTTTCAAATGTCGAACCTGAGCTCTAAGGGGCTTCATTTTCTCGCACCAATCTTCTCCTCTCACCTTCGGCCTCTTGTGCCTGCAAATCATTGTTGAAGGTGACATTTCTCAACTCTTCTCGTAGATCATGGATGATGGCCTTATATTCCTTTTCCTTCTCCCCCCAGGCTAACCTCTCCTGAATTTTATCATCAAAGGCTTGAACACGAGGCCTTTTGGCAGGCCTTTCGGGCTCTGGCTCGTTATTTACGTAAGACATTTTCTCAAACCAAGCAACATAATTTGAATCTACTTCCCCCTTAGCGATGTCTGGTACCTGGGTGCCATTTTTTAGATACTGGCAGCTATTCCAATCCTGCTGAACTACAGCCTCGGGCAATGCAGCTTCTGGATGTAACTCTATGACCTGGGTGCTTAGATCTTCATCTTCAGGCACAATCTGATACCTTCCCAATTGCCTTAAGACCCTCTGCGGTGCATATGGCTGAATACTCCTTACGCCCATTAACCTCAGGTAGCCTTTGGTAGCAGTCATATATATGGCTTCTGTCCTTGGGAGCCATCCTATAGTCCACTCGACCTGACCTGCATTAAGAACTTTCAAGTGAGAGACCCATGCTTCAAACCCTTCTGGTGCATTGTAATCTTTTACCCTTTCATCGTAACTAGTGAAGAAGTTATTCGGGCTCGAACCATAACTCATGAATCTGGGATGATGGCGAAGGTGCTCGATCAACCACATTTGCAGAAGGATGCTGCAACCTTAAAAAAATTGAGCCCCTGCTTTGCATAAAGTCAATGCTCGATAAATATCTGCCAACACCAACGGGGCAAGTGTATGATCTTCCTTGGTAGTGATGATTTGTGCAATTCTAGCCATACGAATATCCACCATCCCTTTCTTATTTGGAAAAACCATGATCCCCAAGAATGCCACAATAAATGCGAAGCGACGATGAATTTGCCAAAGGCCCTTGTCTTGTTTGTTGCTCAGACCTTTTTCATGCGTTTCAAAACCAGTAGAGTGCCCGAACCTGAAGTATAAGAAATGTAAAGCACAACACCCATTGCTCACATGTTCTTTATTTGTCTATTTACTGATATTCAGGAGGTCAAAGAACTTGTGCACCAATGGAGCCCTTGGAAATATAAGTTGTTGCTTCCTCAAATCCCGTCCGAATTCAATGTACCCCGGCTATCTCCTCCAAAGTAGGGGTGATCTCAAAATCCAAGAAACGAAAGACATTGTGGACAGGATCCCAGAAAGTTACCAAAGCCTTGATCAGATCTTCCCGTGGATTGATCTCAAAAATGTTTATAAGAGCACCCAATTGCTTTTTCACCCATTTCTGACCATCTTCATCTAGATCATTCCACCACATACGCAAGTGCAGCTGAGCATGTTCCCTGACCACTTCTGGCGGATCCTAAATAGTATTCATTCTGTTCCTGTGGAAGGTTAAGGTTAGGGTTGACTCGAGTGGACCCTTTTGTAAACAGTTTTTTTTGAAGAAGAAAAGAAAAAGAAATAGAAAAGAAAAGAAGAAAAGAAATCAAAGAACCATAATTTCTTCCCCTATTAGCCAAGTGACTGTTTTTGCAAATGCGACCCCTTCCCAATTCACGTGAATTTTGAGGCCGGGGGGCCAGGGGGGGATTATTTTATGACCCTTCACAAACTTGTCCATTCTTTTATGAAAATAGCCTTTCGACAACTAAAAAATACTCTGGGGCTATCTCGGCAAGAACAGTTTAAGACATTGCCGAAGCTGGATCGGCTATTTTGATTAAGAATCCAGACTGCATTTACTCGACCACCGACTTTCTTTTCTTGTTTTTCTTTCTTTTTTTTTTCTTTTTCAAAAATAAGGCCAAACCTTATGTAGGTTGCCTACGTATCTCATATCCGGTGAGAATCAGACCTGCGTAGTTCGGTCAGTTTTGACATATTTGGAAGAACATAGTGTTTGACTATTTTGAAATAACTTTTTTCTGAAGAGCTTCGGGACGTTTTTCGAATACCGGGGTTTTCTTTAGAACCGGGCTTTATTTCTTTCCCTACATCACTCTTGGTTTTTCTTTTTGCTTTATTTCCCTAGCCGGTCAGCATGCAAGCCCAAACAAATAAATGTACACATAGCACATAGAATGCATCAGGATGGTCTGTTGTTTCGGGCACACCTTTCCTAGACGGACCCAACTCCTGTGTTGAGTCCCCTAAGTCAAATGCACATGATGCAAACAAACGCTCATATTGGGGATCCAACATGAAGCTGTGTTTTTCTAGGTTTAAATCCTGGGGTTTTGTTCTAGACTTGGGTACCCGAGCGGACAACTGGGGCCGAAGAGGGGGTGACGTACCGGGAGCACTGAAGTCTACCCGGCCTTGTCGCTTGCCCAACCTCGTTCTATTTGGTATAATTTTTATAGAAAAAGCGGGCTACGCGAACGTATGCACCATTTCCAGAAGACTCAGAGGGGTGGCGTAAGAAGACAGTTATATACAATTCAAACAATATTAAAGCGGTAAACGAGATAGCATTTAGCACAAAAGGTTAACAGAATACAACAATATTAACAACAAATGAAGCCAAGTAAAAATCATACTAACAAGCTCGAATTCTTGAACCCTGAACTAGAGATTCTGGGTTCTAGTCCCCAGTAGAGTCGCCAGAGCTGTCACACCTCCTTTTTAACTACACCTCGTAAGGGGTATAAATATAAGGGAGTTTTCCCAATTAAAGGACAATCGAAACGGGATTATTTATTTAAAAATTAGAGTCGCCACTTGGGATAATTTATGGTGTCCCAAGTCACCGGTTTAAAATTCCGAATCGAGGAAGTTGACTCTATTTACGGTCTGCGAACACACAAATCTGGGTAAGGAATTTTGTTAACCCGGATGAAGGTGTTAGGCATTCCCGAATTCCGTGGTTCTGGCACGGTCGCTCTGATCATACTTGGCTTATTAAAATTGTTTAATTACTCGTTTTAGAACCTATGTGCATTTAACTCTTTTTAACCGCTTCTAATCACTTGATATATTCGTAATTAAAGAACTGAGTTACGCGTACGTCTACTCCTTTCTTTTGGTGCGTCAGAAATCATGTCACGCGAACGTGTCCACAACTAATAACGCTTGTTTATTTATTTAAGAAATATTTGGTTGAAGTTGCGCGAACGCATACTCCGATTTTGTTTTTAGAAAATCGTAACCATGTCATGCGAACGTGTACATAATTAGGATATTATATAAACCGCACGTAAGCATACTCCGTACATTTGTCAACTTTTATCTCTAAATTAACACGAAGTTCATGCAATTGTGATTTTTGTTTGAAACGGCGCACCTCAATTTAAAAAGGTTCAAGCTAAATGCTTGAGGGCCATAAATTATTTATGTTATTGGATATGGCTCGCCTCGACTAGTTAAATGTCTAATTAATTGACACTAAATGTAGCTAAAGGTTCCATTTAAGCTAACTAAGATGGTTTATACGAGGGAAAACTAATCCATTACACAAAAGGGCTTGAGCTAATACAAGGGGACTGATAGTCCCACAACAGCAAAGGCCCAGATCTCGTTCAAGGGAATTTTCAGAATTGGGCCTCATAATTGAGCCCAAGTTCGAAGTCCTATAGCTGCTAAGCCTTAAGCTCTACATCGACGCCTTTCAATGCATGAGCAAGCTGGAATTCGTAGAGGATTCAATCGGATAATAATGAGACCAATACATATGCAAGTAGTTTTAAGTTCTGTCTTTAACTTGTCAATAGCCCATTACGTGACATCCAATAATGATTCACCCTTGAAATTGATTATGAGTTCCAATTCTAATAACTAATGGCAGATAGCAGAATTTACAGTTTTAGCGTCATACAAACACGGCTAATCACATTACTTTTGCACAGAAAGGACATTAGCAGTTAAATCACTAACCCAGACTCCTAAAAGGACACTTCAAACAAACAACTAAAATTCAGAATAGTAATATCTGAATACTACATATACAAATGCCTACTAGGAATGTCCTTGAAAGTCCCTTTATACATATACCCCAACTCAATAGCAATACATATACGCATCATGCATGAAATTAAAAGAGACAGAAATGAGAGTTCAATAACAATCATCGTCCAATTTGTCCATATTTCAGATTCAAGCTTCAGACTACATTCAAATAGTGTCCATAGTGTTTGTGAATACCTGAAAATCAAGAAGGAAACAAGGGGAATAAGGAGTCAATAACCGCAGCAGTAAGGTCAGCCCAGAATCAGCAAGGAAAAGATATCAAATAATAATCAAACCCCATTTTGAACCCTAGATTTAGCTTAGAACAAAATTCCAGAACCAGACTTGGTTCAACCAACTTTTAGATATCAAATTAAACCTTCCCTAGCCTCATGTGAATCAAAATGGGGTCCACACTTCAAATCAAGATTCGACGGGTTCTGGAAAGATTCGAGGGAAACGAGTACCAGATTTGGTATGAGGGATCCATTGGGGTGTTGTGGTGTTGATTTTGATGGGGATTCGAGTGGCCTATGGCATCGCCGCCGGGCTCGAAGCAGTGGGGAAATGGGGCGGCGGGTTAGGGTTCTTGTTGAGAGTCTCAGGAGAGGGGGGGTTGAACGAGATGAAATGAGGGGGGTAGTGTAGTATTTGGACATATAAATATCCTTACCTCCCTAGTTCTGATCCGTCCGATCAGACCCGTTCGACGGTCAAGATGAAGGGAATTGGAACGACGTCGTTTGGTTGAGTGGAGGGAACCAGACCGGGTTAGGGCGTGGGTTCGGGCCGGGTTTTGGGTAGTTTGGATGGGTTTCACATTGGAAGATTTGGGCTTGGGAGTTTAGTTTGAAAAATGGTCCAACCCTTTTCATTTTTATTCAAAACAAAATTAATTCAAAACTCTTTTTCCTTTTTCTTTTTTTTCCCTTTTTTCGAAATTTAATTAAAATCAAAATTAATTCCTAGAACTAAAAAAAACTAATTAAACCTAAAATGATAATTAGCACAATTAATTAAAAATAAATTAACAAAAGAAAACTACTCAAAATCAAAGCTAAAATTAAAAGTGCAAATTAAACTAATTTTGTGATTTTTCCATTTTATGCAACAATTAATTTTCTAATTAATCCTAAAATTTAAAATTAACCCTAAATGCAAATGTAACGTATTTTTTTTGTATTTTTCACTAGTTAAAACGCACAAACAAAATGCGAACAATTAACAGCAAATGCCACAAAAAAACAACAAAATTGCAAACACTGAAAGAAATTATTTTGTTTTGAATTTGTAGGAATAATTCATATAGGGCAAAAATCACGTGCTCACAGGAATTATGAAGGAAAACAGAATTCAGGAAAAGGAAAATAATACAAAATTTTCAGGATACACTTTGTATCCTTTGGATTGTTATGGTAGATGGATGTAAATAACACGACAATGTAATTCAATATTAGGAGCTTTAGATAATTTACTTTCTCTATGACATTATTTAATTCCTCTGAATCTTATTGTGCAAAGTGTGACGAACTTCAAAGTTTCACTTATTATAGTCCTCACCTGAAGAGCTAATATGTACAAAAGATCAAAAGGTTTAAGTCTCCACCTGTAGTAAAAAAACATCTTAAAAATAGAGAAAACAAGGGAACAAAGTTTGTAGAAAGAGGGAATTGAAGGAAAGTTCAGTCCCCACTGAAGAAGATGGCCATGGACATGGTAAGCACGTTAAACAGTCAAAACGTAAAGTGAATTGGATGAAGCAAACAAAACATTATGAATTTTTATTCTTTAATCATCAAAGGTTTAAATATGCATGGGAGAACGAGGACACTACAGTTGTGAGGACTGAACTACCTAGTGCAACACTTTTCTCTGCTCTAGTGTAGAGTATGGTGAACGTTATCTTCTTCCAAGGACATATATAGGAAACATGGGAAGTAGAGGCACTTAAATGGACTATAGAATGCACAACTTTTAACAGTATGTGTATTTGAAAATTAACAACATCATGTTCTAGAAAAGTATTAAAAGGCTATTTGATTATCTAATGATTTTAGAGTAATATATCAGCTTAGAGTTTCTAGCGACAAAGATAAATCTAATGACTCAATAACTTCCAACACAGTACCTGTATAGACAATAGTTCTATTTGTTGTAGTAGATTCAATGTCTCTTATTATAGAGATTTTCAAAGTTTATGGTATATACAAAGAAGCGACTGAATGAAACTTTAGTGCAACAACCTATCTGATAGTACTTTCTACAACCTCAATTAATTTATAATATTTTATATCACTTTAAAGAATAATAGGTATCTTTACAATAAATCTATAATTGCATATACAACTTCTTTATTCCACCAAATGCCTTACTATGAAGCATCCGGGGAATATGAATTAATATCTAGCCATGACAAAATATAGTGTGTTGAGTCTTTCTGATATATAGTGTTTAGAGAATGAGAAAATTGAAAGTAAAAGCAATGTGCTTACATGGAATCAGTTTGCAATTTAAACAAATTAGTTTTATATAAGAACTAAACGGAATCACACAATTTGATCTGATTAGTTAGTGTTGTTTTTTCTACTTATAGCGAAACAAAGAATTGCTGAAGAGTCTTCTAAATTTCGATATATAAATGAGGAATAATCCACTAAATTCTAGCGGCAGAAATTTTAATAGTTCATCAGTTGTAGTTTTTATTGTCTATACACTCAACCTATTTTTCAGTATACGACGTATTCAAGATAGTTTACTAACCTTCACTTTTTCTTTGCCGGAGTGACTGGCTCAATATTTTGCTTTCTGCTAGAAGAAGCATTTTTTCTAGTTGGAGTTGTCCGTTCAATCTGTTGTCTTTTGCTAGATGATGTAGCTTCCGTGATCAGTTCTTTTTGTTCCTGCGGGGATGACAGACTGTCAAGCTCTGCTTTCTCCAGCATTTGTCAAAGTTGTTGGTGCTGGAAATTGGAGAGTATCTTGCTTTTCAACATACAACAGAATAAACAGTTTTGCTGGTGTTTCATCCAATGTCCTGGAAAATGATTTCTTTAGTTGTACTTTGAACACTTTGCAGCAAGACGTTGCCGAATAGGTTGAAGAGGCATCATTTCATTCTGCATTCAAAAATGAGCTCATCAAGCTCTAACACTTCAGTGGAAGTAATGAATTTAATAAAATTTTAATTCACATTTGTACCTTTATCTTAGTTATTTCATAGATTTGTTCAACTTTCATTGTTGATCCACTTTTATCTACAATTTCAACTTGAAATCGACACCTGTTATACAATATCATTGCACGTTATTATGCATTTATAAAATCTATGAGAAAGTACTTTCAATTTGAAAAGCAAACAAAATTATGGTACCTGTGTATTAACATCGCATGTTGATCTCAATTCACACAGTCGATAACTTTTATTATGGAAGTTCTAACAAATTGATTGCATTTTGAACACATTAACTCGTAAAACCGCCGCTCATCATCTAGAAGCGATATTTTACCTTCCACGTGAAAAGATTGCATTTATTTAACATAAATGAGAGCTGATGTTTAGTTGGGTTGTTGTTATAATGTTCAACCAAAATAGGCAGAATACATCGACAACCCCTTAAAGGTGTCATGACTTTTTACTTAGACACTTTATATTAAGATTGTTCCATTTGAATACTTTAACCAAGGCTTTATTTTGTCATTTAGACACAAAATTCGTAGGTAGCCAAACACAAAAGGTGTATGTAATTCACACGCCAAAGTGATGAATAAAGCGAGGACATGTGGATTTAACTTTTTAAAATTAAAAATAATTTGGAAATAAAATAAATATAGTAAAAACAATAACCCCACCCCACGTCTCATCATCTTCCCCAACAGACTAATCCTCAACCATGTTTGCTCGATCTCTGAAATTGTCACCAGCGTCCACCTTGAGCAATTTCTGTTCCATCAAAATTCTTTCCCATGTCATTCCCAAAATCTTGCAAAAGCTCAGATAATTTAATCGTCTTAAATGTCATGAATCTCCCAAAAAAAAGTCCGGCGAACTTGACAAACAGACATGGAGGCTCTACCCATTATGGGCCAAATTTTTTCATAAGTGAATCAATTAGTGATCTATTTTTGCTCAGTTTTTTTCATTAAGGCTATAATGTTCTGAGGCAAATCTATATTGGGTAGTGGTGGAAGTGGAGCATGGTAAATCGAGATTTGGTTGTAATTTCCCCCCCAAATTTTAAGAATAAATATAGATAGCTTTTAGATTTGAGAAGAATCTTACTTTTTGTTTGATTTGGAAGAACTAAATTTATTCTATTCTTGTCCCTGTGAAACAACATGGCTTTGGGGAAGAAAGCCACACATGCACACAAAAAATAAGGGACTGGTTGATCGGAAATCCAACAGAAGAAAAAAGAAGTATGGAGTGCCTAGATCATGTTTAGAAGAAAAGAGAAGTCGGCCGGAATTTTTTTCGTCAGAAGCTGTACATTTCCGGCAAGAAGTATGTGAGTTTGTTTTTTTGGATGACTCCACGCGCTTGAAAAATGCGAGAAAAACTTTCTTTGCCATGTCAGCATATTGTGTTTAAATGACACAGTAAAGACCTCGTTAAAGTGTTCAAATAAAACAAACTCGAGATAAAGTGTCTCAGTGAAAAGTGAGGACAACTTTATGGGGTTGTCGATGCATTCTGCCACCAAAATATATGTAGTAGTATATGTTACATGCATAGCGCTGGTTGTGATTGAATATTTGCAATAGGCACAACCTCGTCATGTTGTCACGACCCTAAACCCAGACTCGATCGTGATGGAGCCTCTCGTGAATACAAGGCCAGTCGACACAAACCCCCAAATAAATTAACAGATAATAATTCATAATTAATTCATTAATAATCATAAATCCCATAATAAAGTGAAATATATCAACTGTGAAAATAAACACAGTCCGACATCGGGGTGTCACCAGTCATAAGCATCTAACATAGGTCTAAGAGTATGAAAGAGTTTATACAGTCTATTACAGAACTAGAACAAGGGAAGTAAAATAGGAGGGAGTAACACTAGGCTGCGAACGCCGAGCAGCTACCTCGTGGACTCTGAATAGCCTGTTGGGAGCAATCAACCCTCACTGGCGGGACCCGAACCTCCTGAATCTGAACACAGGGAGTACGGAGTAAAGTGAGTACTCCAAGTCAGTGAGTAATAAAAATAAATGAAGATTGAGCGATAAGAAAACACGTAAAACACAACAAAATGCTACAAAGAGGCAGTATAAAACCAATACAAAGCAATAAAATAGTGAAATATTCTAAAAACACCTTAGTTCAGTATAAGTTTCTTTAAAACACCTTTTTAACAGTTGAACAAGTAAGTGAAAAGCAGCGAGAAAAGATAAACACATAAAATCAGCTTCTCAGGCACAATATCAATAGAATCAGCCCCTCGGGCAATAACATGGAATAACATCAGGCCCTCGGGCTATATCATATATCACACTGGGTATCCGCACTTACAAGGGGATGTACAAACTCCGGAAGGGGCCCCTTACGGCCTAAGCGCAATATCAAGCCATCTCGTGGCATAATCAATAGGCTCCCGCCCTCATATCAAGCCACCTTGTGGCGTACAACTCTGGCCCTCGGCCTCATAATCATGAATCAGCTTAATACCGCTGAGGCGCGCAGTCCAATCCCATAATAACCTCACAACACAGGCCCTCGGCCTTACTCACTCAGAAATCTCTAAAAGCCATTCGGGCACAGTAAAATATGATGCTCAGCTCAAAATATCATTTAAGATGTCAAAATAGTATAAACATGGCTGAGTTATAAAAATAATGGAATATAGCATGACTGAGTACAAGTATAAAGTCAAAATAGTGAGAAATAGTAGTAAAAATTCTCTAAGGGTCCAAAATAGTTGGCATTCAGCCCAAAACATGATGATAGCAAACAATTCTCAATCAAATACGTAGTAAACAGTCATACGGGATGGACTAAGTCACAATCCCTAATGGTGCACGACCCCACGCTCGTCATCTAGCATGTGCGTCACCTCAATATAGCACAACGATGTGAAATCCGGGGTTTCATACCCTCAGGACAACATTTACAATCATTACTCACCTCTATCCTGTCCAAACTCTAGCTCGTGATACCTTTGCCTCTCGAATCGACCTCTGGATGCTCCAAATCTAACCAAAATCAATGCAAAACTATCAAAATATGCTAAGATAAGAAAGCTTACTCGAAAGAAATTAAATTACAACACAAACCCCGAAATTGGCCAAATTCGACCACCGGGCCCACGTTTCGGAATTCGATAAAAATTACACCAATAGATTCCTTATCACTCCTCGAGTTCATTCATACAAAAAACACCAAATCCAACCATAAATGACCCCTCAAATCCCAAATTCTAGGTCTCCAATTACAAGCCCTAGTTCTTCAATATTTAGGCTTAAATTCTACAAATTCCATGATTAATTAGGTAGAAATTACATTAGAATTCAGTGTTAAGTCCATAAATCTTACATCCAAGTGCTTCCCCTTGATTCCCTCTTCAATTCCCTTCAAAAAGCTTCAAAATCACCCAAAAATGGAGGAACTTAGACCCAAAATCGCGGAAATGGGTCTTTTAAACATTCTGCCCAGCACTTAAAATTTCTTCATCGCGAACGAGGCCAACATCTCGCGTTCGCAAAGCACAACCTGGCGTTGACCACTTTGTCCTTCATCACGATTGTGACTCCCCGTACGCACGCGAATGCGAAAGCTTGACTTCCCCTCTCTTTGCGAAAGCGGCTCCCCACCCGCAAACGAGAAGAACAAATCCTCCAGAACCCCATCTGCTCACTTACCTCTACGCGAATGCGGCAAGAACCTCGCGAACGCGATGACCACGAGCCTCTACCCTTCACGAACGCGGGATCACCTTCGTGAAAGCGAAGGCCAATCTCCCAGCCTCCCATCTCAACCCTTCGCGAACGTGAGGGTCCAGTCGCGAACGCGAAGCACAACTGTCTACAACATCAACATCAGATTTTCTGCAATTTTATCCAACTTGAAATGGTCCATTTAACCACCCGAAACTCAACTGAGGCCCTAGGGACCTCAACCAAACATGCCAAACTACCCCATAACATCATTCAAACTTGTTCCAACCTTCTGAACGCTCCAAACAACATCAAAATACCAAATTTGCATCGGATTCAAGCCTAAAAATTCCAAAATCTTCCAAATTCCACTTTCGATAAAAAAGTCTATCAAACCACGTCCGACAACAACAACAACAAACCCAGTTTGATCCCAACAAGTGGGGTCTGGGGAGGGTAGTCTGTACGCAGACCTTACCCCTACCTAATGCAGGTAGAGAGGTTGTTTCCAATAGACCCTCAGCTCAGGAAGGGCATTAAGAAGAAGAGGAAAGCAAGAGAGGAAGAAAGATGGAAGATAAAAGAAAAGGGAGAGATAAAGGATAAGTGGTACCAAACAATATCTGAGGCGAACAAAACCACATAACATAATAAAAATCTAAGCATATGAAGGGACATGCATACTACTAAGACTATCGGTGAACAACTATAAACTACCTACTAACCTTCTACCTTAATCCTCGACCTCCACACTCTCCTATCAAGGGTCATGTCCTCAGTGAGCTGAAGCATCTCCATGTCCTGCCTAATCACCTCTCCCCAATACTTTTTAGGCCTACCTCGACCTTTTCTCAAACTCTCCATGGCCAACCTCTCACACCTCCTAATAGGCGCATCAATTCTTCTTCTCTTAACCACTGTGTTATATCACCAAATGTCAATTTTTCATATATAAATATAACTAATGTATCTCCTTCCAAAGAGTTTCCCCATAATGGCAGGCTTAGCTGATCGTATTACTATTGAGTCAACTTGAATAAGTATAGCTTGACTCGGTTTGAGGGCGGTCCATTTTTGGTTGTACATTCATTTGCACAAATATACTATCCAAGACTAATTGTTAGAGATATCTCTTCACAATAATTGTGATGGAAAAAATACCAATTCAATTTGAATGGATTAAAAATAGTGTTACAACATGGACCATATTAAAAAAATTCTATATTCATCCACTAAATAATATTTAAATTTAATCACTTGAAAAGTCTATTTTAAATTGTCATGTTGCAAATGGTTATTTATAATATCTCATTATGAGTTATTAAATGGTAAGATGAATTAAAAATTGTCAATTGGAAAGGATGTTCCTAAAGGGCCTAATGAATTACTAATTGGAATTAGAGGATTTTTTTTAATTATTTCTTTTATCACACTGTGATATTTTACATCCTTGAATGGCCCCATTCGAGAACAATTGGTTGCTGACAAAATTATCAATGACTGACATTCCTTATTTCTACTTAATAGGGTATGCATAGTTCTTTGAAATTAGTTAAGAGATTGTTGAATTTTTCCCTTGGATTAGGAATAAATGGAAGAAAAAGGGCTGATATTCGTACAATCTGATCCATTCTTAGAGAGAAGTCCTGACTCTGACAGATCACTCATTTTCTCGGTATATGAAATATGGGATGTCACTAAGTTGATTCTTAGAAAATATCAAATCAAAATATTTGTTCTTATTTCAACAAAAGAAGCACATGCTACTTCGAAAGAAGAACTTTTTTTGTCTTAGTTCCAATTCAATACTAAATAAGTTCGAACTAATTAAATACCTGTGTCAGAAATTCCTCGAATCGGTTTGCCATTTTAATAAAGGATATAATTAACTATTAAAAGTTGCACATTATCCCTTTCTTACAATGGATCTGGTAGAAAAAGGGTTGCTAAATTTATACTGTCCGTTATTTCATATATGACAACAAGTCTAACTAAAACAAAAAACTCTTTCTTGCTAGGTGTAATCCATTGGACATAGATCTAATTTTTTTACTTTTTGGATTCCCTGAAATTTCTTTTTCCTCTTCCTGGTGGTATCAAAACGTCGTTATGTCGGGATATCTTATCTGTCTCTCCAGAAAAATAGATATCTCTAGAAAAGATTTTACGTTCAATTTATTTTTTTTCCTCTCCACCTGCACCAACCCACCAAATCAGCCTTTTAGATTTAAAGTGATTTATCTAGCTACCCCAATGATACTACTATTCCACACCATTATGGAAGAAGATCCGGGCAAGATATGCACCCTCGATATTTAAATCGATCTACTTTCATTTGGTATTTTGGCCTAAATTCCTTGACTCCTCGATGCTCAATCAAATCATCTTTTTTATGACTAAATGCATTTTTATAGTCTCATATCTAATAATGCCTCAACTCTTTCTTCTGTAATGAAGATCATCGAAATAAGCAAGAGTACTATTTCGACGAAAAATACCATTTACGGGGATTTCAATCGAGATACCTGAACAGGGCATTAGTTCATTCTTGAGTTTTTGAATCGAGTGTAGTGGAATGATGAATTTCTTTTTTTTGTCTTTTTGACAATAAATTAGAATTCTCGTGGAGAATAGGTGAATATACGAGATTATACTAACCTGGACACACGATTCAATTAAGGTCTGAATAATCAGGAATCCTATCTCCTTATTTACTAGAAAATTCTGAACTAAATAATTTCTGCCTCGCCTGATCATTGGTTACTGAGAAGTTAGAAGTATATCTTTGCTTGCCAGAAAAAGAATGCACATTAATTGGATCATGATCCTTGTGAATCAAAAGGTAGACTAGACTCGACCCACACAACCCTCCTAGTAATATCCATAAATGACTTGTTTTTGGTAATAGATGAACATTACCGTATGTAAATTCGGGTACATATTGACATCAGTACTCCAATACATTTCTCCGTCTGAATCAGAATAAATATATTTTGCACACACATCCCAAATGACACACGAACCTACTACAACTCTCGGAATTCTATTTCGACTCCTATATCAAAATCTCACCTATCAATCAGAAAACGCCAAAATTTTAATTTTGCCAATTCAAGCCTAAATCTACTCTGCACCTCCAAAATACATTCTGATCACGCTCTTAAGTCCCAAATTACCTCCCAATGCTATACGAACCATCAGAACCTATATCCGATTCCTTTAGCACATAAGTAAATATCTGGTTGATGTTTCCAACTTAAACTTACTCAAAAGAGAATAAGTGTCTCAAACCTTACCAAAACCTCTCCAAACCCGAGCCAACCAACCCGATAACACATAATTCCGCTGAACAAGATAATAAGAAGCGGAAATGGGGGAAACAGAGCGGTAACTCATGAAATGACCGGCCGGGTCGTTACATTTTTCCCCTCTTAAACAAACGTTCATCCTCGAACGAGTCAAGAAACATATCTAAAGCCTCAAACATGTGAGGATATCTGCTACGCATCTCCCGCTTGGTTTCCCAGGTAGCCTCCTCCACGGGTCGACCTCTCCACTGTATTTTCACTGAAGCTATATCCTTTGATCTCAACTTTCGAACCTGACGCTCCGAAATAGCTGTTGGCTCCACATCATAAGTCAAATAACCATCTAACTGCACCGTGCTGAAATCCAGAACATGAGACGGATCTCCAATATACTTCCGGAGCATAGAAACATGAAATGCTGGATGCACACTCGACAAGCTGGGTGGCAAAGTAAGCTCATAAGTCACCTCCCCAATCCTCTGAAGTACCTCAAAAGGCCCAATGAACCGAGGACTCAATTTACCCTTCTTCCCAAATATCATAACACCATTCATGGGTGAAACCTTCAACAGAACCTTCTCACCAACCCTGTAGGACATATCCCGAACCTTCTTGTCAGCATAACTCATTTGTCTCGACTACGCTGTACGAAGCCTCTCCTGAATAACCTTCACCTTGTCTAAAGCATCCTGCATCAAGTCTGTACCCCATAGCCTAGCCTCACCTGGCTCAAACCAACCAAGTAGAGATCTACACCGCCTCCCATATAAAGCCTCATATGGAGCCATCTGAATACTCGACTGGTAGTTGTTGTTATAAGCAAACTCTGCAAGCGATAGAAACTGATCCCATGATCCTCCAAAATCAATGACACAAGCACGCAACATGTCCTCCAATATTTGAATAGTGCGCTCGGACTGCCTATCCGTCTGAAGGTGAAAAGTTGTGCTCAACTCAGCCTGAGTACCCAACTCTCGCTGCACAGACTGCCAAAACTGCAAAGTAAACTGAGTGCCCCTATCTGAAATGATAGAAACTGGGGAACCATGCAAACGAACAATCTCCCAGATATAAATCTCTGCCAACCGCTCTGAAGAATAAGTAGTACACACAGGAATGAAGTGCGCAAACTAGGTCAGCCGATCTATAATCACCCAAATAGCATCGAACTTCTTCAAAGTCCGTGGGAGCCCAACTACAAAGTCCATAGTGATCCGCTTCCACTTTCACTCTGGTATATCCATCTGCTGAAGCAAGCCACCCGGTCTCTGATGCTCATATTTCACCTGCTGACAATTGAGACACTGAGCTGCAAATCCCACAATGTCCTTCTTCATTATCCTCCACCAATAATATTGTTTTAGATCCTGATACATCTTCGCGACACTCGGATGAATGGAATATCGCGAGCTCTGGGCCTCCTCCAAAATCAACTCCCGAAGCCCATCTACATTGGGCACACATATCCGGCCCTGTATCCTCAACACCCCATCATCACCAATAGTCACATCTCTGGCATCATTGTACTGAACTCTGTCCTTAAGGACAAGCAAATGAGGATCATCATACTGGCGCTCTTTGATGCGATCATATAAGGAAGATCGAGAAATCACACAAGCCAATATCCGACTAGGCTCCGAAATATCCAACCTCACGAACCGATTGACCAAAGCCTGAACATCAACTGCAAGAGGTCTCTCCCCAACCGGAATATATGCCAAACTCCCCATACTCACCGCTTTCCGGATCAAAGCATCGGCCACCATATTGGCCTTCCCCGGATGGTACAAGATAGTAATATCATAATCCTTTAGCAACTCCAACCATCTCCGCTGCCTCAAATTGAGATCCTTCTGCTTGAACAAGTGTTGAAGGCTATGATGATTAGTTAACACCTCACATGACACACCATATAAATAATGCCTCCAAATCTTCAACGCGTGAATAAGGCAGCCAACTCCAAATCATGAACAGGGTAGTTCTTCTCATGGGGCTTCAACTGACGAGAAGCATAAGTAATAACTCTACCCTCTTACATCAACACACACCCGATACCAACTCTCAAAGCATCACAATACACGATATATGAACTTGAAGTTGATGGCAAAACTAACACTGGAGTTGTGGTCAAGGCAGTCTTGAGCTTCTGAAAGCTCTCCTCACACTCATCCGACCACCTGAATAGAGCAGCCTTTTGAGTCAACTTGGTCAAGGGTGATGCGATAGATGAGAATCCCTAAACAAACTGGTGGTAATAACCCGCTAAACCAAGAAAGATGCGAATCTCTGTGGCTGAGGACGGTCTGGGCCAACTCTGAACTGCCTCTATCTTCTTTGGATCAACCTGAATACCCTCGATGGACACCACGTGCCCCAAGAATGCCACTGAACTAAGCCAAAACTCACACTTGCAGAACTTTGCATAAAGCTTCTCCTCCCTCAATCTCCGTAATACAACTCTCGAATGCTCCGCGTACTCCTCCTAACTATGCGAGTATATCAGAATATCATCAATGAAAACTATGACAAACGAGTCGAGATAAGGCCAAAACACGTTGTTCATCAAATGCATGAACGTTGTTGGGGTATTGGTCAGCCCAAAAGATATCACCAAGAACTCATAATGACCATATCGGGTTCTAAAAGTCGTCTTAAGAATATTCGAGTCCCTGATCTTCAACTGGTGATAACCTGAACGGAGATCAATCTTAGAGAACACCCTCGCTCCCTGAAGTTGATCAAATAAATCATCAATGCGAGGCAAAGGATATTTGTTCTTAATTGTAACCTTATTCAACTACCTATAATCAATGCACATCCTTATAGTGCCATCCTTCTTCTTCACAAATAGAACAGGCACACCCCAAGGAGACACACTAGGCCGAATGAATCCCTTATCAAGGAGTTTCTGAAGTTGCTCCTTTAACTCCTTCAACTCCGCTAGTTCCATACGATATGGTGGAATAAAAATGGGTTGAGTGCCCGATACTAGATCAATACCAAAATCAATATCCTTGTGTAGTGGCATGCCCGGCAGGTCTGCAGGAAACACATCGGGAAAATCCCTCACAACTGGAACATAATCAATACTGGGAGTCTCTGCACCAACATCCCTTACAAATGCTAAGTATGAAAGACAACCCTTCTCAACCATATGCTGGGCCTTCAAGAATGAAATTACCCTACTGGGAACATAATCAGTCGAACCTTGCCACTCAATTCGTGGCACACCCAGCATAGCCAATGTCACTATCTTAGCTTGATAGTCTAAAATAGCGCGACATGGAGGTAGCCAATCCATGCACAATATAACATCGAAGTCTACAATACATAACAACAACAGATCCACTCCGGTCTCCAGACCCCCAATAGTCACCACACATGACCGGTACACATGGTCTACAATAATAGTATCACCCACCAGAGTAGATACACGAACAGATAAAATAAGAGACTCACGGGGCGTATCCAAATAACAAGCAAAGTATGATAACACATAAGAATAAGTGGAACCGGGATCAAATAATACAGAGGCATCTCTGCGATAGACTGAGACAATACCTGTGATCACAGCGTCTGAAGTAATAACATCGGGTCTAGCTGGGACTGCATAGAAACGGGCCTGACCGCTACCTGATCGACCTCCCCCTCTAGGGCGACCCCTAGCTGACTGACCTCTACCCCTAGCTGGGTGGGTGGATGATGGTGAAGTAACTGGCGCTGAAGCTGATGGTTGACTTCTCTATTGAGATGAACCCCCAAGATGATGAGAACACTGCCCCTACATATGAACCATTTCTCCACACTCATAGCAACTCCCGAGTGCTAGAGACGGGGACTGAAAGGAACCCCTAGCACCGGAATAACTAGCAGATGCACCTGGCATAGAAGAGCCCTGAACTGATGGAGCACGGGATGAACTCTAAGCTAGAAGGGCACTGAGTGATAACTGGACCTAATAAGAACTATGAGAACCATGACCTGATGACGCCCTACGATAACCTGGCGAGCTGACTGAGCATGTCTGAATAGACGGCCTCTGCCGTGCTGAAACTTACCCCTCGAAGGAGCACCACCATAACTACCAGATCCCGAGGCCTCTTAGCCACCCTCTCATCTCGCTCCTGGTGATGGACTGACTAAATCTCACAAGCAATGTCTACAATCTCCTCAAAAGTAGCACCAGACACCCTCTCCCTGGTCATGAGAATACGAAGCTGATATGTGAGCCCATCAACAAACATCCTAATCCCCTCTCTCTCTCTCTTTGTAGGAACTAACCAAACAGCATGACGAGCTAACTCCGAGAACCTCATCTTATACTATGTCACAGTCATCTCTCCCTGATGCAACCACTCGAACTACCTGTGCAGCTCCTCTCTACGAGACTGTGGCACATACTTCTCTAAAAAGAGAACAGAGAACTGCTATCAGGTAAGAGGTACTGTACTAACAGGCATACGCCTCTCATAAGCCTCCTACCAAATGAAGGCAGCTCCAGAAAACTAAAAAGTAGTGAAAGCGACCCCGTTGGTCTCCAGAATACCCGCTGTACGAAGAATGCTCTGACACTTTTCCAAGAAACCCTAGGCATCCTCGCCCTCTGCACCACTAAAAGTCATAGGCTGAAGTCTAACAAACCTCTCCAACCTGCGCTGCTCGTCCTCTGGCATGGAAGGAGCTGCATCGTCCTGAACAGCTATAACCGGCTGGGTTGGATGTTCCCCCGGTGTCTGAAGTCCCTGCACGACATGCTCAAGTGTGTGAGCGGCAGGAGTTTGAGTGCCTCCCCAGGCCTGAGAAGTAGCTGCAGCTATAGTAACTCAGACCGCCTGAGCTAGGCCAGTGCATACTGATAGAATCTGATCTAAGGCCTCCTGAAGACCTGGAATCACAATGGGCATAACTTGTGCCGGAGCTAGTGTTGCTGGAGCATCCGCAACTGGGACCTGATCCTAAACTTGGGCGGCTGGTGGATCTACAAGTGCTGCCCTAGCTACTGTGCGGGCCACACCCCTGCCCCTACTACGACCTCGACCGCGTCCTCGGCCTCTAGTGGCCATAGCTGGTGGTACTAGTAGTCATCCATCCTGATCGGTCGCCCATATACTCACCATCTGCGAGAGAATAGAATAACAGAAGTTTAGTAATCGGATCAACAGATTCGCACGACAAGAATTTCAAGAATATGAAGTTTTTCCTAAAGGTTTTGTAACCTCTTGAGGATAAATACGGACATCTCTATACCGATCCGTGAGACTCTACTAAACCTGCTTATGATTCATGAGATCTATGTAACCTAGGCTCTGATACCAACTTGTCACGACCTTAAACCCAGACCCGGTCGTGATGGCGCCTCTCGTGAAGACAAGGCCAGCCGACACAAACCCCCAAATAAATTAACAAATAAAAATTCATAATTAATTCATTAATAATGATAAATCCCATAACAAAGTGAAATATATCAACTGCGAAAACAAACACAGCCCGACATCGGGGTATCACCAGTCATGAGCATCTAACATAGGTCTAAGAGTATGAAAGAGTTTATACAGTCTATTATAAAACAAGAACAAGGGAAGCAAAATAGGAGGGAGTAACACTGGGTTGCGAACGCCGAGCAGCTACCTAGTGGACTCCGAATAGCCTGCTAGGAGCAATCAACCGTTACTGGCGGGACCCGAAGCTCCAAAATCTGTACACAAGGTACAAAGAGTAAAGTGAGTACTCTAACTCAGTGAGTAATAAAAATAAATGAAGACTGAGCAATAAGAAAACACGTAAAACACAGCAAAATGCTACAAAAAGGCAATGTAAAACCAATACAATGCAATAAAACAGTGAAATATTCTAAAAACACCTTAGTTCAGTATAAGCTTCTTTAAAACACCTTTTTAAAAGTTGAACAAGTAAGTGAAAAGCAGCGAGAAAAGATAAACACATAAAATCAGCCCCTCAGACACAATATCAACAGAATCAGCCCCTCGGGCAATAACATGGAACAACATCAGCCCCTCGGGCTATATCATATATCACACTAGGTACTTGCGCTCACTGGGGTGAACAAACTCTGGAAGGGGCCCTAACGGCCCAAATGCAATATCAAGCCATCTCGTGGCACAATCAATAGGCTCTCGGCCTCATATCAAGCCACTTTGTGGCGTACAACTCAGGCCTTCGGCCTCATAATCATGAATCAGCTCAATACCACTACGGCGCGTAGCCCAATCCCATAATAACCACACAACACAGGCCCTCGGCCCTACTCAGTCAGAAATCTCTAAAAGCCACTCGAGCACAGTAAAATATGATGCTCAGCTCAAAATATCATTTAAAATGTCAAAACAGTATAAACATGACTGAGTTATAAAAACAGTGGAATATAGCATGACTGAGTACAAGTATAAAGTCAAAACAATGAGGAATAGTAGTAAAAATCCCCTTCTCACCAACCCTGTAGGACATATCCCGAACCTTCTTGTCAGCATAATTCTTTTGTCTCGACTGCGCTGTACGAAGCCTCTCCTGAATAACCTTCACCTTGTCCAAAGCATCCTGCATCAAGTCTGTACCCCATAACCTAGCCTCACCTGGCTCAAACCAACCAAGTAGAGATCTACACCGCCTCCCATATAAAGCCTCATATGGAGCCATCTGAATACTCGACTGGTAGTTGTTGTTATAAGCAAACTCTGCAAGCGATAGAAACTGATCCCATGATCCTCCAAAATCAATGACACAAGCACGCAACATGTCCTCCAATATTTGAATAGTGCGCTCGGACTGCCTATCCGTCTGAAGGTGAAAAGTTGTGCTTAACTCAGCCTGAGTACCCAACTCTCGCTGCACAGACTGCCAAAACTGCAAAGTAAACTGAGTGCCCCTATCTGAAATGATAGAAACTGGGGCACCATGCAAACGAACAATCTCCCAGATATAAATCTCTGCCAACCTCTCTGAAGAATAAGTAGTACACACAGGAATGAAGTGCGCAAACTAGGTCAGCCGATCTATAATCACCCAAATAGCATCGAACTTCTTCAAAGTCCGTGGGAGCCCAACTACAAAGTCCATAGTGATCCACTCCCACTTTCACTCTGGTATATCCATCTGCTGAAGCAAGCCACCCGGTCTCTGATGCTCATATTTCACCTGCTGACAATTGAGACACTGAGCTGCAAATCCCACAATGTCCTTCTTCATTATCCTCCACCAATAATATTGTCTTAGATCCCGATACATCTTCGCGGCACCCGGATGAATGGAATACCGCGAGCTCTGGGCCTCCTCCAAAATCAACTCCCAAAGCCCATCTACATTGGGCACACATATCCGGCCCTGTATCCTCAACACCCCATCATCACCAATAGTCACATCTCTGGCATCATTGTACTGAACTCTGTCCTTAAGGACAAGCAAATGAGGATCATCATACTGGCGCTCTTTGATGCGATCATATAAGGAAGATCGAGAAATCACACAAGCCAATATCCGACTGGGCTCCGAAATATCCAACCTCACGAACCGATTGACCAAGGCCTGAACATCAATTGCAAGAGGTCTCTCCCCAACCGGAATATATGCCAAACTCCCCATACTCACCGCTTTCCGGATCAAAGCATCAGCCACCATATTGGCCTTCCCTGGATGGTACAAGATAGTAATATCTGTCGCACCTCCTTTTTGCCGCGCCCGCGGGGCGCGCGGGGAGTTTTCTCCAATTGAAGGACAGTCGAAACGGGATTTGTTTATTTGTTTTAGAGTCGCCACCTGGAAATTTTAAGGCGTCCCAAGTCACCAATTATAATCCCTGAATCGAGGAGAATATGGCTCTGTTTATTATTCTGCGAACCAGAAATCCTGAGTAAGGAATTCTGTTAATCCGGAAGAAGATGTTAGGCATTTCCGAATTTCGTGGTTCTAGCACGGTCGCTTAACTGTTTTTATTATTGGCTTAATTACCTTGATTTTATTAAATACATTGATGTTACATGTTTTTACTACTGCTTATTGATGACCCTTCTTTTAATCGAATTACGCGTACGTATATTCGTGTTAAAAAAAAAATTGCGGACTTGTGTCACGCGTACGTGTACACAATAACTTTTTATAATATTTTTATTAAGCAATCATTTTTTTTCGAAATTGTGTTGAATCAAGAATATTTGTTTTTTTTCTTGAATAATGAACCGTACATCTCGGGTTTTTATCGATTTAACGCCTTTGGAAAAATCCTTTTATTAAATATTCGTTCGAAATTGCGCGTACGCATAATCCGAATTTTTGCTTTTAAAAATATAACCAGGGTACGCGAACGTATCCCTAATTGTGCAAAATATTTGTAATGGTTTAGGGATTTTCCATAAATTGTTTATATATTCATATATTTCTTTTATGTAAAAATCATGAGAAAACTCCTATTTAGAAGCCTATAAATTCTTTGAAAAGAATTTGCAATCTATTAAAGGTTATTCGTCGATTATGATTTCCGCATATAGGTTATATTCATTCCGACTTTTCAAATTCAAAGAACAGAATAAAAATATGATTAATACTATTTTTAAAAAAATATGACATATATATATATGTGCCAAAGAATAAATTGCATATGATACTGAAAATAAATGATTCATAAAGGAAGGAAATATTTTTCGAGAATTTTCATTATTTACTTAATGCAAATTCTAATTTCTAATTATCATTGATGTAAAGTGTGGCAATTTATGCTTGTACATCTCTTTCATTATCATATATTCGCTTTTAATCTAATAGGCCTAATTATTTGGTCACTTTGTTTTATGAAGGTAGATAAGCATCGAATTTATAGGAAGGGAATTATTATACAAGTTAATTCAACAAAGTTACCTTACATGCAACCTAACTGTTTGGCGTAAACATTCATAACGTTTTAACATCATGACGAGCTATACCAACTTACTTTACTCATATGATTATACCTGTCATCATACCATATAATAACTTATATCAATCTAAACAAAATCATATTTGTTACAAGATATTCTACTAATGTAACTTCTTCATCTTCACATTTAACTAATGGTATTATGGGATGTAATCAATGGCCCATTTTTATACCTTACTCCCTGTTTTGAAAATTCACATATACCTATACCAATGAGATTTCGAAATGGCCAACATTATTACAAAGCTTTATATGAATTTCAAAATAAGACAATTTAACTCATGCTATCAAAATTGAATTCACTACTGATTAACTAACATAAAGGTGAAATTAAAACTAATGAACTTGGACAATTGGAAAATAGCATTTCAATTCAAACTTCGTTGATGAGTCATGTCGAATCTCTTTCCAACTTAAAATTTAAAAGACATGTACCTGGAAATGGAGGTAGAAGAAGTAAGTTTCAGCAGTAACAAAAACAGCGAAATACCAGTATTCCCACAGATTTGAGCAATAATAAGATCCGAAGAAAACAGATGCACAGTACAGTTATTTTTAAACTGGACACTTCAGATGTTAACTGAATCAATGGAACCAAGTAAGGTTGAACAGATTCAACAAAAGAACAACATTTCAGATTTCAGTTTCTTTTCAGTTTCAAATTCCTATTTTTCTGATTTTTTTCTGTTTCTGCTGCTGTATCTGTGTGTGAGTATGTATGTGAGTGTTTTGTTTTCTGTTTCCTTTCTTTCTATCTTCTCAGATTTCTGTTTTTCTCTAAAAATCTGCCCTTTTCAGATTTTTTTCTCCTCTAAAAATCTCTCTTCCAGTCTGCCTTAAGGTCTCTCTTTGTCTTAAAAACTGATAAAGACTACTGCCCCTTAAGGTCTGTCCAGCTCCTGTATTTATACAGGGCTGGTTCTATACCAATTAGTATTGGAGGGACCCTTTATCCCTTTAACAACCAGAAAGTTTCCATTGAAACTTCTTTTTAATACTTTATGTGATCCTAACATGATTTTCAGCAGCCCCATTATACCTTGTTCCCCCTTTATTACTTAAATATAGCCATTAACATTACATTATAATACACTAGCACTAACACCCTGTTTTTACTGTTTCATTCTCAGAAATGCCCCTGACCTACTGTTATTACTTGAAAAATCAGAACCCAATGTAAAACAGATTCTACAATCTGTATAGACTTAACTATCTTTCTGATTTACAGCTATAACCAATCCTGTGATTTTGAGACAGTATATTACATTTCTAATAACTGATTGACAAAAACTGAATTTAAACAGGGAATTCTCAACTGAATAAAAAACAACCTTAACATTATACAGAACATGCAGGATTATTTCAACTGGAATTCAAAACTGAATTAAAAGCAAACAAATACAGGAGCATTATCAATATACTGACAATGTCCCGTTTAGAAAACAACAATACAGCGTACATTTGAATTCACTGATTCACAAACAAACATGATTTAATTGACGAATACTAATCAATTGACTATTTACAACATTTGTCAATAATTAGTCTAAACAATAGAAGCAGACTGTTTCAGTCAACTTTTTCAGAAATGAAAATTCGTAATATAACTAATCGACGAACTTAATCGAGTCGATTACACACATTGTAAACAATCACAACCAATAGAAACAATTCACATTCGGGTCAAGTAAATAGGTAGGAGATAGAAATGACAGAATTGATCAAAACAAATATGAAAAATTAACAAGCTATTAATACAGACAACAATACACGTAGAATACACAAAATAAATAGAAAAATACCTCTGAATTTTAATTTTATTCCGACTCGAACTCAACTTGGATTTAGGATTTTTTGTTTGAAATCAAACTGACCTTAGTCGAAGTATTTTCCACTGAAAATACTTCGAGGTCGATTAAACCTCAATCTTCATCATAATCTGAACAGAATCCGGAAGTTTGGTATTTTTAGGGTTCTTAAAAACTCGATTTGGGATTTAACCATTTCTGGTCAGATTCGAGAAGAACCAAACATGACACAATGGTGAGGGTAGCCTAGGGGTCATTTGGTGTTAGTTTGAAACGGATCTGAGTTCGTCCTTGTTTGGTCCGAATCTTCAAAAGAAGATTCGAGAAGTTCAGAGCTGATTCGAACCAAACTAACTTCAGATCCATAACAAGGGTTGTTAGGGGAAGCCATGGTGTTAATTTGGGGCTGATTGGTTTAGATCAAGTTTTCAGGCCAACCTTCGATTTAAGATTCGAAGAGTTGGGGCCTGATTCGAAGGAAACTAAGGTCGGATTCGTGTAGGGGAGGTTCAGGAGGTCCTAGGGTGTTAAGTTGGTGACCGGCGGCGTTGATGCCGCCGGGTTTCAGGCGAAGGGGAATAGGGGCGGCTAGGGTTAGGGGTCTGTTTGGAACGATGATGAACAGGAGCGGAGAGGGGGGGTGCTTAGTTAGGGGGCCGGGTAAAGGATTATGGGTTTATATAGGGGAATGGTGGGTGGATATGGACCGTTGGATTAGGCAGGATGGATGGCTGAGATCTATTCACTTAACCAAACGGTGTCGTTTGGTTTAAGTTAGGGGGACGGGTTGAACCGGGGCAGTGGGTCGGGTAAGGGTCTTGGGTTAGGGTGATGAGATCTTGGTCGTTGGTTGGATTTGATCCAACGGCCCTTGATGAGGGGTGAACAAACGACGTCGTTTGCTTCTGCTTTGAATTGGACCGGACATGGTCATTTGGATTGGGCCTGATTTTGTTTAGAAATTTTGGCCCAGATCCGTTTTTGCCCATTTAATTCCATCCTTTTTAATTTCCAATTTAATTCTTCAATTATTAAAATAAAAAAAATTACTCCTTCAAAATATTAATCAACCTTTAACAATTTAACACATAGACAAAAATATTAATCACATAGTGAAACATTTAAAATTAGAACAAACGCATATTTTTGTAATTTTATTTAAATTAACTTAATTAAATGCATACTTAAATCCTAGATATGCATAAAACATGTATTTTTATTTTTATTTTGTTTAATTATAACAAAGCAAACATTTTACGGACATAAACAAATATTTAACACCACGCAAATTCAGAAATTACACAGTAAAAGAAATTTATTTTGATTTATTTTGGAGCAGTTTTTCGTAAGGCAAAAATCACGTGCTCACAGCTGCCCCTCTTTGTGCGGAAACTCGAAGAGTTTTCGTACAAAGATAAAGTGAGCGGACACGAGCGATTTTTGCCCGTTCGAATACTCCGTGGGAAGCATTTTTAGAAAGATTTGACCGAACCTCTGCTTCAAAGGTTTCCTACATATCCTTGGCTATAAAGGAATCAGGTCAATGTAGTTCGGGAAGTTTTGGGTAGCTGGGACTACCGTGGGACTGTGATGTTACTGCTGCTTCGTGCTGTTTTTACTGCTTGCTGACCTCCTTATTACACCTTACTGTAAAGGAAATACAAAATTAAACTAGACTATGGTACATGAATTATAAAATCTTATCTAGATCATGCTCTCGCGTTTCTTGTTGTCTTGATATCTTGGTGACTCTTGGGCATTGGTCTTATTCCGTATTCCTTTTGGAACTCTTGTTGTTTCTTGTTGGGGATCTTGTTGGACTCCTCTGTTTTATTGATTCTAAGTGTGCTCCTTTTTCATATGAGCGGGCTTTTGATTTCAACACTTCAATTGCATTTCCTCGTTCTTCAGGTGGGTGCCTCGACTGCTTCTTTTCTTTCTTCATCCTCATTTTCCAGGTGGACGCCTGATTTCTTCTTTTTCTCATCCTCATTCTCCAGGTGGACGCCTGACTTCTTTAATTCTCATCCTCATTCTCCAGGTGGACGCCTGATTTCTTCAATTCTCTGTCCTCATTCTCCAGGTGGACGCCTGACTTCTTTAATTCTTCATCCTCATTCTCCAGGTGGACGCCTGACTTCTTTAATTCTTCATCCTCATTCTCTAGGTGGACGCCTGACTTCTTTAATTTCTTTATCCTCATTCTCCAGGTGGACGTCTGACTTCTTTAATTCTCATCCTCATTCTCCAGGTGGACGCCTGATTTCTTTAATTCTTCATCCTCATTCTCCAGGTGGACGCCTGACTTCGTCAATTCTCTGCCCTCATTCTCCAGGTGGACGCCTGACTTCTTTAATTCTTTATCCTCATTCTCCAGGTGGACGCCTGACTTCTTTAATTCTCATCCTCATTCTCCAGGTGGACGCCTGATTTCTTTAATTCTTCATCCTCATTCTCCAGGTGGACGCCTGACTTCTTCAATTCTCTGTCCTCATTCTCCAGGTGGACGCCTGACTTCTTTAATTTCTTTATCCTCATTCTCCAGGTGGACGCCTGACTTCTTTAATTCTTTATCCTCATTCTCCAGGTGGACGCCTGACTTCTTCTTTTCTTTATCCTCATTCTCCAGGTGGACGTCTGACTTCTTCAATTTCTTTATCCTCATTCTCCAGGTGGACACCTGACTTTTAATTCTTTATCCTCATTCTCCAGGTGGACGCCTGACTTCTTCTTTTCTTTATCCTCATTCTCCAGGTGGACACCTGACTTCTTCAATTCTCTGTCCTCATTCTCCAGGTGGACGCCTGACTTCTTAATTTCTTTATCCTCATTCTCCAGGTGGACGCCTGACTTCTTCAATTTCTTTATCCTCATTCTCCAGGTGGACGCCTGACTTCTTTAATTTCTTTGTCCTCATTCTCCAGGTGGACGCCTGACTTCTTCTTTTCTCTGTCCTCATTCTCCAGGTGGACGCTTGACTTTTTTTTTTCTCATCCTTATTCTCCAGGTGGACGCCTGACTTCTTCAATTCTCATCCTCATTCTCCAGGTGGACGCCTGACTTCTTCAATTCTATCGGGTATTCCCTGATACAAATATTATACTTGCCCCTGTTTTAAATCAAAGAAAACTTTGTTAGTTTAAAGCAGGGTGGCTGGCTGCGGTATTCTTGCCGATGGTGATGTTTCTCTTCGTCTCTCTTTATTGCCTTGGAATGATTGAAAAGACTGTTTTGTCTTTGTAATTGATTCTCGACTATAGGATTTCCCTCTGTATGTTTTCCTTCAAAACCTTTTTAACTGTAATTATATGTCCCTTCTGACTTTGCTGATCCACTTTTGATTTCACCCTTCTTATACCCATATCTTTTTATCTCCCACCTTTCGTGGTTGTATTTTGTAACCCTGAATCTTGGTAGCATACCTTGACATTCCTTCTTGTTTGTTTGGAATAAAACTTATCTCAAAGCTTTTAGAAAAGTAAGATTATTAGTGACGAAATACGTTGATTTCGACAATTATAAAAAGAAAAATCCAATTTTGGATGACTATTTGAGAAAGAATAAAAACTTATCTGATTGGAGTTAACGGCACCAATGATCAGGGTATGCATTTCGGATTAATCAACCCAGTCTTTTAATCAATCTCCCCAAAATTTCCATAATCCAACTTCATTTTTCATTTCACAAGCCTGTTGGGCTTGTAACGTCTTAAAGAGTTTTCACCAATAAACCTTCCTCATTCGTTCATTTCTCATTTCCTTTTCGCCTTGTGGTGCCTACAAAGGTTTTCACCAATAAGACTCTCTCATTTTACTTTTTCTTTCAACTTCCGTCGCCTTATGGTGCCCGTTTGGGTTTTCACCTATAAGACTCTCTCGTTTTTACTTTCTTTTCTTGTTTGTACCAGAATGTTATGAACCATCTTCATTAGCATTTTTTCTAAGATTGGTCGAAAGGTCTTTTGGTATGAGGTTCTTAGGTGAAAAGCTTAAACAATTTTGGTATGTGTTTGAAATTACAACTCTTGGAATCTTTTCTTATTCCTAATACAATTCTTGCCCAGTTCCTTGATTGGGGTCGCTTAATGTTTCTTTTTGTGCACATTTTATGTATGTTGTGCATCCTATGACCGAGCTGCGAAGCGCCTACGTATCCTTCTTTGAGGAATCAGGTCAAACGTAGTTCACCCAATAATAGTGATTTTTTGATTCATACTTGATTTTTTATTGATTCCAAGAGAGGGTAGGAAAGAAACCAGTATGGCTCAAAGGGGAAGCAAATGGTATAGTGTTTGGATAGCAGAATAAATTGCCTTTGTCATTCCAATCTTCGAAATAATGCTAAATACAAACACTCAAAAAGTTATGCATAATATCTCTTTACCGCGTCAGAATTGATCGCCATATCTATGCATTTGCCTTCAATGTCTGTTAAGCATAGTGCACCATTTGATAATACTCTGGTCACAATGAATGGTCCTTGCCAATTCGGGGCAAATTTGCCTTTTGCTTCAACCTGATGTGGAAGAATACGTTTCAGCACATGCTGACCTACTTCAAACTTCCGAGGACGCACCTTTTTGTTGTATGCTCTTTCTATTCTTCTTTGATATAATTGACCATGGCATACTGCGGTCAATCGTTTTTCATCAATCAAGTTTAACTGTTCCAGACGGGTTTTGACCCATTCATCATCATCAATCTTTGCTTCGGCGATGATCCGAAGGGAAGGAATTTCAACTTCTGCAGGAATTACTGCTTCAGTGCCATATACTAATAAATAAGGAGTGGCTCCTACTGAAGTGCGAACAGTAGTGCGGTATCCCAATAATGCAAATGGTAATTTTTCATGCCATTGTTTTGAACCTTCTATCATTTTCCGAAGTATCTTCTTTATGTTTTTGTTGGCTGCTTCTACTGCTCCATTCGCCTTGGGCCGATATGGGGTAGAGTTGCGATGTGTAATCTTAAACTGTTGACATACTTCCTTCATTAGGTTGCTATTAAGATTAGCACCGTTATCTGTGATGATCACCTTCGGGATTCCGAATCGACATATGATATTTGAGTGGACAAAATCGACCACAGCTTTCTTGGTCACTGATTTGAATGTCTTGGCCTCAACCCATTTGGTAAAATAATCAATAGCTACCAGAATGAATCTGTGTCCATTGGATGCTGCCGGCTCAATTGGTCCAATCACATCCATGCCCCAAGCAACGAAAGGCCATGGTGCCGACATTGTGTGCAACTCGGATGGTGGAGAATGAATCAAATCTCCGTGTATTTGGCATTGATGACACTTGCGTACAAAACTGATACAATCTCGCTCCATGGTAAGCCAATAGTAACCAGCTCGGAGGATTTTCTTTGCCAACACATATCCACTCATGTGGGGTCCGCAAACTCCTGAATGTACTTCAGACATGACAGTTGTAGCTTGTCTGGCATCTATGCATCTCAATAATCCAAGATCTGGTGTTCTTTTATACAAAACTCCTCCGCTCAAGAAGAATCCATTTGCTAATCGCCTAATGGTCCTCTTTTGATCTCCTGTGGCTTATGCAGGATATATCCCCATTCTGATATATTCCTTGATGTCGTGGAACCATGGTTCACCATCAAATTCTTCTTCAACCATATTGCAATAAGCGTGTTGATCGTGGACTTGAATATGTATCAGATCTACATAAGCTTTGTCCGGATGGTGCAACATTGATGCTAGGGTAGCCAATGCATCGGCCACCTCATTATGGATTCTTGGAATATGTCGGAATTCCACTGATTGAAACCGCTGACAAAGATCATGTAGACATTGTCGGTATGGTATGAGTTTCAAGTCTCGGGTTTCCCATTCTCCTTGAATTTGATGTACCAAAAGATCCGAATCTCCCATGACTAAGATTTTTCGGATACCCATGTCTCCAGCTAGCCTTAACCCCAAAATACAAGCTTCATATTCAGTCATATTATTGGTGCAATAAAATCGCAATTGAGCCGTAACAGGATAGTGATACCCTGTTTCAGAAATGATTACAGCTCCTATTCCGACTCCTTTCATGTTGGCGGCTCCATCAAAGAAAAGTTTCCAGCCAGGTTTTTCAATTTGTTCCACCTCGTCGATATGCATTATTTCTTCATCAGGAAAATAAGTCTTCAACGGCTCATATTCTTCATCGACCGGGTTTTCGGCTAAATGATCGGCCAGTGCTTGAGCCTTCATTGCAGTTCTAGTCACATAGATGATGTCGAATTCCGTGAGCAATATCTGCCACTTTGCAAGTCTTCCCGTTGGCATAGGCTTTTGAAAAATGTATTTCAAGGGATCCAAACGAGAAATGAGGTAAGTAGTGTAGGATGACAAATAGTGTTTCAATTTTTGAGCTACCCATGTTAGGGCGCAACATGTCTTTTCCAGATGAGTATACTTAACCTCATAAGCTGTGAACTTCTTGCTAAGGTAGTAGATGGCCTGTTCTTTTCTGCCAGTGAGGTCATGCTGCCCCAATACACAACCAAATGAATTTTCCAAAACCGTTAAGTAAAGAATCAAAGGTCTTCCTGGCTCTGGCGGGACCAACACAGGTGGGTTTGATAAGTACCCTTTTATTTTATTGAAAGCTTCCTGACACTCATCGGTCCATTTGACTGCAGCATCCTTTTTTAACAATTTGAAAATTGGCTCACAGGTTGTTGTGAGCTGAGCAATAAACCTGCTGATATAATTTAACCTTCCCAACAAACTCATTACTTCAGTTTTGTTTCTTGGGGGTGGCAGTTCTTGGATGGCTTTGATCTTTGACGGATCTAGCTCAATGCCTCGTCGACTGACTATGAATCCCAGCAACTTTCCGGATGGAACTCCAAATGCACACTTGGCAGGGTTAAGCTTGAGGTTGTACCTGCGAAGTCTTAAGAAGAACTTCCTCAAATCCCCAACGTGGTTGGCCTGATGTTTTGATTTTATGATCACATCGTCCACGTATACCTCAATCTCCTTGTGTATCATATCATGAAACACTGTGGTCATTGCTCTCATATAGGTTGCTCCGGCGTTTTTTAAACCGAATGGCATTACCCGGTAGCAATAAGTTCCCCATGGTGTGATGAATGCCGTCTTTTCTGCATCTTCTTCATCCATTAGAATTTGATGATATCCGGCATAACAATCCACGAAAGACCCTATATCATGCTTGGCACAATTGTCGATCAAAATATGGATATTGGGTAATGGGAAATTATCCTTTGGACTTGCTTTGTTGAGATTGCGATAGTCGACGCATACTCTAATTTTGCCGTCTTTCTTTGGTACAGGAACGACATTAGCTAACCAAACAGGATATCGAGTGACTCGAATGACCTTTGCTTCCAATTGTTTGGTGATTTCTTCTTTAATTCTCATACTCATATCAGGCTTGAATTTTCTCAGCCTCTGCTTGACAGGAGGCATCATTGGATCGGTGGGCAATTTGTGGACCACTAAATCAGTGCTCAAGCCCGGCATGTCGTCATACGACCATGCAAAAACATCTTTGAATTCTATGAGTGCTTTAATTAACTCCTCTCGGATTTTTGGCTCGAGATGGACACTTATTTTAGTTTCCCAGACATTACTCGTGTCCCCTATATTGACGTCCTCGGTATCATTCAAGTTAGGTTTGATTTTCTCCTCAAAGTGAATTAACTCTTTACTAATCTCTTCAAAAACCTCATCTTCATCATATTCTGATTCATAATCACAATATGTTTCTTGAATTAATATTTCGGAACCAGATTGATTTTTAAGACTGGGCTGAAGATTCCTCATGCATGCCATATCACTAGAGCCAGCGTAAAAAGAACTGTACAGAAAAGAAGAAAAAGAAAAGAAAGCTATTAGGAATGATAATAAAAAGGAAACTGCTTTTTATTGGATGATGAAAGATAACAAGGTTTTGCACACTTCAAACCAACTGTAAGATAAACTTTGGGATTACAACCTTGAAATAACCCAAACAAACTGAAAGAAAATCAAAATAAACTACCAAGACTCCTTTCGAATTGGGAGAGGAGTGGCTTTCCAATTATTGAGCTTTGTTTTCGGTCCAACGAATTGAACTTCTGCGTTGCTACACCCTTCTCCGCTTTCCAACATATTCACATCACTAAACAATTTCTCGAACCTTTCAATTAATTCCTTCTCAGGATTGACCCGGGATTTAGGAATTGTTGTTATCGGGCGATTTTTAGCGCCGGTCTTGACAAAAGACTTTGACAGATGTGGTACTGGTTTTGGAAGAACCCATGCTTGGTGTTTCAACTTCCTGGCCTTTATTACGTCGTTGGCGATGGGTGTGAACCCTAAACCGAATGTTCCCCAGTTCTCGGGGAGAGATACTGGTTGCACAATTCCCTGCAGAAATAAGCCTAGACCTTTGCCGGGTATAAAGCCATTCTTTAACATTTCATAAGCTATCATGACTGATGCAGAGGATATCCTTGGATTTGGAAGGTATTTCCCTTCTGGAATTTTCTCTATCGACACTGTGTTTGTCACTTGGTATACCCATGGTCCCTGGTCATTTTCTGTTCCCTCGACCGGTACAATGGTACTGCTGTGAGCATTTAAGCTTTCTTCTCCATACACGACTACTTCTTGATGATCCCATTCAAACTTGACAGCCTGATGTAGTGTTGACGGGACTGCTTTAGCAGCATGGATCCATGGTCGACCCAATAACAAGTTGTAAGAAACAGATATGTCCAACACTTGGAATTCCATTGTGAATTCAACTGGCCCTATAGTTAGTTCCAACACTATGTCGCCAAATGAATCTCTGCTTCCACCGTCAAATCCTCGTACGCAGATACTATTCTTCTGGATCCTCTCCTCTTTAATTTTTAATTTGTTTAAAGTGGAGAGAGGGCATATGTTTGCACTGGACCCATTGTCAACCAATACCCGGGTTACTACGGAGTTTTCACATTTCACGGTGAGGTAAAGAGCTCTGTTGTGCTCGGTACCTTCCACAGGTAATTCATCATCAGCAAATGTAATTCTGTTTGTCTCAAAGATTCTGTTGGCTATTTTGCCCAAATGATTTACAGAGATCTTTTCAGGAACATGAGCTTCATTCAGGATTTTCATCAACGCCAGACGGTGTTCCTCTGAATGGATCAGTAATGACAACAATGAAATTTGAGCGGGGGTCTTCTTTAATTGATCCACAACAGAATAATCATGGAGTTTCATTTTTCTTAAAAACTCCTCCGCCTCTTCTTCCGTCACAGCTCTCTTTGTTGGCATTGGATTGTTTTTAGTTTTTCTCAGCTCTTCGGGAGTAAAACATCTTCCCGAACGAGTCAAGCCTTGCACCTCACACACTTCTTCCTTGATTTCTTTGCCCTTGTACATTACGGTCATCCGTTCATAGTTCCATGGGATGGTTTTGTTGTTGATGACCGGCAGCTGGATTACAGGTGCAATAATAACCCGATCTGTACGGGCTCCTTCCACGAATACAATGGGTTTGTTAGCAACCCCTGGTACTATCACTTTCGGCCTTTCTTGTTTTGCGGCAACTTTGCTCGATGATCCCTCATCGACTATCATAGACGGTTCATCACCATTTTTGTTCTGCTTAGACACCGGCTTCTCCTCCATTAACTGCTTATCTGGCTTGGTTTCATGAGACTTGATCATCATGACAGTTTGTGACGGCTTCTTTGTCTCCCCATCAGCTTGTATGATTTCTATCATGTTAGCCTCTTGATGAGCTGGCATTGGATTTCTATTGATATTTGGAGCTTCGGGGGTTTGAACCTCGATTTTATTAGTATCAATCAGCTCTTGTATTGCATTTTTCAAATGCCAACATTTCTCCGTATCATGGCCTGGTGCACCGGAGCAATATTCACAGCTAATGGTGTAATCCAGATTCTTTGGTGGAGGATTGGGTAGTTTGGATTGTATTGGTCTCAGCATGTCTAGCTGTCTCAGCCTGTGGAACAGACTAGTGTAAGACTCTCCCAATGGAGTGTAAGTTTTCTTTTTCTGTTCCCTTTCTCCCCTGAATGCTGGCCTAGGCCTGAAACCTGGTCCGGGATAGGCTCGTGGGTAAGTATTTGGTGTGACAGGAGCACGCCAATTGGTGTGAACAGGTGGCTGATTGTATGCTTGAGCATGGTTAATGGCAAAATGAGGCTCTGAAGGGTGATAGTAGTGTTGGGATGAATCATGGTGGTAAGCTGATTGGCGAGGTCGTTGCTGATTATAGTAAAGCGGTGAACCCCTGGGTCCCGGCCAAATTCCTGAATCAACTACGGCTGCTTCCTCCCTTTTCTTTCTTCCGATTCCTCCTACCCCGCCTTGAATAGCTTGAGTAGTTGCCTTAATTGCTGAATAGCTCATGATTTTATTTGTCTTGAGGCCTTCTTCCACCATACCTCCCATCTTCACTACTTCGTTGAATGATTTCCCAACCGCTGAAACCAAATGGGCATAGTAAGTCGGTTCCAAGGCTTGGAGGAAGTAGTCTACCATTTCGCTCTCCTTCATAGGAGGATCTACTCTTGCTGCCTGTTCTCTCCACCGAAAACCATACTCTCTGAAACTTTCATTGTGTTTCTTCTCAAATTTGGTCAAAGATAATCGATCTGGGATGATTTCCAGATTGTATTGGAAATGGTATGCGAATGCCTGTGCCAGGTCATCCCAGGTGTACCATCTTCCATGGTCCTGGCGTGTATACCACTCCAAAGCTGATCCGCTTAGACTTTGACTGAAGTATGCCATTAATAATTCATCCTTTCCCCCAGCTCCTCGCATCTTGCTACAGAAACCCCTTAAGTGGGCTACCGGGTCGCCGTGCCCGCTGTATAAGTCAAATTTGGGCATCTTGAAGCCAACTGGCAATTGTACATTGGGGAATAAGCATAAATCTTTGTATGCTACACTGACTTGCCCACCTAATCCCCGCATGTCTCGGAACGATTGTTCTAGACTTTTGACCTTCCTGAACATCTCTTCTTGTTCAACATTTTTGGCTGGCTTGTCAATTTCGGTTGGGAGATCAAACCGAGGAGCAGTTGAATTGATTTCGGAGGCTTTGAAGGTGGGCTCCGGGGGGTAATATTGGTTGTCTTGGGCCTGGAATGTAGGCTCACTAGGAGATTTGTGAAATGTAGCAGAAGGAGGTGCTACGAAAACAGGAGTCATAGGTGGAGGAAAGTACGGAACTGGTTTTGGAGGTGGAGACTGTGGTGTCTGAGAGGTGGTGCCTCGGTAATGCTGATAAATGGGGAAACTTGGGGATAATTCGGTGGTGATATTATCCTGAGTTTGGTCATTGATGGAGCAGGGTTATTTGGGTAAGATGGGGTAACTGTCCTGTAGACCAAGCTTGGTACATCTCAGCCATTTGCTGCTTGAGCTTAAGCATCTCTTCTTTCATTTTCCCGACATCCATCTCTTCTATCTCCATACCTGTGTCAACATATGGGATAGACATACTTTCGGGTATCGGTCCTTTTGATCTTGTGTGATAGTGATAATATGCCAGTATACTCTTTAGAGGAACTAACTGCTTGAATTCTGGAAATGGAACAAACTTGTTAGTTTTGAGAGTTTAACACATATATAATCACACGTTGAAATGCAATGCTCCTAGACAAATAATCCCTTTCTATTATGCATTTGCTCGGCTGCTTGTATCGTCCCAGCCTTCTTGAAATTTTTATTGTTATTTAATTTTATTTATTATATATATCTTTTATCGTGGTGGTCGAATCTGAGAGACTGCCTACGTATCATGCTTTTACATGAATCAGACCTTGCGTAGTTCGGACCGAAGGCAATCACTTTTATTAATTACACAAAGATGGAATTTCATTTGAAAATTTTAAGAAAATAGCTTGAAATACACACACTTAAATCAAAATAAAAGATACAATTCATAACATCTCACAACATGCCCCACTTTCCACTTTTGTTCTCTAATATTGGATTATCTGCTCAATGTGGGGCTTGACCTGGATGGCCTCCCAGCGTACGATACATCCTTTCCAACTCCATTGCTAGATGACGAGCAAAAGTGGGCGCATGCTCTGTAAACCTTTCATAATCCATTCCTTGGCAGTTTACATAACTTTGAGATGTGAAGACTGTCAGGTCGTGGATTTGTGCCCTGAAACCTTGGAGACATTGGTCTTGGTCTTGCAATTGTTGTTGACGAGTGGTGGCTATGTCTCTGACACGGTTTTCACGATCTAAAGCTGATTCTAATAGAGCTCGGAGTCTGGCCTGCTCTAATCTTGCTTGCGATCTTTCCCTGTCGAGGTCTGCTTGTTGATATTCTCTGTTGCATCTTCTTGCCTCTTCTAGTTGTGCACGAAGCTGGTCTTCTGATCGCATCCAATAGTCTTTTTCCTTCTTGAATTGAGCCTTGTCTTTTTCGGATTGCCTATCTTGGCGTTCCTTGTTAGATCTGGCTTCTTCGTTTAATTGTTGGATCTTTTCTTTTGCTTTGCTCAATGCCCTTTCATTTTCCGCAAGAATGAAATCATAATCTTGCATTCTTTCAAAGAGATTGGCGATGGTTTTTTGATCCTTCCAGCTCCTCTTTGGCGTTTCAGAGACTCTTTTCATTTTTTGGAATCGAGCATGAAGATTTTCATTCTCACAAACTAGACTCTTTTTCTCGCCTTTGGCTTCTTGTTCTTGCAAATCTTTCTCCAAACTGAGGCTTCTTAGATTTTCTTTTAGGGCATGGATAGTGGCTTTGTACCCTTTTTCTTTTTCTCCCCAAATCAACCGCTCTTGGATTTTATCATTGAAGTTTTGAACATGGGGTCTTTTTGTTGGCCTTTTTAGCTCAGGTTCTGGTACATCATCCACGCGAGACCGTTTTTCGAACCACCTTGCATATCCAGGATTTATCTCACCCTTTGTAGTGTCTAGGACTTGAGTATCACTTTTCAAGTATCGGCACCCATTCCACATTTGCTGAAGTAAAGCTTCGGGAATAGTGGCTTCTGGGTGTAATTCGATTACTTGCATACTCAAATCTTCCTCATCAGGAACTATTTGATATCTCCCTAGTTGCCTTAGGACTCTTAGTGGTGCATACGGCTGAATGCTTCTCAATCCCAATAGTAGTAGATAACTATTTGAGGTTGACATATGTATTACTTCTCTCATCGGGAGCCATCCCAGAGTCCATTCAATTTGATTTGCCGTTAAAGCCTTTAGATGAGATACCCATGCTTCTATCCCTTCTGGAGCTTGATAATTTTTTGTTCTTTCCTCATAGCTCTCGATGTAATTAGCTTTGTTCGATCCATACTGTATGATCTTGGGTTGTTGTTGGAGATGTTCAATCACCCACATTTGCAACAAAATTTTGCATCCTTCGAAAACTTTCGCTCCTGATTTGCATAAAGTCAAAGCCCGATAAATATCTGATAGAATGATGGGGACAAGGGTGTGATTTTCTTTAGTGGTGAGGATTTGCACAACTTTTGCGGTGCGAATATCAATTGTTCGCTCTTTATTTGGGAAGACCATGACTCCTAGAAAAGCCACCATGAAAGCAAATCGACGGTGCATCTGCCAAGTGTCTTTGTTTTGCTTATTAGTAAGGCCTTTCTCATGAATTTCGAACCCATCTGACTTTCCAAACCTGGAATACAAAAAATTGAAGGAACAACATCCATTGATGACATTGCTTTTCCTGATTTGACTGCTGATGTTCAGAAGACCGAAGAATCGATGTATTGAAGGAGCCTTTGTGAATATCAAGCTTTGATTTCTTAAACTTCCGTCAAAACCAACATATCCAGCTATCTCCTCTAATGTAGGAGTAAGCTCGAAATCAGAGAAACGAAAAACATTGTGAACAGGATCCCAGAAAGTTACTAATGCCGTAATCAGATCATCCCGAGGCTCAACTTTCATAATGTCTGTGAGATTTCCCAAATGCTTGACGACCCATTTTTGACCGTCTTCGCCTAAATCATACCACCACATTTGAAGCTGACATAGAAATTCCTCCGTACTTGTGGATGAGGGGCTTTGTGTAGTGCTCATTTTGTATCTGAAAGTTAATTTTAATAAAGTCAAAATTTATTTTGGAAAAATTTATGCTAAAATCATTTTCGATTTTTTTTTTTTTTTATTTATTGAATATCTTTATTTCAAAATTTAAAACTATATTTTTTCGAAATTTTTAAAGCAACCCATTTTATTCCTTGCTTCTCACCATGATTTTATTTAAGCTGGTCAACAAGCATGTTCGAGGCGAATGAATGCACAAATAACAAGTAGGATGCATCATGATGGTCTTTTAATTTTTGGTTCACTTGTCCTAGACAGACCCAACCCCTGTGTTGAGTCTCCAAAGCCAAATGCATATGATGCAAATATTCGTTCCTACTAGGGATCCGGTACATGGCTGAGTTATTCTAAGTGTAAAACCTTAGGTTGATTGTTCTAAACCTGGATTACCCAAACGGACAGTTTGAGCCGAAGCGGGGGCAACGTACCGGGAGCACGAAAGTCTACCCGGCCTAGTTACTTGTCCCAACTCCGTCTTATTTGGTATGACTTTAACAGAAAGGTGGGTCACGCGCACGTGTACACCATAAATTCAGAAGACTCAGAAAGAAGGGGGTTTCGTAGCAGTTGTATATATTCACAATTCAAATAATATTAAAGCGGTAAAAAAAACATTTAGCATATTAGCATATAAACAGTTGAAAATTATATAATAAATAAAGCCAAAAAGAAAAACAGATATTTTAAGCTCGAATTCTTTTAAACCCTGAACCAATGGTTCTGGGTTATAGTAACAAAAGTTGATCCCCAGCAGAGTCGCCAGAGCTGTCGCACCTCCTTTTTGCCGCGCCCGCGGGGCGCGTGGGGAGTTTTCTCCAATTGAAGGACAGTCGAAACGGGATTTGTTTATTTGTTTTAGAGTCGCCACCTGGGAATTTTAAGGCGTCCCAAGTCACCAATTATAATCCCTGAATCGAGGAGAATATGACTCTGTTTATTATTCTGCGAACCAGAAATCCTGAGTAAGGAATTCTGTTAATCCGGAAGAAGGTGTTAGGCATTTCCGGATTCCGTGGTTCTAGCACGGTCGCTTAACTGTTTTTATTATTGGCTTAATTACCTTGATTTTATTAAATACATTGATGTTACATGTTTTTACTACCGCTTATTGATGACCCTTCTTTGAATCGAATTACGCGTACGTATATTCGTGTTAAAAAAAAATTGCGGACTTGTGTCACGCGTACGTGTACACAATAACTTTTTATAATATTTTTATTAAGCAATCATTTTTTTTCGAAATTGTGTTGAATCAAGAATATTTGTTTTTTTTCTTGAATAATGAACCGTACATCTCGGGTTTTTATCGATTTAACGCCTTTGGAAAAATCCTTTTATTAAATATTCGTTCGAAATTGCGCGTACGCATAATCCAAATTTTTTCTTTTAAAAATATAACCAGGGTACGCGAACGTATCCCTAATTGTGCAAAATATTTGTAATGGTTTAGGGATTTTCCATAAATTGTTTATATATTCATATATTTCTTTTATGTAAAAATCATGAGAAAACTCCTATTTAGAAGCCTATAAATTCTTTGAAAAGAATTTGCAATCTATTAAAGGTTATTCGTCGATTATGATTTCCGCATATAGGTTATATTCATTCCGACTTTTCAAATTCAAAGAACAGAATAAAAATATGATTAATACTATTTTTAAACAAATATGACATATATATATATGTGCCAAAGAATAAATTGCATATGATACTGAAAATAAATGATTCATAAAGGAAGGAAATATTTTTCGAGAATTTTCATTATTTACTTAATGCAAATTCTAATTTCTAATTATCATTGATGTAAAGTGTGACAATTTATGCTTGTACATCTCTTTCATTATCATATATTCGCTTTTAATCTAATAGGCCTAATTATTTGGTCACTTTGTTTTATGAAGGTAGATAAGCATCGAATTTATAGGAAGGGAATTATTATACAAGTTAATTCAACAAAGTTACCTTACATGCAACCTAACTGTTTGGCGTAAACATTCATAACGTTTTAACATCATGACGAGCTATACCAACTTACTTTACTCATATGATTATACCTGTCATCATACCATATAATAACTTATATCAATCTAAACAAAATCATATTTGTTACAAGATATTCTACTAATGTAACTTCTTCATCTTCACATTTAACTAATGGTATTATGGGATGTAATCAATGGCCCATTTTTATACCTTACTCCCTGTTTTGAAAATTCACATATACCTATACCAATGAGATTTCGAAATGGCCAACATTATTACAAAGCTTTATATGAATTTCAAAATAAGACAATTTAACTCATGCTATCAAAATTGAATTCACTACTGATTAACTAACATAAAGGTGAAATTAAAACTAATGAACTTGGACAATTGGAAAATAGCATTTCAATTCAAACTTCGTTGATGAGTCATGTCGAATCTCTTTCCAACTTAAAATTTAAAAGACATGTACCTGGAAATGGAGGTAGAAGAAGTAAGTTTCAGCAGTAACAAAAACAGCGAAATACCAGTATTCCCACAGATTTGAGCAATAATAAGATCCGAAGAAAACAGATGCACAGTACAGTTATTTTTAAACTGGACACTTCAGATGTTAACTGAATCAATGGAACCAAGTAAGGTTGAACAGATTCAACAAAAGAACAACATTTCAGATTTCAGTTTCTTTTCAGTTTCAAATTCCTATTTTTCTGATTTTTTTCTGTTTCTGCTGCTGTATCTGTGTGTGAGTGTGTATGTGAGTGTTTTGTTTTCTGTTTCCTTTCTTTCTATCTTCTCAGATTTCTGTTTTTCTCTCAAAATCTGCCCTTTTCAGATTTTTTTCTCCTCTAAAAATCTCTCTTCCAGTCTGCCTTAAGGTCTCTCTTTGTCTTAAAAACTGATAAAGACTACTGCCCCTTAAGGTCTGTCCAGCTCCTGTATTTATACAGGGCTGGTTCTATACCAATTAGTATTGGAGGGACCCTTTATCCCTTTAACAACCAGAAAGTTTCCATTGAAACTTCTTTTTAATACTTTATGTGATCCTAACATGATTTTCAGCAGCCCCATTATCCCTTGTTCCCCCTTTATTACTTAAATATAGCCATTAACATTACATTATAATACACTAGCACTAACACCCTGTTTTTACTGTTTCATTCTCAGAAATGCCCCTGACCTACTGTTATTACTTGAAAAATCAGAACCCACTGTAAAACAGATTCTACAATCTGTATAGACTTAACTATCTTTCTGATTTACAGCTATAACCAATCCTGTGATTTTGAGACAGTATATTACATTTCTAATAACTGATTGACAAAAACTGAATTTAAACAGGGAATTCTCAACTGAATAAAAACAACCTTAACATTATACAGAACATGCAGGATTATTTCAACTGGAATTCAAAACTGAATTAAAAGCAAACAAATACAGGAGCATTGTCAATATACTGACAATGTCCCGTTTAGAAAACAACAATACAGCATACATTTGAATTCACTAATTCATAAACAAACATGATTTAATTGACGAATACTAATCAATTGACTATTTACAACATTTGTCAATAATTAGTCTAAACAATAGAAGCAGACTGTTTCAGTCAACATTTTCAGAAATGAAAATTCGTAATATAACTAATCGACGAACTTACACACATTGTAAACAATCACAACCAATAGAAACAATTCACATTCGGGTCAAGTAAATAGGTAGGAGACAGAAATGACAGAATTGATCAAAACAAATATGAAAAATTAACAAGCTATTAATACAGACAACAATACACATAGAATACACAAAATAAATAGAAAAATACCTCTGAATTTTAATTTTATTCCGACTCGAACTCAACTTGGATTTCGGATTTTTTGTTTGAAATCAAACTGACCTTAGTCGAAGTATTTTCCACTGAAAATACTTCGACTAAGGTCGATTAAACCTCAATCTTCATCATAATCTGAACAGAATCCGGAAGTTTGGTATTTTTAGGGTTCTTAAAAACTCGATTTGGGATTTAACCATTTCTGGTCAGATTCGAGAAGAACCAAACATGACACAATGGTGAGGGTAGCCTAGGGGTCATTTGGTGTTAGTTTGAAACGGATCTGAGTTCGTCCTTGTTTGGTCCGAATCTTCAAAAGAAGATTCGAGAAGTTCAGAGCTGATTCGAACCAAACTAACTTCAGATCCATAACAAGGGTTGTTAGGGGAAGCCATGGTGTTAATTTGGGGCTGATTGGTTTAGATCAAGTTTTCAGGCCAACCTTCGATTTAAGATTCGAAGAGTTGGGGCCTGATTCGAAGGAAACTAAGGTCGGATTCGTGTAGGGGAGGTTCAGGAGGTCCTAGGGTGTTAAGTTGGTGACCGGCGGCGTTGATGCCGCCGGGTTTCAGGCGAAGGGGAATAGGGGCGGCTAGGGTTAGGGGTCTGTTTGGAACGATGATGAACAGGAGCGGAGAGGGGGGGTGTTTAGTTAGGGGGCCGGGTAAAGGATTATGGGTTTATATAGGGGAATGGTGGGTGGATATGGACCGTTGGATTAGGCAGGATGGATGGCTGAGATCTATTCACTTAACCAAACGGTGTCGTTTGGTTTAAGTTAGGGGGACGGGTTGAACCGGGGCAGTGGGTCGGGTAAGGGTCTTAGGTTAGGGTGATGAGATCTTGGTCGTTGGTTGGATTTGATCCAACGGCCCTTGATGAGGGGTGAACAAACGACGTCGTTTGCTTCTGCTTTGAATTGGACCGGACATGGTCATTTGGATTGGGCCTGATTTTGTTTAGAAATTTTGGCCCAGATCCGTTTTTGCCCATTTAATTCCATCCTTTTTAATTTCCAATTTAATTCTTCAATTATTAAAATAAAAAAAATTACTCCTTCAAAATATTAATCAACCTTTAACAATTTAACACATAGACAAAAATATTAATCACATAGTGAAACATTTAAAATTAGAACAAACGCATATTTTTGTAATTTTATTTAAATTAACTTAATTAAATGCATACTTAAATCCTAGATATGCATAAAACATGTATTTTTATTTTTATTTTGTTTAATTATAACAAAGCAAACATTTTACGGACATAAACAAATATTTAACACCACGCAAATTCAGAAATTACACAGTAAAAGAAATTTATTTTGATTTATTTTGGAGCAGTTTTTCGTAAGGCAAAAATCACGTGCTCACAATATCATAATCCTTTAGCAACTCCAACCATCTCCGCTGCCTCAAATTGAGATCCTTCTGCTTGAACAAGTGTTGAAGGCTATGATGATTAGTTAACACCTCACATGACACACCATATAAATAATGCCTCCAAATCTTCAACGCGTGAATAAGGCAGCCAACTCCAAATCATGAACAGGGTAGTTCTTCTCATGGGGCTTCAACTGACGAGAAGCATAAGTAATAACTCTACCCTCTTACATCAACACACACCCGATACCAACTCTCAAAGCATCACAATACACGATATATGAACTTGAAGTTGATGGCAAAACTAACACTGGAGTTGTGGTCAAGGCAGTCTTGAGCTTCTGAAAGCTCTCCTCACACTCATCCGACCACCTGAATAGAGCAGCCTTTTGAGTCAACTTGGTTAAGGGTGATGCGATAGATGAGAATCCCTAAACAAACTGGTGGTAATAACCCGCTAAACCAAGAAAGCTGCGAATCTCTGTGGCTGAGGACGGTCTGGGCCAACTCTGAACTGCCTCTATCTTCTTTGGATCAACCTGAATACCCTCGATGGACACCACGTGCCCCAAGAATGCCACTGAACTAAGCCAAAACTCACACTTGCAGAACTTTGCATAAAGCTTCTCCTCCCTCAATCTCCGTAATACAACTCTCGAATGCTCCGCGTACTCCTCCTAACTATGCGAGTATATCAGAATATCATCAATGAAAACTATGACAAACGAGTCGAGATAAGGCCAAAACACGTTGTTCATCAAATGCATGAACGTTGTTGGGGTATTGGTCAGCCCAAAAGATATCACCAAGAACTCATAATGACCATATCGGGTTCTGAAAGTCGTCTTAAGAATATTCGAGTCCCTGATCTTCAACTGGTGATAACCTGAACGGAGATCAATCTTGGAGAACACCCTCGCTCCCTGAAGTTGATCAAATAAATCATCAATGCGAGGCAAAGGATATTTGTTCTTAATTGTAACCTTGTTCAACTGCCTATAATCAATGCACATCCTTATAGTGCCATCCTTCTTCTTCACAAATAGAACAGGTACACCCCAAGGCGATACACTAGGCCGAATGAACCCCTTATCAAGGAGTTTCTGAAGTTGCTCCTTTAACTCCTTCAACTCCGCTAGTGCCATACGATATGGTGGAATAAAAATGGGTTGAGTGCCCGACACTAGATCAATACCAAAATCAATATCCCTGTGTAGTGGCATGCCCGGCAGGTCTGCAGGAAACACATCGGGAAAATCCCTCACAACTGGAACATAATCAATACTGGGAGTCTCTGCACCAACATCCCTTACAAATGCTAAGTATGAAAGACAACCCTTCTCAACCATATGCTGGGCCTTCAAGAATGAAATTACCCTACTGGGAACATAATCAGTCGAACCTTGCCACTCAATTCGTGGCACACCCAGTATAGCCAATGTCACTATCTTAGCTTGATAGTCCAAAATAGCGCGACATAGAGATAGCCAATCCATGCACAATATAACATCGAAGTCTACCATACATAACAACAACAGATCTACTCCGGTCTCCAGACCCCCAATAGTCACCACACATGACCGGTACACATGGTCTACAATAATAGTATCACCCACCAGAGTAGATACACGAACAGATAAAATAAGAGACTCACGGGGCGTATCCAAATAACAAGCAAAGTATGATGACACATAAGAATAAGTGGAACCGGGATCAAATAATACAGAGGCATCTCTGCGATAGACTGAGACAATACCTGTGATCACGGCGTCTGAAGTAATAACATCGGGTCTAGCTGGGACTGCATAGAAACGGGCCTGACCGCTACCTGATCGACCTCCCCCTCTAGGGCGACCCCTAGCTGACTGACCTCTACCCCTAGCTGGGTGGGTGGATGATGGTGAAGTAACTGGCACTGAAGCTGATGGCTGACTTCTCTATTGAGATGAACCCCCAAGATGATGAGAACACTGCCCCTACATATGAACCATTTCTCCACACTCATAGCAACTCCCGAGTGCTAGAGATGGGGACTGAAAGGAACCCCTAGCACCAGAATAACTAGCAGATGCACCTGGCATAGAAGAGCCCTGAACTGATGGAGCACGGGATGAACTCTAAGCTAGAAGGGCACTGAGTGATAACTGGCCCTAATAAGAACTATGAGAACCATGACCTGATGACGCCCTACGATAACCTGGCGAGCTGACTGAGCATGTCTGAATAGACGGCCTCTGCCGTGCTGAAACTTACCCCTCGAAGGAGCACTACCATAACTACCAGATCCCGAGGCCTCTTAGCCACCCTCTCATCTCGCTCCTGGTGATGGACTGACTAAATCTCACAAGCAATGTCTACAATCTCCTCAAAAGTAGCACCAGACACCCTCTCCCCGGTCATGAGAATACGAAGCTTATATGTGAGCCCATCAACGAACATCCTAATCCCCTGTCTCTCTCTCTCTGTAGGAACTAACCAAACAGCATGACGAGCTAACTCCGAGAACCTCATCTTATACTATGTCACAGTCATCTCTCCCTGATGCAACCACTCGAACTACCTATGCAGCTCCTCTCTACGAGACTGTGGCACATACTTCTCTAAAAAGAGAACAGAGAACTGTTGTCAGGTAAGGGGTACTGTACTAACAGGCCTACGCCTCTCATAAGCCTCCTACCAAGTGAAGGCAGCTCCAGAAAACTAAAAAGTAGTGAAAGCAACCCCGTTGGTCTCCAGAATACCCGCTGTACGAAGAATGCTCTGACACTTTTCCAAGAAATCCTAGGCATCCTCGCCCTCTGCACCACTAAAAGTCGTAGGCTGAAGTCTAACAAACCTCTCCAACCTGCGCTGCTCGTCCTCTGGCATGGCAGGAGCTGCATCGTCCTGAGCAGCTGTAACCGGCTGGGTTGGATGTTCCCTCGGTGTCTGAAGTCCCTGCACGACATGCTCAAGTGTGCGAGCGGCAGGAGTTTGAGTGCCTCCCCAGGCCTGAGAAGTAGCTGCAGCTATAGTAACTGAGACCGCCTGAGCTAGGCCAGTGCATACTGATAGAATCTAATCTAAGGCCTCCTGAAGACCTGGAATCACAATGGGCATAACTTGTGCCTGAGCTAGTGTTGCTGGAGCATCCGCAACTGGGACCTGATCCTAAACTAGGGCGGCTGGTGGATCTACAAGTGCTGCCCTAGCTACTGTGCGGGCCATACCCCTGCCCCTACTACGACCTCGACCGCGTCCTCGGCCTCTAGTGGCCATAGCTAGTGGTACTAGTGGTCATCCATCCTGATCAGTCGCCCATATCCTCACCATCCGCGAGAGAATAGAATAACAAAAGTTTAGTACTCGGATCAACAGATTCGCACGACAAGAATTTCAAGAATATGAAGTTTTTCCTAAAGGTTTTGTAACCTCTTGAGGATAAATACGGACATCTCTATACCGATCCGTGAGACTCTACTAAACCTGCTTATGACTCATGAGATCTATGTAACCTAGGCTCTGATACCAACTTGTCACGACCTTAAACCCAGACCCGGTCGTGATGGCGCCTCTCGTGAAGACAAGGCCAGCCGACACAAACCCCCAAATAAATTAACAAATAAAAATTCATAATTAATTCATTAATAATGATAAATCCCATAACAAAGTGAAATATATCAACTGCGAAAACAAACACAGCCCGACATCGGGGTATCACCAGTCATGAGCATCTAACATAGGTCTAAGAGTATGAAAGAGTTTATAGAGTCTATTATAAAACAAGAACAAGGGAAGTAAAATAGGAGGGAGTAACACTGGGTTGCGAACGCCGAGCAGCTACCTAGTGGACTCCGAATAGCCTGCTGGGAGCAATCAACCGTTACTGGCGGGACCCGAAGCTCCAAAATCTGTACACAAAGTACAAGGAGTAAAGTGAGTACTCCAACTCAGTGAGTAATAAAAATAAATGAAGACTGAGCAATAAGAAAACACGTAAAACACAACAAAATGCTACAAAGAGGCAATGTAAAACCAATACAATGCAATAAAATAGTGAAATCTTCTAAAAACACCTTAGTTCAGTATAAGCTTCTTTAAAACACCTTTTTAAAAGTTGAACAAGTAAGTGAAAAGCAGCGAGAAAAGATAAACACATAAAATCAGCCCCTCAGACACAATATCAACAGAATCAGCCCCTCGGGCAATAACATGGAACAACATCAGCCCCTCGGGCTATATCACATATCACACTAGGTACTTGCGCTCACTGGGGGTGAACAGACTCTGGAAGGGGCCCTAACGGCCCAAATGCAATATCAAGCCATCTCGTGGCACAATCAATAGGCTCTCGGCCTCATATCAAGCCACTTTGTGGCGTACAACTCAGGCCATAATCATGAATCAGCTCAATACCACTACGACGCGTAGCCCAATCCCATAATAACCACACAACACAAGCCCTCGGCCCTACTCAGTCAGAAATCTATAAAAGCCACTCGGGCATAGTAAAATATGTTGCTCAGCTCAAAATATCATTTAAAATGTCAAAACAGTATAAACATGACTGAGTTATAAAAACAGTGGAATATAGCATGACTGAGTACAAGTATAAAGTCAAAACAATGAGGAATAGTAGTAAAAATCCCCTAAGGGTCCAAAACAGTTGGCACGAGGACATTCAGCCCAAAACATGATGATAGCAAACAGTTCTCAATCAAATACACAGTAAAACAGTCATACAAGATGGACTAAGTCACAATCCCCAGCGGTGCACGACCCCACGCTCGTCATCTAGAGTGTGCATCACCTAAATATAGCACAACAATGTGAAATCCGGGGTTCATACCCTCAGGACAACATTTACTATCATTACTCACTTCTATCCGGTCCAAAACTCTAACCCGCGATGCCTTTGCCTCTCGAATCGGCCTCCGGATGCTCCAAATCTAACCAAATTCAGTGCAAAACCATCAAAATATGCTAAGGGAACAAAGCCCACTCGAAAGAAATCAAATTACAACACAAACTCCGAAATTGGCCAAATCCGACCCACGGGCCCACGTCTCGAAATCCGATAAAAATTACACCAATAGATTCCTTATCACTCCCCGAGTTCATTCATATCAAAAGCACCAAAATCCAACCATAAACGACCCCTCAAATCCCAAATTCTAAGTCTCCAATTACAAGCCCTAGTTCTTCAATATTTAGGCTTAAGTTCTACAAATTCCATGATTAATTAGTTAGAAATCACATTAGGATTGAGTGTTAAGTCCATAAATCTTACCTCCAAGTGTTTCCCCTTGATTCCTTCTTCAATTACCTTCAAAAAGCTTCAAAATCGCCCAAAAATGGAGGAACTTAGACCCAAAATCGCGGAAATAGGTCTTTTAAATATTCTGCCCAGCACTTTAAATTTCTTCATCGTGAATGCGGTCAACGTCTCGCATTCGTGAAGCACAACCTGGTATTGACCACTTTTTCCTTCATCGCAATCGCGACTCCCCGTACGCGAACGCGAAAGCTTCACTTCCCTTCTTTTTGCGAACGCGGCTCCCAAGAACCTCGCGAACGCGATGACCAGGAGCCTCTACCCTTCGCGAACGCGAAGGCCAATCTCCCAGCCTCCCATCTCAACCCTTCGCGAACGCGAGGGTCCACTCGCGAACGCGAAGCACAACTGTCTACAACATCAACAACATATTTTCTACAATTTTATCCAACTTGAAATGGTCCGTTTAACCACCCGAAACTCACCCGAGGCCCTCAGAACCTCAACCAAACATGCCAACCTACCCCATAACATCATTCAAACTTGTTCCAATCTTTAGAACGCTCCAAATAACATCAAAACACCAAATTTGCATCGGATTCAAGCCTAAGAATTCCAAAATCTTCCAAATTCCGCTTTCGATCAAACAGTCTATCAAACCACGTCCGAATGACCTAAAATTTTGCACACATATCCCAAATGATACAACGGACCTACTGCAACTCCCGAAATTCCATTCCGACTCCTATTTCAAAATCTCACCTATCAACCGGAAAACGCCAAAATTCTAATTTTGCCAATTCAAGCCTAAATCTACTCCGCACCTCCAAAACACATTTCGATCACGCTCCTAAGTCTCAAATCACCTCCCGAAACTATCCGAACCATCAGAACTCATATCCGAGCCCTTTAGCACATAAGTCAATAACCAGTTGACTTTTCCAACTTAAGCTTACTCAAAAGAGACTAAGTGCTCAAACTTTACCAAAACATCTCCGAACCCGAGCCAACCAACCCGATAACACTTAATACTGCTGAACAAGACAACAAGAAGAAGAAATGGGGGAAACAGAGCGGTAACTCATAAAATGATCGGCCGGGTCGTTACACATGTAGTGATACAAGAAGAGGCGATGAAGTCGTCTTTGCAGAACTACTCTTTGTATATTTGCTCAACGTTTCTTCATTATCTTTCACCCTATAGATAGACACATGCATATATATCATTTTTGGTGATTTACATAAAGTGACCAATTTATTTTTTTATTTTGGTCCAAAATAAGTGTCCATTTATATAATCAAAAAAAAATTTAATTTGTTTTTCCAAAACTATCATTATGTACGTATCCCTAAAAAGTCATTTACTTCTCACATTTGAGAGGAGAAATAAGTACTACTATAACTATCGTGCAATATTTAATGAAGGGTAGTTTAGTCACACTAACTATTTTCGTCTTGGATGTGCCCAAAGCAAATTGGTCACTTATTGTGGACCGGAGAGAGTAATCTTATTTTTCAAAATTTGTCCTTGACCGTGTGTAAAATCAGTCTCTGCAGTGATGCAAGGAGACACTTGTCACTTAATCAAGAGTTGGGTAGTGATCTACTTTTTCAAATACTGTAGAAATTATTGTACTTTTGCTCCACGTAAGCGTTTGCATTGCCAAAGTTGAGATCTTTTTAGAGAAATTTTCATAAAACACTATCTTTTAGTGGTAATTAGCTATCTATAGATACTATTTGCTATATTACGGATTGTAAATACGTTTTCTGTTATTATAAGATGTATTAGATGTATTTAAGCTACTGTATTCATGAATATAATAGCAAAAATAGGCGTGAATTAGGGAAGTCCAGCTAATCAGTTGTTGTATTCAAGTGTATTCGACTGTATTCATGGCGTGAAACATGGGATTACATCTGGACATATTATTGTATTCGACTGTATTCAGGCGTGAAACATGGGATTATACTGTTTTTAAACGGAAAGTGAATCAATTAACATAATAGACTCCTAATATAACTCAACAAACTCAATTATAACACACAAATTTTGTATTTTCTTGTATAAAAAAGATTCTCAACCGAAAAATACCCCAAAAACATAACAATCTTTAGAGAAATTATATAATACATTTGAATACATAAATTATATTAATTAAAAAAAACATATGAATACATTCATGACATATAGCGAGATAGTGAATACAACAAAATACATATAATACAGCAGGATACATTGAAATACAATGAAAAAAAGATAATGAATATAATGAAATACATGGAATACAACAAGATACATTGAATTACAATAAAAAAAGAAGATAATGAATACAATGAAATACATGAAAATACAACGTGATATATTGAAAATACATTGAAATATATTAACAGAAAATCAAGTTGCTCAGTCCCAAACTCCGTCGTCTTTGTTCAAGAACAAACCCTAATTTTCGGCGAATCTCATCCTCCCCACCTCCACCAACACCCTTATTTTCTTTAAACACATCACCACTCTCTTCTTGTTTATCCCAAGACCCATCATTAAGAACCTGCATTTGTATACCCTCAACACTTTTTATGTCTTCATTGAACAGTGATTGATCAGTTTTAGAAGAAAGTTTCCACAATCAGAAGATGATAGCTCTTAATCTTTGCCATTGTTGTTGTTACATGTGGAGAAGAAATGAGAGTTGTTGGGGAAGAAACATGGCTTGGGAAGGGGAAAAGAGAGTATAGTGAAAATGGGTTTAGGGTTTAAGAAGTGGGTTTTGGAAGGAAGCAGAGTTAAGAGTTAGAGGTGTGAGGATTTGGAGATGAAACGAGAGAGCATTGTGGAGACTTGACAAACAGAAACAGAGGAAGATGGCGGAAAGCGGAGCCCTCAATTGTGTTTTTAGGGAATAAGGGAAGAGAATGACATGTATCAAAGTAGAGAGAGAAAGAAAATAATGTAACTGAATAGCGTATTTAATGACTTAGGGGTAGGAGGTAACCAAAATTAGATATTTTGCTATAAACATTAAAATGTATATATAAAATATAATTTTTTTAAATAATATTTATTTAAAATAAATAAAATGTTAACCTTTGTATCTCGTATTTTTGTTGACCTGGAACTTTGAACTTTTTGGGCTTTGTACGTGGGCAAGTTTTGAGATCACGTTGTAGCTTTTTTGCTTTCTGTCAATCACAATTAATGCTTTTAGACTTTCCAGCTTCTTCTTTTCTTTTTGTTTCTTAAATACTTATCTTTTTCTTGAGTCAAAGACATGATTTTGAAAGATAAGATTAATAGGACATAAAAGAAATTAATTGAAAATTGTAAGGATAAATGTAGAACTCTAACAAATTAAGATCTACTACTGTGAGGACGACAAAACTCTTCCTTTTGTCACTTATTATTACAGTACTAGATGAGTGCTGTCCGGACTTAGCACGGGCCCAACGTATTTGATTCTTGAAATTTTGATACATTACTAACAAAGTTGTTAAGTAGCTATGTAAATTCAGATATGATAAAGTAGTACTCCCCCGTTTCAATTTATGTGAACTTGTTTGACTGGGCACGAAGTTTAAGAAAAAAATGAAGGCTTTTGGAATTTGTGGTCCTAAACAAGTTCAAATGGGGCCCAGAGTATTTGTGTGGTTATAAAAGTTTCTCATTAAGGGTAGAGTTGTAACTTTAAGCTAAATTGTTACCAAATTTAAAAAGGGTTCATTCCTTTTGGAACGGACCAAAAAGGAAATAGGTTCACATAAACTGGAACAGAGGGAGTACAACATAGAGAAGTGATATTGGATCGGTAGAACGACTCTCTATCGTGAAAAGATTAAAGTGAACAAAAAACCAACTCACAATTTTTGAAACGGTTGATCATCAAATACGAACAAGCAAATATCTATCTTTACTTCTAGGAGATTTACGAGAGATACAACATTTATTTTCAAGAGCTGAACTTCAACAAATATGAAATTTCTTTGAGGAAATGTGTGCCGATAAAGAGACAACACTCGCAGAGCTAATTAGAGACAAAGCTCACGTCCTACTCCATCCCATTTAACCTGCACACCAATATTAAATGCATCAATGACCACATATTTAAGCCACTAAAACAGTTGACAAGGATATTATTTGACCATCTGGTAGAAATAATATTCTTCTTTTAATACACTAATCCTATTGCAGAAGGGCTTCTCACCACAGTTATGAATGCTCCCGTACAGTGTATACCAATGCAAGACCATACACTGTATTGGAAAAAATATTCTGAGTCATAACTTTGTCAAAGAACTGAATATGTGAAACATGAGACAAATATAATGTAAATAGAAATAGTCATTAGTCGAAGTTTATCGATAATTCATAGATACAGTTTAAAGAACCAAAAAAAAACTAAAGAAAGGTCAACACTCCAAGAATAAAGCAGCACTTAAAAATAGCAGTGCTCCCTACATATCTTGCACTTCCCAAAACACTTGATATTCCAAAAAAGGAAAAAAAATTAGCAACTCGTTTTTGTATCTTCTTACACTTGTCTTTTGAGCAACCATTTACAAATGATGACCAAACATAACAGTTAATGTGTTTGTCCTTTTACAAGCTGCTCTTGAAAGTAATTTATTTTGAAGTCACACTTTTTGAGAGGAGATAAAATATATTTGACGTAAGGGAAGAACATTACATGAGTAGAAGGTTATTTACCTGCTATTGGAACAATATGTACCATTCACGAAAATTTGATAAAGTTTTTACCCCTTTTTGTGCTGCACTATTTTGAGCAGTTTATGAGAAATCTAACATAGTTTGCAAAACATGATCGATTAATAGAATCTCCATACTGAAGGAACGCCTGAAATAAATTACGACAATGAGGCCTAGCTCAAGATGTATCAACGTAACACCAGATTTTACACGAAAAAGAATATAGATTGTTTTTCAATTTCCAACTAAGACTAAGTCAAAATATAAGGAATTAGAAAATTCTCACAACTTAGGAAGAAAAAGAGGTTCTTCCAGTAGAATAAGTCACGTCCCAGTTTTTTTTTCTAAAAAAGAGGAAATAAGTCATGTCTTCTTATCTAACATGAAGATATAAATTCTCGACATCTAAAGTTAAAGGTTAACATCAGAACAATATCAGAACTTTAGCAGAATATTGAGGTCCTATTACCATAAGCAGTCATTTCCTTTTCAACTGATGTTAACATATACTTTTAGCGAAAAAAGGAGTAACATATATCTTTTGGTATTTAAGGACAACCAGGTGCACAAGGCATACCATATTTACGCAAGGTTTGGAGAGGGACCGCACCCCGAGGAGTGTAATGTAGGCAGCCTACCCTGATGCAGCATCAGTGACTGATTCCACAACTCGAACCCGTAACCTCTAGATCACACGAAGACAATTTTACCGTTGCTCTAAGGCTCCCTTCAAAGTGAAAAACAATATTAAACTGAAAGATTGCACTTCAAAAAGAAGACATGATTTACTTACTTACTTAGAGAGCTTTGTCTTGTGTTCAATACTTAAAACTAAAGCAAATATACTTTGTCCAAATAGTCCTTCAAAATTAAACTTCTCCTAGTAATTAAAGTAATTTCTCTCAATCCAATTGCACTTCCAAACTAAAATTAAAATGATCCATAAGTTACTATACAACAAATTCCAAGATAACTGAGTAGACCTAAACGTGTACCTATTTGATGAACCCACTTAAAATAGAACTTCGTCATATCAAGGTATATCGAATTCAAACACATGCCTCAAATGAAAAATATCAACATTCCTAGAATACTTCAACCTTCTTTATTTTATTTTTATTCTAGCATGACAAGTTGTAAGATCATCCTAACATCCAACTAATCTCAACAATCCTCTCATTTATTATGAAGAATACTGACATTATGCTAAAAGAAAAATAAAAATTAACAACACATACATCACTATATTATTACAACATAAAAAGGCAGAAAAAAGAGAAACAACATTAAAAAAAGAAGATGCAACTTAATATAATTATTTCTTGTTATCATGACAAAGGTGACAAAGAAATAAAAAAATAATAAATGTTGAGTAAAATTGAGATAATCAAAAGCTTAGGCATTTTTTAGGTCAAATGTGGCTCACTTGGATTTAGTAAAATGATTCGCTTGCAACACTATCTACTTACTATCAAATAAAAGGAATCTAGCTATAACTGCTTATTATAGTATTTATAGAATCTTCTTTGAATTCTAACTTACATGACATACATGAAACATGTCATTTCATTTTAAAATATTGATGGTAGAGAATCTCCCAACCTCCAATATAACTAAAACAGATATAGGTGACACATCAAAATGAATAAAACTCTTTAATGATCCTCTATGACTAAAAGATCATGTTTGATTATCATTTTTCACAAACATGTCCAAACTATTTCAGAAACTTTCTTTTACATTATATGTAAAAGCATCAGAATCTTAAAGACATATAAAGTTTAACTGAGGGCTTGAAAAAGTAAAAGACATGACAAAAACGACTTATCGTAAAGAGTGAATCTTTAGAATGAAATTCCATCATATATTTTGGTTCTTTAGATCTTAGACTTAAGGTTTTCCCTGATATAAAGTGGCAAGAACCAAGAAGGAGATAAGAAACCCGATAGTAACAATAAGTAATCCCTGAGAAAATACTTCAAAAATGGATATTACAAAACAATAAGACAAAAGGAAAGAGCTACCAAAGCAATTCAAGAACCTCACTTTGATAGTTTAGGTGCAAATAAAGAGCCGTCAAAGTGTTAAGGATAAACCAATTTGATAAACCCCTTTCATCCCTGTAAATTTCTGGAACAGATGAAAAAACACACCCAAACAAAAATTTCGAAAATAAATATAATTCAAAAGCTCCCAGAGAAAAAGAAGATCATAATTAAACCCCAAAAGCCAATTGCAAGTTAAAATTCGCATACATACATACATAAGCAAATAAAAAGATATTCCAAATGGAAATAAGGAAAATAGAAGTAGGCACATGAGTTTTAAGCTGACACGGCAAAAATGACAAAAGGGCATAATTATGGAGAAACCTTCATTCAAGAACAATAAAAATCATATAATTAATAAATAGGCAGTTGGAACTCAACTGAAACTACAACCAAAGAGACCTGAATCCCGTCATCAATTGCCACCTAATTAAGAAGATGTAGAGATTCGAGCAAAAAACTGGAGGAACATTTCTTTGTGAAAAAAGATGAAAGAGCCGATGTTTCTAAAGCTACCCTCAGTGTGTAGGAACGGAAATCTGGAGTGAGCAAGCAGTGGACACCTAAAACATTTTATTTTTATCCATCTTACTAATTTAACATTGCATAACTAATGTAATTACAATTATGCCATTGGTCGACCACACTTGGCTTTTCTATATAATAGAAAGGGGATACATGATCGCTTCCGAATAGGGCTCGGGAATGAATTACAAGAACACCAGTCCTGGCCAGCTACTAACCTCTACAGTAAACCTTAAACCACGAGGCTCCTCACAACCCTTCAACGGCCACCTGCATAAACGGGTTTACTAGCCCCACCGGTTAGGTTGGCCTAACCAAGGTCTACTGTCGAGATTGGTAACTGCCTGGTCTATATAGTTCTTAACCCAAAACCCCATCGGGTTGACACAGTAAACTCCTAACTACCAAGCATGCATAGTAAATAACCTTCAAAACCAAGTTTAACACTTACCTGTTTAGCCTATCATTTAGTCTAACAGTACCGCAAGAATAGAAGAGAAAATGAGAAGAACAGTACCAGACCAGAGACCCTTAGTTGTGGCCAAGCGATCTTTTTGATTTTATTTCAAAATGGAAAATATTACAGAAGGGGTTCTTTACAAGTGGAGTTAGAGACTAGAGAGAAGACAGAGCTTATACTTTGGCTAACGCCTGCCTCTAAAGAATGGAAAATGATCCTTATATAATGGATCAGTCTACAAACAAACAAAACTAAAAAGTAGAACTGGCCAACAAAATAATTACAGGTGTGGCCGACAAGATAAAAAGATAATGTTCTATAATTACAAACAGACAAATTGCTTTATAAAAGCAGATTCCCTTCAATAATAGAGGAACCCTTTACTTTATTAAAGTTGTCTTCATTACCCCAATAATTTATCTGATGGGGCCTTCAATAATTCAGACTTTACTTTTTCCTTTGTCGTTTTTCTCCGAAGATTCTTCGGCATTTTCCTTTAGATTTGTAAGGAAATCTTCAATTTCTTCAATATTGATTTCTGTGTGCGAGGGGCTCTGAGCTTCACCTGCTGCACATATTTCGTCATTTGAAGTGCTTCCAATGGAGGCCATAGAGATATCATCTATAATTGTTGTTTCAAAATTTCTTGCTAGATCCTTTTTTATTTCTTCAAAATACGAGACAAGGATCTCTTTCTTTGATATATCCCCTTTCTTCATTTGGAGCTTCTTTGTGATTATTTCAAAAGGACTTAATTTTTCCTCTGCAACCTGTGTTCTGTCTAATTTGACACAGGCCTCTATTTTAGCCTGTATTTGTTGGATTAACTCTTCACCATATAACTTCTCTTGCTGATTGGACTGGAGTAATTTTGTCCAAAGCTTGTGATAAAAGATTCTATTTAAACAGGGAATTCCTTCACTGGTATAACCAACTTGTATATCCTATTTCATTATCCACGGGGTAGAAAATTCTATGAAAAAGTACATGGCAGCAATACCCTCATAAAAGATATTATCTTTTTGTAATGAAATAATTTTGGGATATATCTACCCATTGAGAATATAAGCTTTTAAATAGGCTTGGAAGTATTTCTAATGATGGATCGTATAACTTCCACCATTTGAAGAACCAATTTGGAATTTGATGTCCAAACATATTAGGACAAAGTTTAATAAACCAGGAATGTTTCCTATTAGGATTTTCATAAAGGAAAGTTTTATTAAAACTCTCTACATAGTCCCAATAATTAAATTTGACCGAAATTTTTTGGTCAGGATGTGTATATTCACGATCCTTGAGGGTACTGATACCCCATTTATCAGAAGGTATAACCTTTTTAAGAATAATTTTCGAAAAACTATGAGTTTTTTTGGTATTAGCAGGATAAAAGTGCTGAATTTCAGCGGATCCTGTTGTTGAGAGTATAATATCATAGTGCATCCTGTATTTATAAGCAGGAGTAGCGTATGACGTTGTATCAAAATACCTGGCCATTATTTGCCAAGGGTTATCCTTCCATTTAAGGTCGGATTGTTCCAAAAGAATTATTAACTCTTTTGTTTCTTTTTGAGTATAAAACTCAAAATTTTCATTACTATCCTCTCATATAACTGAGGAATAGGTTGGTACATTAGATGATGTACCTTTATCTTTCTTGGATTGTATAAAATCCATGAATTCCTTGTATAATGGATATTCAGTATTACCTTGTGTCAGATTAGCAGCTATTAGCCTTTGATTTCCAATTTGGGCGAGAGTATTACTCTCTCTATTATTAGTAGATGCCCTTCCTTTTCCTCGTTGCCGAGGAGGTCTGTATTCAGGCCTCATAATCTGTAGAGACAAATAGAGAACTATTAGTTCAAATATTCTCTTGTAAGAAAATCAGGAAGGGTATTATCAGACCCTTTTTTGTATATAAGTTCGAAATCAAAAGGGGCTAATAAAGCTTGCCACCTTACAAACATTTGTTTGGAAACATCATGTTTAAAATCTTTATTAAAGATAAACTTTGTTGCTTGACAATCCGTCTTAATCAGAAATTTTGATTATATAAATCAGTCTACAATTTCATAACACATTTGACAATAGCAAGATTTTCTTAGCTACAGTCGCATAATTTTTCTGTGAGTTATTTTATTTACCAGAATAAAACTAAACAAGGTATTTTTGTTTATCTACTGGAGAACATTGTTTTAATATCCCGCCATAACCAATATCAGAGGCATCAGTTTCCACAATCTTTGTCCAAGTGGGATTGGCGAGAGTTAAACAGGGAAGGTTATTAACCTTTTGTTTAATTCTCTTGACTGCTTCAGTATGACTGTCAGTCCAAGCTTTGGGGTTCTTCTTTAGTTTTTCATAAAGAAGAGTAGTATCTTTAGCAAGGTCCTTTATAAAAGGAGAAATATAATTTAAGCTTCCTAGAAATCTCTGAAGCTGGATTTTATCAGTAATTATATCAAGGAACTTAGAAGCAAATTCAATACTTCTACTTATAGGAATAATCCTACCCTTCTCAATGTTATGACCCAGAAATCTAACAGAAGTTTGGAAAATCACCATTTTTGGTTTTGATATAACCAATCCATTCTGGATGATAATCTTTTTAAATAAATCTAAATGTTTGAAATGAAATTCTATATTTTTTGAAAATACTAGAATATCAATCAATATAAACAATTATGAAGTCTGTATAAGGAAGGAAAATATCATTCATAATTTTTTGAAATTCAGAGAGAGCATTTTTCAAACCAAAGGGCATAACATTCCATTCATATTGACCCATTGGCACATTGAAAGCAGTTTTATATCTATCTGATTCAAATATCTGAATTTGCCAATAACCTGATTTTAAATCAAATTTTGAAAATATAATGGCATCATGAAGTCTATCTAATAAATCCTTTTTATTAGGAATAAGATATCTAATCCATTTTAACACCTTATTAAGGGATTTATAGTTAATAACCAATCTAGGAACTCCTCGTTCCTGTTCAGCATGCTTATTAACATAAAAGGCAGTACAAGACCATTTGGACTTGGAAGGTCTAATTAAACCCTTCTGTTGTAAGGAATCAATTTCCTTTTTGCATAACTCCAAATAATCGGAGTTCATTTGAGAAGGTCGAGCCTTGGTAGGAATATTATCGTCAAAGAAGTCTTCTTCATATGGAAGACTTATAATATGCTTCTTTCTATTCCAAAATTGATTCGGATGGTCACCGCAAATAGAAGTAGAACATTGATTTTTGAGAAAATTAATTTTTTCTACTAACTTGGGATTTTTTAAATCTTGTTCAATCATAATGGAACAAATTTCATTTTTCAAAAATTCAATTTGATTGACTTTTGAAGAAATATTATTAGAAATAATCTCATTCAGAAATCTTTGAACTAGCTTAGTTATAAACTCAAAAGCGATACTTTTACCATTGTAAGTACCAGTAAAACTCTTTGTATCCCAATATAAGAAAGGCATTAATTTAATAAAAAATGGGACACCAAGTATTATCTCCCTATCAATATCTTTTACTAAAACAAAGCTTTCAGGGATACAGGTGTCCTGATGGCAAATCCCGGTATTAAGATTACAATATTATCTATCCCAGTAATCAGGTGATTAATACAGATCTCAGTATTAAGATTACTGGGATAGATAATATTGCTAGTTCTTTAGAAGAAAAAACTGCTAATACTTGTAACGACCCGACCGGTCGTTTTGAACTTTTGCACTTTGATCACTAGTTCCTGGGCATGACTTGCCCCGTGTAACGTATTATGACTGATGTAGATTGTTGGTTTTAATTTTCAGGATAAATCAAAATGAATTTGAAGGAACAGTCTCAGTTGAAAGCTTTGAATTTGAAAGGTTTGACTAAGAGTTGACTTATTTGTAAATGAGCTCGGATCGGAAATTTTATGATTTGTATAGCTTCGTTGGGTGATTTATGACTTAGGAGCGCGATCGGAATACATTTTGGAAGTCCGTGGAAGGATTTGGCTTGAATTGGCAAAGTTAATATTTTGGCGAATTCTGGTTGATAGGTGAGATTTTGATCTGAGGTTCGGAATGGAATTCCTAGAGTTGATGTAGCTTCTTTATGTATTTGTGATGTGTGTGCAAAATTTCAGGTCATTTGGACGTCGTTTGGTCGACTTTTTGATTGAATTCGGATTTTGGAAGTTTTGGAATTCTTAGGCTTGAATCCGAGGGTGATTTGATGTTTTGATGTTGTTTTGAGCGTTCCGAAGGTTGGAACAAGTTTGAATTATGTTATGGGGTGTGTTGGCATGTTTGGTCGCGGTCCCATGAGGCTCGGATATATTTTGGAAGAGTTTTTGGAAGATTTTGCCGTTTGAGCATAAGCATGTAATGATCCAAAGGTCCATTTTTAGTTCTAGAGATCGCAATTTAATTTCGAGACTTCCGGAATTTTGATAATGAATTATAGGAATGATCTGGAAAGTTTGGTCTAATTTTATCAAGTCGCGATTGGGTTTTTGACACGAAACATGAGTTAATTATTTAACGAGCGAAATGGGTATTGAACTAAGCAAATGAGCTCCGAATTGAGTTTCGACTGAAGGGCTATGTTACTATTATTATTTGTGACTCATAGGAACAAGAATCATCGAATTCCGAGTTCGTATGATGGAGTTAGAGCCTTTTTAGTGAAAAGAAAAGCTGTTGCAATTTTCTAGGCAGTTTCTGCATTTTTCACACGTGTGAACAGTGACCGCACCTGTGTGAACAGTACCCATGTACATTACATGTGAACAGTACGTGAACAGTACATGTGAACAGTAAAAACGTATGAACAGTACCCCGAAATTCTGGACAGTTTTAAGTCCAGCAGTCCGATTTTGGTCATTTTTTTGGACAGCCAAGCTCCGGTTTTGGGCAATTTTGAGCGAGAAATTACGGGAATTCTTGGGGTAAGTGTTCTTAACTTAATTTTGGTTAGATTACCCGAATCTATTACTAGTTTTGGCATTTAATTGGTGATTTTAGTTGGGAAAATCTTGAAAACCCTCTTGGTTTAATTTGAAGATTTAAGGGTCAAGTTGATGTCGAATTTTAGTAAAATTGGTATGGTTGGACTCGTGGTTGGATGAGGTTTCATATTTTATAATTTTTGTCGGGTTCGGAGACGTGGTCCCCACGGGCGAATTTTGAGTGCAATTTTGGATTTTTAATGGAAAATGTAGAATTTCATATGGAATTAATTCCTATAATTTTTATTAACTGAATCGAATTATTGTGGCTAAATTCGAGTCATTCGGAGGTCGATTTGAGAGACAAAGGCATCGCGAGCTAGAGGATTAGCCGGTTCGAGGTGAGTAATGATTGTAAATGATGTCCCGGGGGTTTGAAATCCCGGATTTGCACATCGTAGTGCTATATTGAGGTGAGACACGTGCTGGATGATGAGCGCGGGGTCTTTTACTATCGGGGATTGTGAATTGGTCCATCCCGATTGATGATTTTACCACATATTTGATTGAAACTTATTTGTTATCATTATGATTTGGGCTGATTGCCATACTTGGGCTTCGTGCCTATTATTTGAATCCTTTGGGAATTTCTATCACTATTTCCTCACTGTTTTGACTTATATTTAAACTCAGTCCTGTTGATAATTATTGTTTTACAAACTCAGCACTTTTATGCAGATTTGAAAACTCAAATGATATTTCTAAATGGTATTTTGGCCTGAGAACTACTGTTTTACAAATGCCCGAGGGGCTTATGATGATTTTCGGACCGAGTGAGGCCGAGGGCCATATGTGAGGATATGCTGAGTGATATAAGGCCGAGAGCCTGAGATACTATTTATGCCACGAGGTGGCTTGAGTGATGTGAGGCCGAGTGATATGAGGCCGAGGGCCTGAGATACTTTATATGACACGCGGTGGCTTGAGTGATGTGAGGATATGCTGAGTGATGATGCCACGAGGTGGCTTGATATAGCGCTTGGGCCGTAAGGGGCCCTCCGGAGTCTGCACACCCACAGTGAGCGTGGGTACCCATTGTTTTGAGTGATTGATACTATGCCCGAGGGGCTGATATGAGTGATTGTGAGGTAGCCCGATGGACTGATACTATTCTGAGAGTGAGCCCGATAGGCTGTTACTTATCTGATATTGAGCCCGAGGGGCTGTTACTGTTCTGATATTGAGCCCAAGGGGCTGTTACTATTCTGATATTGAGCCAGAGTGGCTGGTTCTGTTGATATTATGCCCGAGGGGCGGTTTGTTGTACATGTTTTGCCCGAGGGGCTATTTACATTTCTATCATTTTTGTTACTCACTTGTAAACTACTTGCTTTACTTTTTGAAAAAAAAGGGATTTTCACTTGATTTCTCACTGCTTTACTGCTTAAAGTGATTTTACTGCTTCAGTATGGAATACCTTGTGTTTTTGCGTGATTTCTTGCCTTCAGTCTTTATTTATTATTATTACTCACTGAGTCGGAGTACTCACATTACTCTCTGCACCTTGTGTGCAGATTCAGGTATGTTTTGGCTAATCGGAGGTAGAGTCATTAGGGTTTAGCAAGGTAGCTGCCGGCGTTCGCAGCACTGCTTTTCTCTCTCCTCATTTCATTTGTCTGTTTTTGTACACTCCAGACTTTCAGTTGTATTTATACCCTAGTAGAAGCTCGTGACTTGTGACACCCCGGTTAGGGCTGTGTCGGGTTGTGCTTCCATTAATTATATCATTAAATCATGTTTAACTATTTTTGAAAAGGCGATATGGGTTTGTTGGCTGGCCTTGTCTTCACGAGAGGCCCCATCACAACCGGAGCGGGGTTTGGGTCGTGACAAGTTGGTATCAGAGCCTAGGTTACATAGGTCTCACGAGTCATAAACAAGTTTAGTAGAGTCTCGCGGATCGGTATGGAGACGTCTGTATTTATCCTCGAGAGGCTGCAGAACCTTTAGGAAAACTTCACATTCTTGAATTCTTATCGTGCGTCCTTTGATTCAGCTTGAAATGTAACTCTTTGAATTCCTTCCACGCGTTCGTATGCGCGCATGAGCGCTCAGTATCAGATGTGCCTTGATGGCTTGTGATTCCCCAATCGAGGGGCGAGATGTGATCTCTGTGAGTTTGATGTTGGGCCAGTCTGGAGGACTTGAGGCCGAATATTTGCCTATGGCCTGATCACCAAGGTGCTGATTGTGTGAGCAAGTAGTTTTGAACTTATATGTTCGGTAGTGTCCCTATTAGTGGGAGTGATGGCTGGATAACTATGTGATGAGTATGTTAGTACTGCGAGATGTATCCATCTTGATTTGAGGTATAGCCCCGAGTTATGGGTGTGCAAAGAGTCTTTTCATATGTCCTAGTTGGGAGTGAAGTAAATTTCATGTTGCGGTATGAGTTTAGACTCAGGAAGACTAAGTGACTGCGTAATGGTTATAACGGTGGAAGGTATACATAAATGTTAGTTTAAGGCGAAGAAGGTAGGTTATCTCATGCGAAGTGTTCTGAGGTTGTACGATCCTTATGTGTCTGTTAGATTTGCGAGTGAAGGATATGTGTTGCAACTTAAATTGGGTCGCTTAGTGAGTGGGTGTAACTATTGCGAGAGTGGAATATGCGAGATTTGCAGAAGAGTTAAAATTCTAGATGATCTGTGTTTTCACAAGCTTATAAAAGATTTGAGTTTAATCTCATTATGGTATCATGGCATCAATAGAGTATAATCGTTATGAGTTATTGAGCGTGTGTTGATCTATGGCTTCGAGCCAAGTGGGGAGTCCGCTATTGAATAGTTGATTGCACGGTTATGTGCTCTAATGGTTCCAGTTTGAGGCGTATTTGTAAATATGTTGTGGCTCGAGTAAAGGAAATTTCAATAAAAGCTATGTTATGTTTTATGGGTGTACGAGAATCGGGGAATGACTTGAGTTATGGTTGGTAACGAATACTCGATGCATAGAGTAGGAAGTTTCTTCGTTATATTGGAATGAGGTCACATTCTGCAGTGTCGGAGTGCTAATGAAGCACAGGTTGTTCGATTCGTTTAATCAATCTAACTATGGTTTGAGTAGTGTGGATGACTCTAGAGAATGGTCCTATTGTGTTCAAAACTCTACATGCAATAATTGGAGGCTTCTAAGTTGTACTTATGGATAGAAACTGAGTTTTTAGTGGAAGATGGCAAGACTTGTGGTATTTTCTATATTAATTATGGGATTCTATATATCAGTATCGTAAAGGTGAAGGTAATGGCTTTGGGGAACACTTAAAGAGTATTCAACGACTTAGGAGCCTTAGACGGTGTAGCTTTATGCTTGGGTTTCGTGTGATAAGCCTAGGTTGAGGAAATTGTGGTGCTACAGCAAGAAGGAATATCAAGATGAAGATAAATCAGAAGGAATTTAGATAGATGGGGTATCTTGATAGTAGACCAAATCAGTATGGTAAGGATATGATTAATTCCTTGTGTGTGTTCGAGGTAATGAGTTCCTACAACTATTTTGCAACAATGATCTTGGGTTTTGATGGCTTGCTTAGCTTGGTATAATTAGAAGGACTCAAACCTGGCAGTTGAATTTGTGCAAATAGAATTGGGAGAGTTCTTATTGATTTCTACCGTGGTTGGAGAGGTGCAATTTCTCCGAGTGTGAGAAGCATAGGATATGTAATGATTTTTCTTCTAGATGGGATCAATGGAAGTTCTTGGCTAGATGAGTTACAGTTCAGTTCTAAAAGGAAGTTCATAAAACTCTTAGGCAGTGGGTAGCCTCAGATGATTAAGGAAATGGTACTGCTAATTGGAAATGATTTGACGAGAGTCTATGTTTTAGTAAAAGGGCAATGTTATTAAGTTGATAGCACTTCGGTAGTATTGTCGCACCTTCTTTTTAGATCGACTGGTGATATTCGGGTTTGCTTGGTGGCACAGGGAAATTTTAGAGTATCTATAGTGGAATAATTGGATATTAGAGGTGTGGCATATATTCGGACGGTGAAATTGGGATAGGATATGGTGATTCATGTGTCGTATGGACGTGGAGACGGAAGTTCTCATATTCATGCTATGTTGTGATTGTATATCGTGTGTATCAACACTGTTTAGTGACTACCGAGATTTGAAGGCCCGAGTGGATCTTGCTTTGCTTGGTATGTTAGATTTTGGATGTGATGTTGGGGATTTAGACTGATCGTCTCAGTGTTAGGTTATTCTGGACTATTGCGTTATGGGCTAGGCTGGAAATGCCAAAGGTTGAGTGGCGATGTGCGTCGGGTTATGTTCTAGTGGAGTGGTTTATATTTCATAGACCCAGCGGACGGCTGGGAATGATTGCTTTTCTTAATTGGGCCTTCGTGATGGATGTCAGTGCAGAGGTTTCTACCATTGATTCAGTTCCGGGTTGAGGGACTTTCCGGAAGCGTTTCTTGTGGTCGGGCATGTCGTCGGGTGAGGTTGTGGATTTCGATATTTATGTGATGTCGGGCACCGTATCGTATGGCTCCGGCAGGAGTTATGGTAGTTGAAGGAGCAACTTTAGGCTTCCTTGGTAAGGAGTTCGTTGGCAGACCAATGTGGATGTGTGTTCTAGCTCGAGTCGGCTTGGTTGGCCCCGAATTGTATTGTTGAGGGATAGATTGATTCGACCGTTATTGAGCTTATTAGTGATCTGGGGAAATCTATGAGTTGTCTTTCTGTGTTGCGAGATATTATGATTTATTGGTTATGGGCACATATGGTGCGATTCTAATGAGGTTCATAGTGGAAGTCGAGCGGGAAGAGTAATCGGGTGTTGCTTGGTGAATGGTGTATCGGTTACGTCCTATCGGGTTTGCGTGGTATATGTTACTTGTTTCACCATTGGTGTAATGATTTGCTTTGGTTCCAGACGTCAAATTGTGCGTGGTTGTCAATTTCGAGCATAGTGACTTGAGGTGTCCCATGTAGAGCAGTGTTTGGATAGGATCGCACATTGTAGCGAAGCTATGGGGAGATATGACCTTGCGGGTTAGATTTGTGTGTCCTATTCTATAATGTGAGACGGGTTCTTAGCCCTGTGTTGTGGTGGTACTGGTGAGCTTGAGGTACAACTCTTTCATTTGAGTCATTTTCATGATTTGAGTAACATCGGACCGTTGCTTATTGGTGCACGTATTATGCTAGATGTGGCTTAGGCCTCTATTGGTGTGACATGTCACCAGGGTAGTGTGTTGGGTCAGAGGAGATCGTTGGGATCATTAATGAAAATAAACGGATTCGATTTCAGCATGTTTGATAGGTAAACATCGAGGTTCGGTTCAAAAAAAATTGCTATGGTAATTGCCAGAGGAGAAATGGATTCATGAATGGTTGATCTGAGAAATGGTTATGGTTTATTGCGTGTTTCATTTATCGTTGGCAGTATATGAAAGTGTTGGAATGAGACTTTAGCTGATAAGAGGTTTTCTATCGGTATTTGGTTGTTATGGGCAGCTGCTGTGAATAGAAGTTATTGCTGCGAGCGTTAGAGTTATATGGTATATCATGGGATTGCTCCCGAGGTTGCATGCATGGGTTACTATAGCTAGTTCGGGTCTATTCAAAGTATAGGTGTGAGGTTTTGATCGTATTGATGGTTTCAGAAGTGAAAATGTGGTTCTATGGTTTATGGGCTAGATTGGATTGTGTAATTTTAGTTAAACGGTGTTATCGGACTTATATGAGATAGGGTAACGTGGGATCACCCCCGACTATATGCATGGTAAGGTTATTCAGCGATTGGTGGGCTTTTAGAACAGCTCTGGGTACGTTCGAGGACGAACGTGTGTTTAAGTGGGGGAGGATGTAACGACCTGACCGGTCGTTTTGAACTTTTGCACTTTGATCGCTAGTTCCTGGGCATGACTTGCCCCGTGTGACGTATTATGACTGATGTAGATTGTTGGTTTTGGTTTTCAGGAAAAATCAGAATGAATTTGAAGGAACAGTCTCAGTTGAAAGCTTTGAATTTGAAAGGTTTGACTAAGAGTTGACTTATTTGTATATGAGCTCGGATCAGAATTTTTATGATTTGGATAGCTTCGTTGGGTGATTTATGACTAGGAGCGCGATCGGAATGCATTTTGGAAGTCCGTGGAAGGATTTGGCTTGAATTGGCAAAGTTAATATTTTGGCGAATTCCGGTTGATAGGTGAGATTTTGATTCGAGGGTCGGAATGGAATTCCGAGAGTTGCTATAGCTTAGTTATGTCATTTCTGATGTGTGTGCAAAATTTCAGGTCATTTGGACGTCGTTTGGTTGACTTTTTGATCGAATTCGGATTTCGGAAGTTTTGGAATTCTTAGGCTTGAATCTGAGGGTGATTTGATGTTTTGATGTTGGTTTGAACGTTCCGAAGGTTGGAACAAGTTTGAATTATGTTATAGGGTGTGTTGTCATGTTTGGTCGGGGTCCCATGAGGCTCAGATATGTTTTGGAAGAGTTTTTGGAAGATTTTGCCGTTTGAGCATAAGCATGTAATGATCCAAAGGTCCATTTTTAGTTTTAGAGATCGAAATTTAATTTCGAGACTTCCGGAATTTTGATAATGAATTATAGGACTGATCTGGAAAGTTTGGTCTAATTTCATCAAGTCGCGATTGGGTTTTTGACACGAAACATGAGTTAATTGTTTAACGAGCGAAATGAGTATTGAACTAAGCAAATGAACTCCTAATTGAGTTTCGACTAAAGGGCTATGTTCCTATTATTATTTGTGACTCATAGGAACAAGAATCATCGAATTCCGAGTTCGTATGATGGAGTTAGAGCCTTTTTAGTGAAAAGAAAAGCTGCTGCAATTTTCTAGGCAGTTTCTGCATTTTTCGCACGTGTGAACAATGACCGCACCTGTGTGAACAGTACCCATGTACAGTACATGTGAATAATACGTGAACAGTACCTGTGAACAGTAAAAACGTATGAACAGTACCCCGAAATTCTAGACAGTTTTAAGTCCAGCAGTCCGGTTTTGGTCTTTTTTTTTACTGCCAAGCTCGGGTTTTGGGCAATTTTGAGCGAGAAATTACGGTAATTCTTGAGGTAAGTGTTCTTAACTTAATTTTGGTTAGATTACTCGAATCTATTACTAGTTTTGGCATTTAATTGGTGATTTTAGTTGGGAAAATCTTGAAAACCCTCTTGGTTTAATTTGAAGATTTGAGGGTCGAATTGATGTCGGATTTTAGTAAAATTGGTATGGTTGGACTCGTGGTTGGATGAGGTTTCATATTCCATAATTTTTGTTGGGTTCCGAGAGGTGGTCCCCACGGGCGAATTTTGAGTGCAATTTTCGGATTTTTAATGGAAAATGTAGAATTTCATATGGAATTAATTCCTATAATTTTTATTAACTGAATCGAATTATTGTGGCTAGATTCGAGGCATTCGGAGGTCGATTTGAGAGACAAAGGCATCGCGAGCTAGAGGATTAGCCGGTTCGAGGTGAGTAATGATTGTAAATGATATCCTGAGGGTTTGAAACCCCGGATTTGCACATCTTTGTGTTATATTAAGGTGAGACACGTGCTGGATGATGAGTGCGAGGTCTTTTACTACCGGGGATTGTGAATTGGTCCATCCCGATTGATGATTTTACCGCATATTTGATTGAAACTTATTTATTATCATCATGATTTGGGCTGATTGCCATACTTGGGCTTTGTGCCAATTATTTGAATCCTTTGGGAATTTCTATCACTATTTCCTCACTGTTTTGACTTATATTTAAACTCAGTCCTGTTGATAATTATTGTTTTACAAACTCAGCGCTTTTATGCAGATTTGAAAACTCAAATGATATTTCTAAATGGTATTTTGGCCTGAGAACTACTGTTTTACAAATGCCCGAGGGGCTTATGATGATTTCCGGACTGAGTGAGGCCGAGGGCCATATGTGAGGATATGCTGAGTGATATGAGGCCGAGGGCCTGACATACTATTTATGCCACGAGGTGGCTTGAGTGATGGATATGTTGAGTGATGATGCCACGAGGTGGCTTGATATAGCGCTTGGGCCGTAAGGGGCCCCTCCGGAGTCTGCACACCCACAGTGAGCGTGGGTACCCATTGTTCTGAGTGATTGATACTATGCCCGATGGGCTGATATGAGTGATTGTGAAGTAGCCAGAGGGGCTGATACTATTATGAGAGTGAGCCCGAGGGGCTGTTACTGTTCTGATATTGAGCCCGAGGGGCTGATATTATGCAAATTCAGGTATGTTTTGGCTGATCGGAGGCAGAGTCATTAGGGTTTAGCAAGGTAGCTGTCGGCGTTCGCAGCACTACTTTTCTCTCTGCTCATTTCATTTGTCTGTTTTTGTATACTCCAGGCTTTCAGTTGTATTTATACCCTAGTAGATGCTCGTGACTTGTGACACCCCGGTTAGGGCTGTGTCGGGTTGTGCTTCCGTTAATTATATCATTAAATCATGTTTAACTATTTTTTAAAAGGCGATATGGGTTTGTTGGTTGGCCTTGTCTTCAAGAGAGGCGCCATCACGACCGGAGCGGGGTTTGGGTCGTGACAATAATGTACTGGCAGTAATTGATTTTCCTGAAGATGAATTTCTAGAAAAATTACAATATTTTATCACCCAAAGTTTTTAATAAAAATAACTCTTTAATTGACTACAATTTCAAAAAAGAGTTTGTTGCTTTATTTGATAGTGGAGCAGATTTAAATTGTGTAAAAGAAGGAGTTATACCCTCCAGATATTTCCATAAAATAACTCACCATTTAAAAAATGCTAGTGGTGGTGCAATTGGTATTTCATACAAATTACCTAGGGCTTATATTTGCCAACAGGACACCTGTATCCCTGAAAGCTTTGTTTTAGTAAAAGATATTGATAGGGAGGTAATACTTGGTGTCCCATTTTTTATTAAATTAATGTCTTTCTTATATTGGGATACAAAGAGTTTTATTGGTACTTACAATGGTAAAAGTATCACTTTTGAGTTTATAACTGAGCCAGTTCAAAGATTTCTGAATGAGATTATTTCTAATAATATTTCTTCAAAAGTAAATCAAATTGAATTTTTGAAAAATGAAATTTGTTCCATTACGATTGAACAGGATTTAAAAAAATCCCAAGTTAGTAGAAAAAATCAATTTTCTCAAAAACCAATTTTCTACTTCTATTTGCGGTGACCATCCGAATTAATTTTGGAATAGAAAGAAGCATATTATAAGTCTTCCATATGAAGAAGACTTCTCTGAGGATAATATTCCTACCAAGGCTCAACCTTGTCAAATGAACTCCGATTATTTGGAGTTATGCAAAAAGAAAGTTGATTCCTTACAACAAAAGGGTTTAATTAGACCTTCCAAGTCCAAATGGTCTTGTACTGCCTTTTATGTTAATAAGCATCCTAGATTGGTTATTAACTATAAACCCCTTAATAAGGTGTTAAAATGGATTAGATATCCTATTCCTAATAAAAAGGATTTATTAGATAGACTTCATGATGCCATTATATTTTCAAAATTTGATTTAAAATCAGGTTATTGGCAGATTCAGATATTTGAATCAGATAGATATAAAACTGCTTTCAATGTGCCAATAGGTCAATATGAATGGAATGTTATGCCCTTTGGTTTGAAAAATGCTCCCTCTGAATTTCAAAAAATTATGAATGATATTTTCCTTCCTTATACAGACTTCATAATAGTTTATATTGATGATATTCTAGTATTTTCAAAAAATATAGAATCTCATTGCAAACATTTAGATTTATTTCAAAATATCACCATCCAGAATGGATTGGTTATATCAAAAACAAAAGTGATGATTTTCCAAACTTCTGTTAGATTTCTGGGTCATAACATTGAGAAGGATAAGATTATTCCTATAAGTAGAAGTATTGAATTTGCTTCTAAGTTTCCTGATATAATTACTGATAAAACCCAGCTTCAGAGATTTCTAGGAAGCTTAAATTATATTTCTCCTTTTATAAAGAACCTTGCTAAAGATACTGCTATTCTTTATGAAAGACTAAAGAAGAACCCCAAAGCTTGGACTGACAGTCATACTGAAGCAGTCAAGAGAATTAAACAAAAGGTTAATAACCTTTCCCTATTTAACTCTCGCCAATCCCACCTGGGCAAAGGTTGTGGAAGCTGGTGCCTCTGATATTGGTTTTGGCGGGATATTAAAACAATGTTCTCCAGTAGATAAACAAGAATACCTTGTTCAGTTTTATTCTGGTAAAAATGGAATAACTCCCAGAAAAATTATGCGACTATAGCTAAAGAAATTCTTGCTATTGTCAAATGTGTTATGAAATTTCAGACTGATTTATATAATCAAAAATTTCTGATTAAGACGCATTGTCAAGCAGCAAAATTTATCTTTAATAAAGATTTTAAACATGATGTTTCTAAACAAATGTTTGCAAGGTGGCAAGCTTTATTAGCCCCTTTTGATTTCGAACTTATATACAAAAAAGGGTATGATAATACCCTTCCTGATTTTCTTACAAGAAAATATTTGAACTAATAGTTCTCCATTTGTCTCTACAGATTATGAGGCCTGAATACAGACCTCCTCAGCAATGAGAAAAAGGAAGGGCATCTACTAATAATAGAGAGAGTAATACTCTCGCCCAAATTGGAAATCAAAGGCTAATAGCCGCTAATCTGACATAAGGTAATACCGAACATCCGTTATACAAGGAATTCATGGATTTTATACAATCCAAGAAAGATAAAGGTACATCATCTAATGTACCAACCTATTCCTCAGTTATATCAGAAGATAGTAATGAAAATTTTGAGTTTTATACTCAAAAAGAAACAAAAGAGTTAATAATTCTTTTGGAACAATCCGACCTTAAATAGAAGGATAACCCTTGGCAAATAATGGCTAGGTATTTTGATACAACGTCATACACTACTCCTACTTATAAATACAGGATGCACTATGAGATTATACTCTCAACAACAGGATCCGCTGAAATTCAGCACTTTTATCCTGCTAATACCAGAAAAACTTATAGTTTTTCGAAAATCATTCTTAAAAAGGTTATACCTTTTGATGAATGGAGTATCAGTACCCTCAAGGATCGTGAATATACACATCCTGACCAAAAAACTTCGGTCAAATTTAATTATTGGGACTATGTAGAGAGTTTTAATAAAACTTTCCTTTATGAAAATTCTAATAGGAAACATTCCTGGTTTATTAAACTCTGTCCTAATATGTTTGGACAACAAATCCCAAATTGGTTCTTCAAATGGTGGAAGTTATACGGTCCATCATTAGAAATACTTCCAAGCCTATTTAAAAGCTTATATTCTCAATGGGTAGATATATCTCCAAAAATTATTTCATTACAAAAAGATAATATCTTTTATGAGGGCATTGCTGCCATGTACTTTTTCATAGAATTTTCTATCCCGTGGATAATGAAATGGGATGTACAAGTTGGTTATACCAGTGAAGGAATTCCCTGTTTAAATAGAATCTTTTATCACAAGTTTTGGACAAAATTACTCCAGTCCAATCAGCAAGGGAAGTTATATGGTGAAGAGTTAATCCAACAAATATAGGCTAAAATAGAGGCCTATGTCAAATTAGACAGAACACAGGTTGCAGAGAAAAAATTAAGTCCTTTTGAAATAATCACAAAGAAGCTCCAAATGAAGAAAGGGGCTATATCAAAGAAAGAGATCCTTGCCTCGTATTTTGAAGAAATAAAAAAGGATCTAGCAAGAAATTTTGAAACAACAATTAGAGATGATATCTCTATGGCCTCCATTGGAAGCACTTCAAATGACGAAATATGTGCAGCAGGTGAAGCTCAGAGCCCCTCGTACACAGAAATCAATATTGAAGAAATTGAAGATTTCCTTACAAAGCTAAAGGAAAATGCCGAAGAATCTTCGGAGAAAAACGACAAAAGGAAAAAGTAAAGTCTGAATTATTGAAGGCCCCATCAGATAAATTATTGGGGTAATAAAGACAACTTTAATAAAGTAAAGGGTCCCTCCATTATTGAAGGGAATCTGCTTTTATAAAGCAATTTGTCCGTTTGTAATTATAGAACTTTATCTTTTTATCTTGTCGGCCACACTTGTAATTATTTTGTTGGCCAGTTCTACTTTTTAGTTTTGTTTGTTTGTAGACTGATCCATTATATAAGGATCATTTTCCATTCTTTAGAGGCAAGCATTAGCCAAAATATAAGCTCCGCCTTCTCTCTAGTCTCTCACTCCACTTGTAAAGAACCCCTTCTGTAATATTTTCCATTTTGAAATAAAATCAAAAAGGTCGCTTAGCCACAACTAAGGGTCCCTGGTCTGGTACTGTTCTTCTCCTTTTCTCTTCTATTCTTGCGGTACTGTTAGCCTAAATGATAGGCTAAACAGGTAAGTGTTAAACTTGGTTCTTGAAGGTTATTTACTATGCATGCTTGGTAGTTAGGAGTTTACTATGTCAACCCGATGGGGTTTTGGGTTAAGAACTATATAGACCAGGCAGTTACCAATCTCACAGTAGACCTTGGTTAGGCCAACCTAACCGGTGGGGCTAGTAAACTCGTTTAGACAAGTGGTCGTTGAAGGGTTGTGAGGAGCCTCGTGGTTTAAAATTTATTGTAGAAGTTAGTAGCTGGCCAGGACTGGTGTTCTTGTAATTCATTCCCGAGCCCTATTCGGAAGCGATCTTGTATCCTCTTGGTATTAGAGCCATGTTAGTAAAAAACCTTAGAAGCTAAGTTTAACACTATTTTCTTAATGAATATCATTAGGAAGAAGACTACTGTTAAAAACCGTAGAAAAGAAGAATATGAATTGCCTCAACAATTAGATTTGCTTAATAAGTGGACTATACCATTAGTCAAGCCTAAGGTAATATACCAGTTAGGTACCTTCGAAAGAATAGGTTTAAAACAAATAGTTAAAACTACTGAAGAGACTATCACCGTAGATAGTGATCATGCTACGTTCAGATTATTATCTGAAAGTGATTTAGCCCCTTATAGGGATTCACATAGATTTATACATATAGGCTTAATACAAGTCGCCTTTAAGCCACTTACGTTAAGAGGCTTACCTGAAAGTTTCATAGCAGCTCTCAGAGATGGCAGAAACCAGAACTAGAAAAAATCTCTTATAGGGATTGTGCAAACTAGTTTGGCCTATGGCCCTGTTTATTTTAATGCTTATCCCAATTTCCAAATTTCTCTTAATGATGAGAATTCTTTAAATGCTTTAATACTTAACATTAAATTATATAGTTATGATTATTTACCTGGTACAGAAGTCATATGTATCTGTTATGGGATTTATTACAAACCTCTATATACTTTGAATTCTATGTACAAAATCATGGACTTCAAAAATGAAACTATTTTTATAGAAACCAACTTTGGCAAATCCAAAGTAACCACCAGAAGACCTATTAAATGAGATAAAATTGATTTCCCTAAAGAATGGGTCATAGAGGAAGCGTTGCACCTCGAAATACTGGTAATACTGAGGTTACATAAATAGAACAAACCTCAGATGACACTGTTAAAATCAGGTTCAATGAACCCGTACAAACTGATAATATCAGTTTATCATCTAGGTTGACTAGATCAAATTCTTCATACATTTCTCCAATTGATTACGTGGTGGATTTTCTATCTAGAGCATCCACATCTCAAATTAGAAAAAGCAATAGAATAAATGATATTAGCATCAGCAGTGATAATATCGTCAAGATTAATACAAATCTTGAACCAACTGCATCCGAAATGGATTTTTCAAATGGGTTTAAAAATGATTGAAAACTAAATAGATTTTAGTCCGGATTTACCGGCAAGAAAAATGATTTTAGAAGAATTTCTAAAACCCAGATGGACTGTTTTCAGAAAATGATTTCATGAAAACATGACTCCTGAATTGGTACAATTTTTTAGACATGACTTTTATGCAGACATTAGCAAAAAAATAAAATTATTGCTTTTGTTCCATGGTTTATGTTTAAGCATGTTTATAACTATATTTCTGTGTTAGAGAGAGACTATACGCTCACAAATGGAAATATTGTTAATTCTATTTTTCCACCCCAACAACCTTTTCATGTAGGGGAAAAAGATAAAATTATTTACTACACTGCTTTTTCAAAAATATTTGAAAATGATATTGCTACTATAACTACTAAGAATTTGAATACCATGCTTACTCAGAATAATTATACTAATATATATATATATATGAGTATTCTGGGTGAACATGTAATTAAGATTCATGAGATATTGGACAAGCTTATAGCTTAGGTCCAAAAAATCCAACAGAAGGATACTAAAGGTAAAGAGAAAATCACTATTACAAGTATCCAACCACCTCCTGAGGTAAAAGACTTTAAATTGAAAAGTCTAGATGACGTAAGTCTAGAAAATATTGAAGAACTTCTTGTTAAGAAGTTAGGTAAATTTAGAGTTAGTCCTCTAAGTTTAGAGCATGCATCTACTAGCAATCTGAAAGTAGATGACAAGATTAATAAGATATCTGAAAAGTATGCTCAGAAACCTTACCAAAGAATGTTTTACTATCCTAGACCAACCTCTCAAGATGTTCTAATAGAAGAACAGGACAATGACCACTACTACCAAGGTTATAGTGGGTCAGATATCTATGAATGGAACATAGATGGTCTTGTTGAAAGGTAAATATATACAACAATACATAGAATGCTTATGTACAGTACTATTTGTAAAGTTAATAAAAATACAGATAGAGCAATAGCAGAAATGATTATTGCTGGATTTACTGGTCAGTTGAAAGGCTGATGGGATAATTATCTCACTAATGAGCAACGCTTTCAAATAATGAATGCAACCAAGACTGAAGATGAAAAGACCGTTCAAAACTTAATCTATTCTTTAGTCATGAATATTATCGAACACTTTTCTGGAAGATGGTCTGATAATAGTGAGACCATTAAAACAATGCTCCAGAATTTGAGGTGTAAAACCCTCACATCTTTTAGATGGTATAAAGATGTTTTCTTGTCCAGAGTGATGCAACTGCCAGAGAGTAATAGTACTCATTGGAAGTCCAAATTCATAGATAGGCTCCCTCCCTTATTTGCTGAAAGGATTAGAAAAGTCCTTAGATGCACATGGATGAGTATTGATTATAATAATTACTCATATGGTAAACTATTTAGTGTATGTACTCAGAATGGTTTAACTCTGTATAATGAGATCAAGCTAAACCAACAAATTAAGAAACATTGTCTCACTGAAAGACAACAATTAGGTGAATTCTGTGAACAATTCGCCATTGATATACCATCCAAAAGAAAGAAATCCCATAAAAAAGATTTCAAGAAGAAGAAGGGTTTGCCGGAAAAACGGCACAAAAAGACCCATAGAAGGAAAGGATTTTATTCTTTTAGTTATGGGCCAAAAGTTGTAGAAGCAACTCAAGCCCACTAGAGAGTTTGGCCAACCTGAGACTACAGCTACATGAGGTAGTTAGGGGTCGGGTTGGCGAGTTAAAACGATAAACCCGCCCCATTTCAACTAGAACAAACACAAGTACGTACAAAGATAATTTGAATTTGACTTTGATAAGTCGGTTAGAAGCCGATCAACAGCACGTAACGTAACATGCCACGTTTCACATGATTCAAATCAACAACAGCAACCCACTAAACTAAGCCGAAGCGCAACATGCGTGCCTTTTCAGGTATAATCTCCTATACTCACGCCCACCGCCTTTTCACCTAAATATCCAATTGGAAGTCAACACGTGTTAAGCATTGCTAACTACTTTTCCACCTCCAAGTAAAACTCCACTTTCTCTCTTTCCACCTCTATATAATAAATAATTTCTTTTTCTCCACTTTCTTCCACACTTTTTCCTGTTCGTTTCTAGGGTTAGTTTTCTTCATCTTTTTTCTCTTACTGGGTTTGATTATCGCTGCAAAATTATTACTACTATACTTTCGGCTGTTTATGGTTTTCATCTTTTGTTTTATATTATTGTTACCTTTTTTCAAGTGCTTGAAGTGGTATGGTAGGTTCTCTGTGGTTTAATATGTTTATTTGCTCTTTTGAAGGGATAGGAGGCGAAAATTGGATTTTGTTCTGTCTTCTGCGAACAGGTGAGGTTTTTTTTTTTTAATTGAAGTTGGGTTGTAGGGTGTAGTTGTCAGTTCACTTTTGATCTCAGCAGGGAGGTTTATACTTGATTCAATCCAAACAAACCAAAATAGCTGAACTTGCGTGCTCTTATTCTATGGGTCATGCTTTTGTTGATTTTGCAAGAGGGGGAGATGAATAGAGATTCATTAGCTCAGCTTTAGTACTACCTTTTAGCAATTATAAAATATTAAAAGCATCTAGCTTTTTTCTTTTATATAGCTTTGTCAACAAAAAAGTTTATGGTAAGCCTGAAGAAATTTCAAAATTTTATATGTTCAATGTATAAAAAGTTACTATCAACCCACAACGTGGCTATGGACTGAATTTATTGGCTGAGTTTAGAGTCTTCCAATTAATATAATGGATTTCCTTGAAGGTGATGAGAGCCCTTTGAATAGTATCCAATATATATATATTATTTTTTTTGGGAGAAAGATTGGGGAGAATGGTATGGCCCTTTGACCTCTGGTGCATTCATATCCATTCACTATGCCTCAATCCCCAAGTAGCTCCTTCGATATACTTTGATTTATTCAAGTTTCTTTTCACAATACTAAATAATTTTCCTTTACTGGAAATTAAGGTTTTGTGAAAGTTGAGGTGCTCTAATATCTATCTCTACACAAACAGACAAGTTTATACTGGATGATAAGAAGATTTTAATATAAGTGTGATTTTATAATTATGCTTGAATTCCAACTAGTTATTCTCACCAATATTTGCTCCTATTGTTTTTTTGTTTTTTGTTGAGTCCATGTTTATTCTGTGAAACTATAGGTTCTTTGAGATAATTTTCCTCTATGTAATCTTAAGTTTGCGTCCCTTCTTAGCACCTTCAATAATCATATTGTCTCGCTGAAGGATGTGTGCATATGGAAGTCTGCTAAGGATACTGTCAAGCTATCTTAGGGGTATTGTCACTGTATCCTATTTGGAAAGTGTTTGCTGGCTTCCTGATAGTGGAGTAAGAAGAATAGTATTTTTTAGCTTGCGGAGGTAGTATTCCCCAATTGCTGAGTTTTCAGTGCTCTGCTGCTCTTACTCTCTCTACTCATCAACTGTTTTGGAAATGGTATATTTTTTCTCCAAAGTTTATTTGTCACAGAGGTGAGAGGAACATGTGGGACTAGTTTTGGTGTTCTATATCTGAGCTTAGTTTGATTTCTTTCAATGCAGTTACCTCCTACATGCATCTCTCTTTGTTCAGCATTTTCTAGGGCGACACAGCCTTCAGCTGTTAGTCATCATTTCCTTTTCTTGTCCTTCTTAGTTTCCGACTCCCTTTTGACTTACCATGTAAGTCTGCAAAGTTTCCCTTCAATCTTCTACATTCTGGCCATACATGTGTTATGCGACCCTTACAAGTACTTAGCTTAACTCGAGCGTCGGACCTCCCCATGAATTTTCATTGACCGCCTCACTGTTCTATATTCTCGACTTCCACTGTTGATCTGCTTCATAAGTACGTATAATTGTGGCAGTATCTTAAACGGAAGGTAGTGAATTTTAATATGCTATATAGGTGGTCTAGATCTGAATTTGAGAATGATCGGCCAAAGGGAAAATGGGTACTAGCCTTGGAAATAAGGCCTATTCTAAACTTACAACTGACTGCAACAATGTCCATTTAGTAGCACCCTTTCCTTGTACCCTGTCTATTCCTTTTGATAATCCTGAATGGGTACAGTCATGTCAAGGTCTTCTGGCTATGGGCTTGTGGTGATTTTCTAAGATGGGGTAGTGGTGATTACATTGATGTATCCGTGGGGCAAGGCAACAACAGAAGGTGGATTATAGTTGTGTTTATAATATTATGGGCCCAATATGGTAATAGTTCTTGTTGGCAGTCTCTGAAGACGTGATTTCACCTAGTAAAAAACAAGATATGGAGGCAATCCATGGTTATTGAAATTTATATGTATTTTAGTTATGAGGCTTAAGTGGCAGGCAGCTAGCTATTGGTTGGTCGTCAGACCATTAGGAGACATTAGCATAAGAATAACCCGTGTTGCTTTGGCGTTTGATTCTGTCATTTTCTTGAGGTCTTGGTTGTATCTTGCCCTTTTCCCTATGCTGCTCGGACATACAAAACAAATTACTGCAATATGTCAATGCAGTCCATCATCATGTATCAGCTGATAAATTACCATCATGAATTGCCTTTCAAGGAAATGAGAAGTTTTCACTTTCCAATATAACTAGGTATACTTGGCAGTGGGGTAAGAACGCATACTTGGTATTCTCTTTAAGAACGCATGCAATGCAGTGGGGTAAAATGAAATTAGGGATATTGTATCTCGCGGTTGCTATAATGGTACATTAACTCCTTTTTTCCAGGAAAATTTAAGATGGAGCAAAATGACGCAGGCTGCCAAGCTCCTCAAGCTCCTACCCTTTGTGTTAACAATTGTGGGTTTTTTGGAACTGCAACAACAATGAACATGTGCTCAAAGTGCTACAAGGACATGATGTTTAAGCAAGAACAAGCTGAACTTGCTGCTTCATCTATTGAGAGCTTTGTGAATGGAAGTTCAAGCGCCACTGCAAAAGCTGTTGATGTTGCTGTGGGGGTTCAGGAAGGTCCAGCAGAGTCCCTGGTAATACCCAAACAAGTTGTATGTGTACCACCAGAGAACGATAATGTAGAGAAGGCTAAAGTGGGGCCAAACCGGTGCAATACCTGTAGGAAACGAGTTGGTTTGACTGGCTTCAATTGCCGATGTGGGCATCTTTTCTGCTCAGCCCATCGCTACTCTGACAAGCATGACTGTCCCTATGATTATCACAAGGCTGCTCAAGATGCTATTGCGAAAGCCAACCCAGTTGTTAAGGCTGAAAAGCTTGAAAAAATATAATGGAAGATTCTGAGTTTATGAGCTGATGAGCTGCAGTATTATCAAAGTTGTCTTCTACATCCGTGGGGCTCTCAGTTGACGACTGTTGTTTGGTGCCTAGGATTACAAGGGGTTGGGAGAAAAAAGCATAAGGCATCCTGGAATCGAGCAAGGAATGTTGTGGTTACATCTTTAGTGCTTGTTTGTGCTTGTGATGGACATTTATTTTGGGTTATCTTTCGATTTAGTGATTCCAATTTAATAACATAAAAGTTGGGGTTCGTTTTAAGTATAAAGAAGTTTCTTTCTAACAAATCCTTTTTTATCCTGTTTTCCGAATGAGAAATTCAGGGTTGCTGGGTAAGAACACATCAGATTTGACGAAAATCAGGCTCTATTACATTAGATTTAAAGAGTTTTCAAAAGGTTCCACCTTGAAATGTTTCTGGCTTTTACATTGCAGCTTTCATCATTTTTGGGGTGTGAGAATCCGGCAGTTTAATTCCTTGCGTTTCTTGGGTATGACCATTGTCGCGGTGCATGTGGCCTGAGATTTTTATGCAAATGTGCTCCACTTTTTGGTTTGTGATAAGTGTCCATTCTAACCTACATTGATTTGATTGCATTGTATTGCAGGTTTTAAATGAAAAGACA